>NC_086452.1:163500024-163824191 GCF_028390025.1 Pseudophryne corroboree | reverse complement strand
AACGGGAGTCAGGACGGCTAGCCAAACCCACATCCCACAGATACACACCCCCAGCCCGCGAAACCATGCCCCTTTTTTAACCCGCCACACCGGGCTGTGTTTTCCCCACACGCGAACCCCCGCAGCCCAGAGCATTAGTACCCACAGATGGACTGAACCTCGCATGGAGCTGCAAGAAAAAGTCAGCATTAAAAAAATAATCGGGTCGCACTCAGGATAAAAACACAGCAAAATCAGTTGTTTTCCATGTGTGAATCCGGATTTTTTTCGGCACGGGTAAAAGGATATTCTATTGAATAGCCTTTCCCCACGCTGTAGAGATTTTTGTCGGAAATTAGTCCTGGGGTAAACCACGACTTATTAATATCATAATAAATATTTAAGAGATTTTAATGTTTTGCAGTGACTCAGGAGTTGTATTTAATTAGCTGCGGGGGGTTAACCTACAACTAATTAGCAGCAAAAATCCCAGGGGTATGGAGAAAGGCTATTCAATTAAAAAAACGGGATTCACGCATGGAAAACCACTGATTTCATGTAAACTATGGAATCAGTGTGCTTTATTACCATGGATGACGGGATTTTGGTGGTTTTATGCTGACTTTTCCATGAGCTGCATGGTTCAGTCCAATGGAGCTGCGAGGTTCAGTCCATCAGCAGGGACTTGCACGTGGGACTGGGGGGGCTTGTGCTCTGGGTAAACCCTGCTTATTGAATACGTTCGACGCAGGTACACCCTGCCGTTAATTGAATTCCCCCCATTGAGCCTCATATAGCAGAAAACAGAAAAGGGGGAGTTATTTCCACAGGTGGCCCCCAGCACACAAAATAGTACTTGCAACAATGCTTTGAAAACTATATGGTAATAGAAATTCTGAGATATTTGTTGCATGCCTTTACATATACATGGTAAGCCACCGGGCCACTTCACGGCTTCTCTGATACCGGCGGTTATTACACTGCATGATAACAGTACCCACTCTAAGCCATATAGGTTTCTATTGTAAGGCTTCGTGATAAAGGCACTTACAGAAGTACACACAAATTGAGAGCTAGCTTACCTAGGAGCTATTCCTAGGATCTCCAAGTAACACTACAGGAACCAGCATGCCATCCAAATGCTGATCCCATCTATGGTGGTCATTCCAAGTTGTTCGCTCATTGCCATTTTTCGCAACGCAGCGATTAGGTGGAAAATGTGCATGCGCATGGTACGCAGTTCTTTTACACAAAAAAAGTAGATTTGCAGGTGTTTGTGCGGCGCTTTTCAGTTGCACTGCTGATCGGTGAGTGATTGACAGGAAAGGGGTGTTTTTGGGAGGTAACTGAGCATTTTCCAGGAGTGTGCTAAAAAACGCAGGCGTGCCAGGGAAAAACGCAGGAGTGGCTGGAGAAATGGGGGGGTGGCTGGCCGAACGCAGGGCGTGTTTGTGACGTCAAACCAGGAGCTAAACGGACTGAGGTGATCGCAATCTAGGAGTAGGTCTGGAGCTACTCAGAAACTGCAGGGAATTATTTGGTAGCAGTTCTGCTAATCTTTTGTTCGCTATTCTGCTAAGCTAAGATACACTCCCAGAGGGCGGCGGCCTAGCGTTTGCAATGCTGCTAAAAGCAGCTAGCGAGCGAACAACTTGGAATGACCACCTATGTCTCTCACAACAGCAAACATACACAGTGGAAGCTGCTCAAATCAATGGCAGTACTTTTCAGGAGCATGAAAGGGAGGGATCATACCAAACAGAAAAAAGTAATGGGGGTTATTCCCCCAGGTGTCCCGTAGCACACTAAATAGTACTAGCAACAATACTTGAAAAACTATATGGCGAAAGAATTCAGAGATATTTCTAGCAAACTGGACCACTTCATGGCTTCTCTGATACCGGCGGTTACTACACTGCAGGATAACATTACCCACTCTGGGCCATGTAGTTGTCTTTTGTAAGAAGTACACCCAAATTGAGAGCTAGCTTACCTAGGAGCTACTCCAAGTAGCACCACAGGAACCAGCATGCCATCCAAATGATAAACATACACCTATGTGAGCACAGAATGTAGGTGTGTTAATATTGGTTTTACTAACATTTTATGTTCAAATGAAAGCGGGAAATTTGAAAAACCCAGTGGCGCAGGTTTTTCCTGCAGACGGCGGGTTTTGCTATTCAGTTTCAGGACAATTTCTATAGAAATCTCTGCTTTGTTTTTCACGCGCTACCAGAGCAAGTCCAATTTTTCCTAAAAAACATTAATTTTAGGAAAAAAATCACTGGGACTTGCAATGGACCCTGGTGGCACAAAACCCAAGAACTGATTTAGAAATTGGACTTTTCAAAATAGCTTAATTAGTCAGAAATGACTCACCTTCCGAAGTGGTGTCTTCTCCTCCAGTATCGGGATCCGGTCCTCTGCAGCAGCGATGAGTAAGTAAGTGTATTGTGAGTGTGAGTGTGGGTAATGTGTGTGACACCCCCCCACCCCCGTGTAGTGTAATTTCCCCCAGAGGCAGCGGCCCCACAGCCATTTATTTTTTTAAATTAGATACTGCTGCTATCGGGAGCACACATACACGTAGTAATCCAAAATTGGGCACAAGGGCAACAAGGTTTTTTTATCTCGCTAAACCTTGCACCTAATTGAATTCCCCAATGTGTGTTTTTATTGATTTAGCAATACAATTGTTTTACAATTACACCCACAGCTTTTTGCTTAGTTTAATCACACTATTTTACACATTTTTATTTTTCTATTATGTGCATAGTAAAATATTTGTAGTTCTGTGTAGTAATGCTTTTGTCTTTTATTTTTGCTACTTTGTAACATGACTTGATTAACAGTCATTACCTAGCCCTGTTTGTTACAACCAGTAGTCTAATCTCTTTTCTTCTCTCTTTTTGTATTAGTACAAACATTGCCCCCTTCGAAAAATAATTACCTGATAAGTGGAAAAAAGCTGTATATTCTATATAGATTCCTTTATAGAACATCTCAAATAAACTGGTGAAGAAGAAGAAGAAGAAGAAGAAGAAGAAGAAGAAGAAGAAGAAGAAGAATGTCACAAAGCAAACTGGCTCAATCCATTTAAGTCATGTGCATAGGCCTTTGGGACACATTTATTTTTTTATATTTACTTAGTGTGTTATAGAGATACCATGTGTTTCTGACCAGTGTGCTATGGGCCTGCAAGTACCACATTTGTACTGTATGTCTGATTTCCTCTGGTTAAATGTTTCACATTAAAAATCATGGATGACATTACCTTGGGATCATGTATGAAAATCCAGCCTGTTTGGGCTCTATACAAAAATCAAGTTTGCTCCTTATGCTAATTTTCTATCACTTAAACATAGAAACATAGAATTTGACGGCAGATAAGAACCACTTGGCCCATCTAGTCTGCCCCTTTTTTTTTATCCTTTAGGTAATCTCAACCCTTTTTGAACCTTAATTCTTTGTAAGGATATTCATATGCCTATCCCAAGCATGTTTAAATTGCTCTACAGTCTTAGCCTCTACCACCTCTGATGGGAGACTATTCCACTTATCCACTACCCTTTCTGTGAAGTAATTTTTCCTTAAATTTCCCCTGAACCTTCCCCCCTCCAGTCTCAGTGTATGTCCTCGAGTTCTAATACTTCTCTTCCTTTGAAGAATGTTTCCCTCCTGAACTTTGTTAAGACCCTTGATATATTTGAAAGTTTCTATCATGTCTCCCCTTTCCCTTCTCTCCTCCAAACTATACATGTTAAGATCTTTTAGCCTTTCCGGGTACGTTTTGTGATGTAGGCCATGCACCATTTTAGTTGCCCTTCTTTGTACACTCTCTAATGTATTTATATCCTTCTGGAGATATGGTCTCCAGAACTGGACACAGTATTCCAGATGGGGCCGCACCAATGACCTATACAGTGGCATTATCACTTCTTTTTTCCTGCTACTGATTCCTCTCCCTATGCAACCAAGCATCTGACTTGCCTTTCTTATTGCTTTGTTGCATTGCTTTCCTGCCTTCAAGTCACTTGAAATAGTGACTCCTAAATCCCTTTCCACCTCAGTAGTTTCCATTATAGTACCCTTGATACTATATTTAGCCTTTGGGTTTTTGAGACCCAAGTGCATGATTTTGCATTTTTTAGCATTAAACTGTAGTTGCCACGTTCTTGACCATTTCTCAAGCCTAGCTAGATCATCAATCATTTGTTTTACCCCTCCCGGTGTGTCTACCCTGTTGCATATCTTTGTATCATCTGCAAAAAGGCATACCTTCCCTTCAATACCATCTGCAATGTCACCAACAAAGATATTAAAGAGAACTGGAACAAGTACAGATCCCTGGGGTACTCCACTGGTAACATTTCCATCCATAGATTGCACTCCATTAACTACAACTGTCTGTTTCCTATCCTGCAACCAGGTTCTTATCCATTTAACTGTTTTATAATCCACCCCCACGCTTTCAAGTTTATTTAGCAGTCTGCGATGTGGGACAGTGTCAAATGCCTTACTAAAGTCTAGATATGCTACATCTACAGCTCCCCCTTGATCTGTTATTTTCATCACAGAGTCAAAAAAGTCAATAAGATTTGTTTGGCATGATCTCCCACCAGTAAATCCATGCTGTTTTGGATCCTGTAAGTGGTTTGATTTAAGATATTCCACAACTCTTTCTTTTAATAGCTTTTCCATTACTTTCCCCACTACTGATGTAAGGCTTACTGGTCTGTAGTTACTTGCTTCTTCCTTGCTTCCACTTTTGTGCAGTGGAACTACATTTGCTCTTTTCCAGTCCTCTGGAATGGCACCTGTATTTAGTGACTGGTTATATAATTCTGTTAACAGTGTAACCAGCACATCTTTTAGCTCTTTGAGTATCCTTGGGTGTATCCCATCTGGTCCCATTGATTTATCCACTTTTAGTTGTGAAAGTTCTGTTAGGACCTTCTCCTCTGTAAATGTACTTTCATCTACCTTATTTTTATGAATGTCCTTGCAACTTAACTGTGGCCCCATCCGTTCTTCTGTAGTAAATACTGAGCAAAAATAATTATTTAGGTGATCTGCTATTGCCTTGTCTCCCTCCACCAAATTCTCACTCTCTGTCTTAAGTCTTATTATTCCTCCATTTGATTTTCTCCTTTCACTTATATACTTAAAAAAAAGTTTTGCCCCCTTTATCTACTGAGTGGCCATTTTTTCCTCACCTTCTGCCTTTGCACGTCTGATCACTTTCTTAGCATCCTTCCGTCTGTCAAGATACACCTCTTTGTCATTATTATTTTGAGTCTGTTTGTATTTCCTAAAAGCCATCTTTTTTGCTTTCACACTAGTTGATACTTCTTTTGTGAACCACACTGGCTTCCTTTTCCTGGTGCTTTTCCTAACCCTTTTGATACAAAGATCAGTTGCACTTAGTATTGCACTTTTCAGTTTTCCCACCTCTCCTGCACTCCTTCCAAGTTCCACCAGTCCGCCAATGAATCACTTAAACATCTCCCCATTTTTGCAAAATCAGCATTTCTAAAATCCAACACCTTTGTTTTTGTGTGACAGGAGTTGGATCCTGTCTTTATTCTAAACCATACTGCTTGATGATCACTGGATCCCAGGTGCTCACCCACATATATGTCGGATATCCTATCACCATTTGTAAGAATTAAATCTAATATTGAATCTTTGCGAGTGGGCTCCGTCACCAATTGCTTGAGAGATGCTCCCTGTAAGGAATATAGAAATTTGTCACTTGTAGCTGAATTTGCAAAAGACCCCTCTCAATTTACATCAGGTAAATTAAAGTCTCCCATGATTATGACTTCTCCCTTTAAAGCCATTTTAGTGATGTCCAACAATAGGTTTCTGTCCAAATCCTGCCCCTGGCCTGGTGGTCTATAGATCACCCCAATGCGAATAACATCCTTCTCCCCGGTTTCTATGGTGACCCAAAGGGCCTCAGTTTTGTCTTCAATATTTTGTATTAAAGTAGCACTTGTTGTCATGTATTCTTCCACTGACTGTGATAGCAAAGGGGGTAATTCAGACCTGTTTACTGTTGTTCAAATTCGCAAGGAGGACGATTATCGATTGACTGAGCAAGCCTGTGGATCGTAGGCACACGCGTGAGGCCAAACTGCAAAAAAATCCAGCATCTTTTTTGATCGCTAGGCATACGCAAGTTGATTGTCAGTAAAAATGCAGGCATGCCTAAACGTTTTAGCAAGGGTGTGTGACATCAGCTTCAGCCCCCGATCAGCCTGTTTCTATCACACTGCAGGAGTAGGTCCTGGGCTACGAACACACTGCACAGACTGGAAAAATCATTAGATGGGGAGTGAGTTGTGAATGGATTTGCAACTGACCGGCGTTTGCAAAGCTTTTCGCACGGTGTACGCAGACTTGCACAGGGTGGGTATTCACTCTGTCTGGGTGGCGACTATCTAATTGCAAACCTCGGCACATTCGCAGAGGGGCAATTAGATCTGAATTACCCCCAAAGGCATTTTATCCGAGGATGTTATACATGTGCAATCTCCATGTGGCCTGTCCACTTGTGTCACATTGTGCCAAAGGCTCTACCAGCCAGAGTCTACTGCCCATGTGCACTTCTCTGGGTAAATGATGCCAAAGCCAATTTACCAATAATGTCTCTATTGTGCAAGTGCATGTCTGAGAAAATAGTGCCAGTGCCATTCTTCCGATGATTTCTTCAGCTGTGGCTGCTACATAAATATACCATACACCCAGCACCCATTATAGGTAGCCCAGTGTTTAGAAGAAATAATAAATTCACTAGTCCAAAGGTCTCAAACATGGTCTTCAAGGCACCCCAATGGTCCAGGTTTTAGGTATATCCAAGGTTCAGCACAGATGGCTAAATCACATTGACTGAGGCTCTAATTAAGTCACCTTTGACCAAGCATGGATAAACCTAAAATCTGGACCGTTGTGGTGCCTTGAGGACTGCGTTTGAGAACCTCTGCACTAGTCCACTTACAAATAGGGATAGTTTAGTATTCTGCCACAATTTCCATACATCAGGAAATCTCACATCTTTTTTTATATAGACAATATTTTATTATACATAAACAGCATGCCAATGATAGTAACATAGTAACATAGTATCTAAGGTTGAAAAAAAGACAATTGTCCATCAGGTTCAACCTATTTGTGGTCTCCTATGCACGATTATTTTGTATAAAATTTTGACTGAAGTTGCTGACTGCCGTTCCAATTAACCCCTCTTTTTTATAATAGCCATAGTGCGTGACTATGCCCCGTAAACCTGGATATCCTTATCCATTAGGAATTTATCTAACCCATTCTTAAAGGTGTTGACTGAGTTGGCCATTACAACTCCCTCAGGCAGGGAATTCCAAACACGTATCGTCCTTACCGTAAAAAAGCCTTTACGCCGTATTGTGTGTAATCTCCTCTCCTCTAACCTGAGCGAGTGTCCACGAGTTCTCTGTGTTGATCTAACCAAAAACATGTCCTGCGCAATATCTGTATATTGTCCCCTTATATATTTGTAAATGTTGATCATGTCCCCTCTTAATCTCCTCTTTTCCAGTGTAAACATGCCTAGTCTTGCAAGCCTTTCCTCGTATTCCAGCGTCTCCATACCCTTAATTAGTTTGGTCCCCCGCCTTTGAACCTTTTCTAGCTCCAGGATATCCTTTTTGTAGTAAGGTGCCCAGAATTGTACACAGTATTCAAGGTGTGGCCTCACTAGTGATTTATATAACGGGAGTATAATACTCTCGTCCCTAGCATCAATACCCCATTTTATGCATGCTAATATCTTATTAGCCTTCTTTGCTGCAGTCCTACTTTGGGTACTACTGCTTAGTTTCCTATCTATGAGGACACCTAAGTCCTTTTCCAGTACAGAATCCCCTAATTTTACCCCATTTAGTAGGTAGGTGTTATTTTTGTTCTTGTTACCACAGTGCATTACCTTACACTTGTCTGTATTGAAGCGCATTCTCCATTTCGCTGACCAAGCTTCTAATTTAACTAATTCATTCTGAAGCGACTCAGCATCCCCCTCCGCATTTATAACTTTACACAATCTGGTATCATCTGCAAAAATTTACACCATGCTCTCTAGACCTTCTGTTAGGTCGTTAATGAAAATATTGAACAATAGCAGTCCTAATACTGAGCCTTGCGGCACACCACTTAGCACTTCAGTCCAATTTGAAAAGATCCATTAACCACAATGCGCTGCTCCCTATTATCTAACCAGTTTTTGACCCAAGTGCATATTGTACTTCCTAGCCCTGATTCTTGTAGCTTGTAGATAAGTCTCATGTGTGGTACAGTATCGAACGCTTTGGCAAAATCTAAAAAGATTACATCCACCTCTTTACCCTGATCTAGGTTTGCGCTTACTGTTTCATAAAAGCCAAGTAAGTTGGTTTGACAGGATCTGTCCTTCATAAACCCATGTTGATTCCTTTTAATGACCTTATTGACTTCAAGGAACTTATGAATACTATCTCTTAGAATACCTTCCAATACTTTCCCCACTATAGATGTAAGACTAACTGGTCTATAATTACCTGGTTCAGCTTTACTTCCCTTTTTGAATATAGGCACTACTTCCGCTATACGCCAGTCTTTGGGAACCATACCTGAATCCTTAAAGATCAAAAATAGCGGTTTTGCAAGTTCAGAATGAAGCTCCATTAGCACCCTTGGGTGAATACCATCGGGACCTGGTGACTTATTAATCTTTAAATGTTTTATTTGGTCACAGACTACTTCCTCGCTTAAATAAGTACCTATCAGTGGGATATTCTCATTATTGAGATTATATGTTAGTCCCTGAATTGGGTCCTCTCTAGTAAATACTGTTGAAAAAAACTAATTTAGTGTTTCCGCTATGTCATTATCATTTTTGCTTAAGACTCCCAACTTGTCTTTTAAAGGGCCTATACTCTCCTTCTTTAATCTCTTGCTATTAATGTATTTAAATAATTTTTGGGGATTCGCTTTGCTTTCCTTTGCTACTAGTTTTTCAGTTTCTACTTTAGCTGCTCTTATTTCCTTTTTGCATATTTTGTTACATTCCTTATAGTGCTGAAATGACTCTGCTTCCCCGTCAGATTTGTATTTTTTAAATGCTCGCCTTTTCTTGCCCATAAGTTCCTTAATCTTTTTGTTAAGCCACATCGGTTTATGATTTTTATTCCTTTTTTTGCTGCTCGTAGGAATAAATTTGAGTGTATTTTTAGCGAGCAGTAATTTTAGTACCTCCCATTTCTCTGTATTTTTTCCTAAAAACAAACCTTCCCATTCAATATCCCTGAAAAATACCCTCATCTTTTCAAAATTTGCTTTGCTAAAGTTTAGAGTCCTAGTTGAGCCAGTATAGGGCTGTTTATAGAAACTGATATTGAATGTGACCATATTGTGGTCGCTGTTTCCTATGGGTTCCCCTACTATAATACCTGATACCAAATCCCCATTGTTTGTTAATACCAGGTCTAAGATTGCATTGTACCTAGTTGGTTCCTCAATTAGTTGCACTAAGTAGTTATCATTAAGTGTGTTTAAAACCATATTGCCGCTAGCAGTATCACATGAATCGTTTTTCCAGTTTATCTCTGGATAGTTAAAATCTCCCATCACTACTGTCTCCTACTCCTGCTGCTCTTTCAATTTGCTTTAGTAACAATTCCTCATCAGATAAGTTGATACCAGGCGGCCTATAGCATACACCCAATACTAACTTTTTTATTCCTTTTTCCCCGCATGCAATTTCTACCCATAATGTCTCGACAACGTCTACAGTCCCCTCCTGAATATCTTCCCGTATATCAGGTTTTAAAAACGGCTTTACGTAAAGACACACCCCTCCACCCTTTTTATTTAGTCTGTCTCTCCTAAACAGTGTATAGCCCTCTAGATTGACTGTCCAATTATGAGATTCGTCCCACCAAGTTTCAGTAATGCCTATAATATCATACTGTTTGCTTGCTGCAAGTATTTCTAGTTCACCCTTTTTACCAGTAATGCTTCTGGCGTTTACATACATACAACTAAGATAAGTATTTTCCCTTGCGTTAGGGACATCTTTCACCTTATGTAGCAATGATGACCTGTAATCGTCATTGGTTAGTGCTTTGGTAAAATCTCTTTAGTACCCATGTTAGTAACCTTAACGCCTGCTCTTACCCTCCCCCCAACTTCTCCCCCATTTTGTTTACTACCGCCATCCCCACTATTCTCACTGCATGACCCATAGTTTCTAGATAAACCCTCCCCCCAGGATGGTTTAGCTAGAAATTGGGAGCTCCATATGGGGAAAAAAGCTAATCTCCAATCCCCAGCACTATCACAGTTACTTATACATTAACTATGCTGTGTTTCTAGATAATATGCTGTGTTTCTGCTCTTATCCTAGAAGGTCTGTGAATGTGATTTGCATCAAAGTAATACTGGTATTAGTCAAGCATCTCCTGTAAACTCTGCATTCCGGCATTACTGATGATTTGTGCAGGCACTTACACCTCAAAAGATGGGGAAAAAAACATACATAGGAGGGTTATAGTTTCTCTAAGTAGTATAAACAGCAATGTAATATTTAATTTCCTGCTACTGAAGTACATTTCAAGGAATGAGCTAAATATAGTTATTATGCATGAATTTGGAAGATGTTTTACTGAAACCTCTCAGGGTAGATTAATGTTTTCTCCTTCCTTCACTCTATCAGAATGGGGATTTGCAGACAACAGCTGCAACAAATTCCCCTGACTAAGAAGAATTACAAGTATTATCACCTAGATCATTAAACTGGGTTCATAGATTGCAGAACGTCTTCAATCAATTCATCTAAGATAACTCGAAGCCAGATGGACCCCCTTAGTGAAAACTTGACTTAATTGGCCAATAAGTGGCTGAAAAAGGTGCATGCAATTTGATAGAATTACAGGCTGAGGAACTGATTATAGTTTTTAGAACTGCTCGGGGTAGACTGCAGGTCAGATTTTTTTGAGAGGGCTAACTTAATGTCCACTATTAAATGCCGCTGTGAAAAATGGTAGCACACTTGGTGCTCAGATGTACAGAGAATACAGGTCACTCCTCACCTGATGGAAAGCATTAGATGTACACATTTATCATCTGCTTGGCCTCATTCCTGCCTGGGTAACAGCGACACATTCACATTCACTTTCAGGTTCCTATTTTCCTATATTCCCTTGATTTTATTGGCATAACTAAAGCATAATCTTAGCAAAGCAATACATCTCTCTCAGAAAAAATACAAAAAACAAAACACTTTTCTTCAAGTATGTCCCAGGTGTATTTTTGGGAAAAGGTTAAAACACAAGCAAGTGAAAAATTTATAAATTATTTTGTTATTATTTTCATCTCATTGTAGCCCATGCAATAGAAGAAGTAAATGTTATTCTCCCCCAGTAATTTATCCTTCAGAACAAATAGTTTAGGAAAATGTCAGACTTTGAATATTTAACTCAACATCACTATGCACTGGCAAATATTTACCCAGCTTCTTGTTTTAACAAAGAATCCTTATGGGAATATAGCCAGACAATATATTTTCTGTTAAACACTCCCAATGTACTAAAAAGGGTAAACCAGGAGAAAACAAACAGTTTATCTTTAGCTAATTATGCAGTAGTTACGAGCTAATGTGACTTGCGTGTCCTTAGACTTCTAATCAACAGATTGCACTTCGTAGTTAACAGTCGGAATGGGAGCCCTTTGCATCTATCTACAAATGTCACAGGATTTTATTTTTAAGGAGGTCATATTTGTAATTTAAAATGACTTCCCTTCACTCCATGACATATAAACCTTTTCTGTTTCTTGAAAGCATGTCACATTTGAAATGAAAAGATTTTTTTTTTTCATGCCATAAAAACACAATATGTATCTCTGTGCCAAATACTCTGATTTCATGATGGTTCTTACTAATATATCAAGTCTCTGGTATTTTTTTTATTATAGAAATATAGATACAGCGACATATAAACAGAACAAGGAAAAGAGTTATCTTGTTATCTATCAGTGAAGAAAGATATTTCAACAAATTGTGTTGTCAGAATTCAAGGTAACTTAAAGGTTACAGACTGGACAGGTGATAAATCAAGACCATATAAAGATTACAGAGAAAATGCATTCTACAATCAAATTCAGTTATATTTTAGAGACTCGTTTTTCCTTCCGATACAAATATTTGTGTTTCATCATTCTACTAAGAATGTTTTAGCATAAAGTCACTATCTTAATAATGAGATTGTATAAAACAACACAATCTTTTATAGTACAGCATAGTTACAGATCTTTATATATATATATATATATCCAAGCAAGTCAGGAGCACTCACCAGTCTTCAAATTCATTCACTTTTATTTAGAGCAGTATTTCAGTGCAAAGTAAAGCAGCAGCGAAGTTTCGGTCCTCACCAGGACCTTTGTCAAACTTGTTGCTTTACTTTGCACTGAAATGCTGCTCTAAATAAAAGTGAATGAATTTGAAGACTGGTGAGTGCTCCTGACTTATGGATGCAAAATTGGAAGAAATCCTACCGCGCCCTCTGGGTTGCTGCGATGGGTGTGTAGAGGGAGATGTCACACAATCTCCAAGGGGGCAAATGGACAAGGAAAAAGGTACTACCACCTATACGCGCTGCCCAACACAGTGTTACAAAAATATGTGAATAATGTCCAAACAGTGTATTGTCAACGACAAATGTCCCAAATGATGGAGGAATATGTATAGTCTTGGAAGGGGGTATTCAAGGAAAAAAGTTCCTGGAAGCAGAGAACAGTTCCACGGGGTGCACACCGTACTCACATCGACGAAGAATGGGCAATGTTCATAAGGGTTTCTTTTCCCGTCAAGAATTCATTGGATGGATGTCCATGGAGAGGGGGTTCTTCAAAAACTGGTGTGTGATTTCCTGGGAAATACAAATAATAGAGAGACTGATGGTGTAGTATGTCTCAACCAATATATGGAAATAGATGATAAAGGAAGCTGGGATTATTCTGAATAGTAGAAGGAAATTTAGCATACCGAACTTACGTTGGTACGTATGTGAATCCTCATATAAAGGTATCTTTGGTGACTGAGAAAAGTGAATACTTCAAGAGAAGGGATATCCTAAGGATCAGAAGTGAGTGTTTTTTTCTGGGTACACACCGTACTCACGTAGATTCAAGATGATTGAAGCTTATAAAGGTTTCTTTTTCCGGTTGGTGGTTCGCCTGGTTGAAGTCCTCTTAGTAGTGCTTTTTCATACCAATAAACGGTCTCCCAGGTGGAACCAAGAATATAAGCAGTAAAGAAACCAATGGTATGGTATATCCCACCCGTAGGAGAAGGGCAGGGGAAAAATTAGAGCTAATGCAGGCAAGGGAAACGTACCAAACTTTCATAAACATAAGTAGGGATCCTTGTATAAAGGTATCTTTGACAGGTAGAGGAGAGAAGAGGGAAAAAGAGGAGGGATCTTTAAGTAAGGCGTACCCTACTCACGTGGAAACAATGAAGGACGAAGCTCATAAAGGTATCTTTAGGTGATTTCTCCCTCAGATGTTCTATCTTTCTGGAACCAGCACTGGCTTTCCAGCAGGATGTTTTTCTAGCGGCCTCCTTCTTTCTGCTTTGGATCCATTTCCTAGCCGATAGTCTCACAATGGAGGCAATTACCGTATGTAACCAGCTTGACTTTTCTTGTCTAGGCAAAGACCTTTTCCTGTCAGTGAGCTCTTCCGTAGATTTCCCGTTGGTTCTGCATTCTTGTTGCAGATTCCTATGCACAGAGCTAGCAGACAGCACAGGCAGGTTCTCTGCTGTCACATATGTTCTCAAGCCAACCAACAGAATGAGCTTTACTATTATTAACACTTGCACTGCTGGAAAAGCCTGGTACGCAATGTCAGACACTACACCTGACATATCCTGCTGGAAAGCCAGTGCTGGTTCCAGAAAGATAGAACATCTGAGGGAGAAATCACCTAAAGATATCTTTATGAGCTTTGTCCTTCATTGTTTCCACATGAGTAGGGTACGCCTTACTTAAAGATCCCTCCTCTTTTTCCCTCTTCTCTCCTCTACCTGTCAAAGATACCTTTATACAAGGATCCCTACTTATGTTTATGTAAGTTTGGTACGTTTCCCTTGCCTGCATTATCTCTAATTTTTCCCCTGCCCTTCTCCTACGTGTGGGATATACCATACCATTGGTTTCTTTACTGCTTATATTCTCGGTTCCGCCTGGGAGACCGTTTATCGGTATGAAGAATTACTACTAAGAGGACTTCAACCAGACGAACCACCGACCAGGAAAAGAAACCTTTATGAGCTTCAATCATCTTGAATCTACATGAGTACGGTGTGTACCCAGAAAAAAACACTCACTTCTGATCCTTAGGATATCCCTTCTCTTGAAGTATTCACTTTTCTCAGTCACCAAAGACACCTTTATATGAGGATTCACATACGTACCAGCGTAAGTTTGGTATGCTAAATTTCCTTCTACTATTCAGAATAATCCCAGCTTCCTTTATCATCTATTTCCATATATTGGTTGAGACATACTACACCATCAGTCTCTCTATTATTTGTATTTCCGAGGAAATCACACACCAGTTTTTGAAGAACCCCCTCTCCATGGACATCCATCCAATGAATTCTTGATGGGAAAAGAAATCCTTATGAACATTGACCATCCTTCGTCGACGTGAGTACGGTGTGCACCCCGTGGAACTGTTCTCTGCTTCCAGGAACTTTTTTCCTTGAATACCCCCTTCCAAGGCTATACATATTCCTCCATCATTTGGGACATTTGTCATTGACAATACACTGTTTGGACATTATTCACGTATTTTTGTAACACTGTGTTGGGTAGCGCGTATAGGTGGTAGTACCTTTTTCCTTGTCTAAGTGCTCCTGACTTGTTTGGCTATAGTGGAAGTGATTTCAACAGTGGACTCAATTATTCCAGGGTTGTCACCCCAGCGATATCTCTCTTTGAGTGTGGATATGTTATGAACCACAAGCAGTGGTTCATTCCTGTTTGATTTCTGTTTATGTATTTTGTACTATAGTTCTGTTTGCATGGCAGGATTTCCATTGCACTGGTTTAGAAGACTCTTGTTGGCCGCCGGTGGTGAGTCAGTGTAATTGCAGCCTGTTTCTATGTGTTTAGCCTCACCTGTCTGATAGTGGAACATTATGTGGTGAGTCTCTGTACTGCAATCTGGCTCTTTTACTCTCACCTGCAGCTATTCTGGTCATTATCTTGTGCCTGGCTTTCAGCCATCCTGATTGGGGTGTGTTCCCTTATTACCTAGCTAGCTATGCAGTTCTGGGCTGGTGATAGACGTTTTGTTGTTATACCTGGATGTTCCTGATTAGTGTCTTGTCCAGTATTGCATCTGTGTCCCGGCCCTGTCTGATACTGGAATCCTGTGTACTCAGCTCTGTCAGAGTCCGGAGCTTCTTGTGAGCTGCTTCCTGTCCTGGAGCGTTCCTGTCCTGAAACCCAGTGATTCTGTCAACCTTTGATCCATAAGTCCTGTGGTATTGCCTGTTCCTGATCCAGTTATCCTGTGTCTTGGTGTCCTCTGGCCTGTTGTCGGAATCCTGCCTGCCCTCCGGTTCTGTGAGCCTGTGTCTGCGGCTTTGGGGGTTCTTGTCCGTCCACCTGTATTCACACCGGTTTCATGAGTAGCAGCTTTGCAGCATCTTACGGCCTTGGCCGTAGCTTCTTGTTATATTTGCTTTGGATTTTCTGCAGAGGGTTCTGCGTATGCTGTCATCGCCGGTACACAACAGTATTGTGTTGGCGTGTGGACAGCATTGCCTTTGTTGTAGTTTGTCTTGGCGGCTGAGCCGCACATACTTTTCTTTAGAGTTCTGGAGTTGCCCCTAACTCTGTTTCAGGTTTTAGTTAGAGGTTCCCCTTGTTATCGCCCCGTCTCAGTTTACACCTTGTCTCCAACTAAGACCGGGGGGCATCGGAGTTGGGCAGACTTAATCCGCCCTTCAAACGTGGCTGCCGTGGGCCCAAGCAAACATAGTCTCGCAGGCGTAGACTGACCACGAGGGTGAGACAACGGAGTCAGGGCTTCTGTAGGGGTTGCTGCGTAACTCCGTTCCCAATCCAGCATTACGTTCCTGTACTTGGGGCTCATCCGCCCAGCTTCAGGAGTACCAAGTACAGTGAACGTAACATTATCACCAGCCATACAAAAAAAAGAAACAAAGCTAAATAGTAGTTTTTTCTTTTTTAATCCAGTCCGGTGTTCAGAATCCAGTCCGGTGTTCAGTATCCAGTCCAGTGTTCAATATCCAGTCCAGTGTTCAATATCCAGTCCAGTGTTCAGAATCCAGCCCAGTCTTGTCTTGTCTAGTTCAGAATCCAGCCTAGTCTTGTCTTGTCTAGTTCAGAATCCAGCCTAGTCTTGTCTGTCTAGTTTAAAATCCTCCTATGCCTACTATGCAAGCCCTGCAGGCGTCTCTCTCAGCCCTGAACTCTGCTTTCAGTGCTTTGAGACCTGAGCGGCTGGAAGTTTTGCAGCAATCCTTAAAGCAACTGCAAAACCTTCTGACCAAAATTTTGCTTATCTTGCCAGAAGTTGTTGAGAGTACATCTAGCTCTAAAGAGACTCTTGCTCACAATATGGTGACAAGAGAATCCTCAGGTTCGGTTAGAGAGAAAAGGTTTAAAAGTTTTCTGCGGCCCAGGCTCTCAGAAGAGGAGCATCTGCGTCATAGAAACTTAAATGTATGGCTATATTGTGGGGGTTTAGGCCACTATCTGCAGACCTGTGAGTTGCGCAAGCCAAAGTGTGGTGACAAGTCCTACCCTCTGGCCAAGTTGAGTCAGGATTTAAGACCTACTCCTGTCTCCACTGTGGCAGAGGTACTTGTCACAAAACCCACACTAAAAAGCACTCTGTCCTATAATTGGGGTCCTTGGGCTAGGGAGCCCCATTATAGATTCAGGAACCAAAGGAGAATGTTTCTCTCCTCTCTTGACTTTCCTGTTGAATCAGAGTTGCTAACACCGGTAGTGGAATCTCAGTGTCCTGGAGCGGTGCCCGATACCCAGGGTCCTGGAGCGGTGCCCGATGCCCAGGGTCCTGGAGCAGTGCCCAATGCCCAGGGTCCTGGAGCAGTGCCCGATGCCCAGGGTCCTGGAGTGGTGCCCGATGCCCAGGGTCTTGGAGTGGTGCCCGATGCCCAGGGTCCTGGAGTGGTGCCCGATCCCAGGGTCCTGGAGTGGTGCCTGATGCTCAAGGTCCTGGAGCGGTGCCTGATGCTCAAGGTCCTAGAGCGGTGCCTGATGCTCAGGGTCCTGGAGCAGTGCCTGATGCTCAGGGTCCTGGAGATGTGCCCGATGCTCAGGGTCCAGGAGTGGTGCCCGATGCTCAGGTTCCAAAACTGGTGCCCGATGCTCAGGGCCTAGGAGCGGTGCCCAATGCTCAGCGCCTAGTAGCGGTGCCCGATGCTCAGGGCCTAGGAGCGGTGCCTGATGCTCAGGGCCTAGGAGCAATGCCCAATGCTCAGGGCCTAGGAGCGGTGACCGATGCTCAGGGCCTAGGAGCGGTGCCCAATGCTCAGGGCCTAGGAGCGGTGCCCGATGCTCAGGGTCAAAGAGGGGCATTGAATATAATAGCTCAGGTGTCAATACCAGAAGGGGTCTTAGAAGCTTTTACCCCAGGTACGGACTTTAAAGGCGCAACCCCATAAAGGGTATCTAGAGCCATAGCTCCAGAAGGGTACTCGAGAAGTACAGCCCCAGAAAAGGGTCTAGAGGTCACTTCCCCAGGAAAGGACTCAATAGGCATAGCTTTAGTGGAGGTTCCATATGTCATAGCTTCAGCAAAAGTCCTGGAGGACATAATCCCGGGAGAAGTCTTGATAATTATCGACTTAGAGAGGGAGCCCGACGGTCCGGTCCCAGAGAGGGGGCCCGACGGTCCGGTCCCAGAGAGAGAATCTGAGGTGCTGACCCCAGCGGGGTTCCCAAAGGCCACTGCCCCAGCGGGGTTCCCGAAGGCCACTGCCCCAGTGGGGTTCCCAAAGGCCACTGCCCCCAGCGGGGTTCCCGAAGGCCACTGCCCCAGAGGGGGTTCCAAAGGTCCCTGCCCTGGTGGGGTTCAGAAAGTCACTGCCCCTGGTGGGGTTCAGAAAGTCACTGCCCCTGGTGGGGTTCAGAAAGTCACGAGTAAGGTCTGTAGTAACTTGGTCACAGTGAAGCACTCCAGCCAGTCAGCACAAAAATCACAGCCTATTGCCATTGCTGCTGGATGTGCTTTCCTGTCTTCTCCCCACAGGAATTCTCATAAAGTTTCAGTACCTAGGGGAATGGAACCAATCTATAGTCTGTTCTCAGATTCTGAAACTGATGAGATTTCTTATGTGCCTGGGCATTCTAGTAGAGAAGGGAAGAATCATCTGACTGCTCGACCTATATATTTTGAAGACTTTTTTGAGCCAGAGATTTCTTCCTTTCCGGGTGTCTGCAAGAAGGCACAGGGTAAAATAAAAAGAATAAGAAGAATAAATATTGCTGACTCTTGCCTTGTTAAAAAAAATAAAAAATTTTTTTCCTTGTCTTGTGTCCAGTGGCCACCATCAAGGGGGGCACTGTTACAAGCTGTTGCCACAGCTTGTTTCTGTTTCTTGCCATTGTCTGTTTTTTCCAGTGTCAAGTTTTATAGTGTATCCCTTGTTTTGGAAAATCTGTATTTTGGGGTCCGTTGACCCCTCCTCAAGGGGGGGTGGGTACTGTTATGAGCCACGGCAGTGGCTCATTCCTGTTTTGCAGTTTGGTTATGTATTTTATGTTGTACCTCTGTTTCTGTCCCTCTTGGCTTTTGTGGAGTGTCCGGAGTCCACCCTTAAGGAGAGGGTACTGTTATGAACCACAAGCAGTGGTTCATTCCTGTTTACTTTCCGTTTATGTATTTTGTACTATAGTTCTGTTCGCATGCCAGGATTTCCATTGCACTGGTTTAGAAGACTCTTGTTGGCCGCCGGTGGTGAGTCGGTGTAATTGCAGCCTGTTTCTATGTGTTTAGCCTCACCTGTCTGATAGTGGAACATTATGTGGTGTGCAATCTGGCTCTTTTACTCTCACCAGCAGCTATTCTGGTCATTATCTTGTGCCTGGCTTTCAGCCATCCTGATTGGGGCGTGTTCCCTTATTACCTAGCTAGCTATGCAGTTCTGGGCTGGTGATAGACATTTTGTTGTTATACCTGGATGTTCCTGATTAGTGTCTTGTCCAGTATTGCATCTGTGTCCCGGCCCTGTCTGATACTGGAATCCTGTGTACTCAGCTCTGTCAGAGTCCGGAGCTTCTTGTGAGCTGCTTCCTGTCCTGGAGGGTTCCTGTCCTGAAACCCAGTGATTCTGTCAACCTTTGATCCATAAGTCCTGTGGTATTGCCTGTTCCTGATCCAGTTAGCCTGTGTCTTGGTGTCCTCTGGCCTGTTGTCGGAATCCTGCCTGCCCTCCGGTTCTGTGAGCCTGTGTCTGCGGCTTTGGTTTTTTTTGTCTGTCCGCCTGTATTCACACCGGTTTCGTGAGCAGCAGCTTTGCCGCATCTTACGGCCTTGGCCGTAGCTTCTTGTTATATTTGCTTTGGATTTTCTGCAGAGGGTTCTGCGTATGCTGTCATTGCCGGTACACAACAGTATTGTGTCGGCGTGTGGACAGCATTGCCTTTGTTGTGGTTTGTCTTGGCGGCTGAGCCGCACATACTTTTCTTTAGAGTTCTGGAGTTGCCCCTAACTCTGTTTCAGGTTTTAGTTAGAGGTTCCCCTTGTTATCGCCCAGTCTAAGTTTACGCCTTGTCTCCAACTAAGACCGGGGGGCATCGGAGTTGGGCAGACTTAATCCACCCTTCAAACGCGGCTGCCATGGGCCCAAGCAAACATAGTCTCACAGACGTAGACTGACCACGAGGGTGAGACAACAGCAGGGGACAGCAATGTAAATGTGGTCTCTGTACCCCTTTAAAAATGTATATAATCTCACCACACAACATTAAGGGGAGTCAGGGCTTCTGTAGGGGTTGCTGCGGAACTCCGTTCCCACTCCAGCATTACGTTCCTGTACTTGGGGCTCATCCGCCCAGTTTCAGGAGTACCAAGTACAGTGAACGTAACAGGATATATATGCAATGATCTTTTTAAATATGTGTGTGTGTGTGTGTGTGTGTGTGTGTGTATAAATGCATGTATGTATTTTCTATGTAATTTACGTGTTTTGATTTTCTTCAATGTTCAGAAATAGAATAGTCGCTAACTTATCAGGAAAGTAAAAGAAAAATGGTTGCCTGACATAATAAATTAATATTTTCAAGGCTAATAAATACTCAAAGATACACTTTCCACCAAACAGATTAAAGAAATTCCCATCATCGTATTTCTTTGGGCAGCACACATACACAGACTGATATGTAGCAATGACCAGAATATCTTTTAATAAAGGTCATTTACAAAAGGGTAAAACCTCAATTTCGGTGCCCTTTAGTGATGGTAGATGCCTAGTTTCATGGTGATGTGCATGGATTTACAGCCCAAGATGGTAGCAAGTTTTTACAAGTAGAGGATTTAATGGTCATTCCTTTTTAAATGTAGATTTGGACCAACAGTGCCTGTGTGTTTTGCACTAAAGTGCAGGAACGACTCTTAGGGGGGAATTCAGTTGTTTTGGGTGTCTAAAACTCACGTCTAAACGGGGCTGTTTAGACACCCAAACAATTGTCACAATTCAATTGTTGTTTGGGCACACATGCACATTGCACTTGTCGCACCCAAACAGACAGGGTTTAACTACGTAACATGGCTAAACCCATCTATAATCCTGCTTTGGGTGTCCAAACTCCTGTTCGGTTGCCCATAGTGCCGACTTAGTGCACATTTCTTCTCACACCTCAGGAGGCTGCAAGGAGAAATGTCATCCCAAGACTGCCAGGCATCTAAACGAAGCAACAATTTAATTACTCCATTTTGCACCCCTTAGTGGTAGCTGACGGAAAAAGCAGTTGAATTACCCCATTAATGTTGTGTGGTGGGATTATATACATTTTTAAAGGGGTACAGAGATCACATTTACATTGCTGTCCCCTGCCTTTCACAAGATGTGGTATTGTCCTGCTTAGGTTGGAGGTCTACTAAAAGTATGAGATAGCTCCACACCTTCCTCACACTGATACCTCTTTTTCACCAAACAAATAACCTGGGTAATTGTCGAGGCAACATGGGTAAACAGTTGGTGTAAAAGGGTCTCTGAACAAAACCCGGGTCCCTTTACCCAGCAATTCGACCCTGGTAGCCTGCGGTTTAAAAGGGTTACCTAGATCATCTGATACGGGTCATGCCAAAAGCCTATGGAGAGCCGGGTCACCAGCTCTTGGAGATGATGTCCTTTCCAAGTGTCAGCAGAGGGAAGACCCACCACTGACCTAAGTTATGCATAAAAGCTGCTGACTGGCTGTGTGTGCAGAGATCCACATTAATGGAGGGTCTGTGAGTGACATGCAGGGCAGACCCTGGTCCAGTGTAAAAGGAGCTGACCCGGGAATAACTTGGGTCAAATGTGCACTGTAAACAGGGTCTGAGCCAGGTTGGAACTGTGTCTGGAACTGTGTCTGTGTCAAACCTGTTTTTTTGCGGTTAAAAGTGGTGTTACCCAGGTCAGACCTGGGTTTTGGTGGAAAAGGGGGGTTTGAGTGAGCTTATACTCATTTTAACAAATAGCAGACTCAGAATGAAGGAATGTAAGCTGCTAGACACTTCTTGCACTACCTCTACTGACTTGACCCCTGGTCCTTTACATTCTTCACAAAATGACTGGAATTCTCCTTCATCACTTTTCTCCTGTTTCAACTTTCCAATTATGATCCAGTGGTTCCCAAACATTTTTGAGTCACAACATCCTAGAGTATAAAAAAAAAATTCATGGCACTCCAAGGACAATAGTTTCTTACTGAGAAATTCCGGGGGGAAAAATGAAATTTAGGAAATTGTGTTTATATGTCATCCTTAGGTTCCGTTTTGTGGCGAGGGACAGGATTCACTTTTGTTTGTCCACATATTTTATGATTGTAAGTAACATGCATTGGTTTTGTCTATGATATTGACCATAAATAAGTTTCATTTGTCCTGCACCAACTACCCAGGGCACCCCTTCAAGTACCCCTGGACACTCCAGGGTGCCTAGGCACACTGTTGGAGAACCACTGTTACGATCTGTTGCACTTTGTACTTTCCCTATTCACCTCTGTAGGAATGCACATTGTGGGCATAATGAAAGTTTTAAACTGGGCCTGAATGATCTAATGTAGGAAACTGCAATCAATTTATGACACTCTGCATAAAAGAAACCATTCTTTTCATACTTGCAGACTGCTCTTATCTCCATCATTTCACATCTGTATTAAGAGCCAGGGCTGGACTGGCCCACAAAGGTACAGGGGAATCAGGGGAATCCCCCTAGTGTGCTCCACTGCCTGAGGGTACACCCCTTCCTCTAATTATCAGGTTCCAGAATGTGCGCTTGAATTATACATTATACATATGTTACATTATACTGTACTATGGTGTATTCTCTACAGTACATTAATCTGGTAAGTTAACATAAATGGAATACATTTATAAAGGGGCCAAGACCATATCCTCTCTAATGCAGAGTCAGCTCCAGGCCTACTAGCATCCTGATGGGTAAATGTATGAAGCAGTGAAAAGTGTGGAGAAGTGAGCTTGTGGAGAAGTTGCCCATGGCAACCAATCAGCTGCTCTGTATAATTTTATTGTATGCAAATTCTAATTGGTACTTTAATGCTGATTGGTTGCCATGGGCAACTTATCCACTGGCTCACTCCACTATTATCACTGCTTCATACATTTACCCCAGTGTGAGAAATTATGAAGCGCCCCTTCAATGCATGCACCAAAGGCATGCGTGGTCCTGGAAAAGTGGTCATGACCTTCCAACTTTATATTATGTTATTAAGCTATAAACATGTATATTATCACTCCCCCTCTACACACACACACACACACACACACACACACACACACACACACACACACACACACACACATTTAGCAACCTTAAAAGCAAATAGCTATAGTGAGTAAAACCAATCCTAAACATTTTTTTAAATACATAAACGGTAAAAGGTTAAAAAAGGAGAATATAGGTCCATTAAAATATGAATTTGGAGAATTGATAAATGATGACGAAATAAAAGCGGAAATACTGAACAATTCTTTTTCATCAGTATTCACCAGAGAAGAAATGATGGGAGTAGAGCATAACAATTGTGACAGTAAAGATCCATGGTTAGAAACTTGTTTAAGTGAAGAAATATTCAGAGAGAGACTAAGCAAAATTAAGGTTAATAAATCACCTGGTCCTGATAGACTTCACCTGAGGGTTCTTATGGAGCTTAGTTCACAACTAGCACGACCCCTATACTTGATTTTCAATAGTTCAGTTAGATCAGGCATGGTAACGAAGGATTGGCGTATAGCGGAGGTAGTGCCATTATTTAAAAAGGGATCCAAAAATCTTCCAGGTAACTACAGACCAGTTAGTTTGACGTCTATAGTGGGGAAAATATTGCAAGTAATTCTAAGGGACAGCATACAGGAGTATCTACAGACCACTAGGATTATTAGCAAGAACCAGCATGGGTTTGTGAGGGACAGGTCATGTCAGACTAACTTAATTAGCTTCTATGAGGAAGTGAGCAATAATCTTGATCAGGGAAAAGCAGTGGATGTAGTCTTCCTAGATTTTGCAAAGGCTTTCGATACAGTGCCTCACAGGAGACTGGTCATAAAATTAAAGGAGATTGGCCTAGGAGTAACTATTTGCACATGGATAAGCAACTGGTTGGATAGCAGGGTACAGTGAGTAGTGGTCAATGGAAAGTCCTCAACCTGGTCCCCAGTAGTCAGCGGAATACCACAAGGGTCCGTACTCGGTCCACTACTGTTCAACATATTTATCAATGACCTACAAATAGGCCTGGAAAGCACAGTGTCAATCTTTGCAGATGATACTAAACTGTGTAAGGTAATTAACTCGGAACTGGATGTGGAGTCCTTGCAGAATGATCTATCTAAACTTGAACTCTTAAAAAAGATATTGGTGAACTCGAAAGGGTTCAAAGGCGAGCTACTAAATTGATTAAAGGACTAGACTCTAGTCCTTTAATCAATTTAGTAGCTCGCCTTTGAACCCTTTCAAACCCTTTGAAACCTATTAAGCCTTTCCTCATAATCCAGTCCCTCTAGTCACTAGAGGGACTGGATTATGAGGAAAGGCTTAATAGGTTGAATATGTATACACTAGAAAAGAGGCGTCTAAGAGGGGATATTATTAATATCTTCAAATATGTAAAGTGGCATCACAAAGAGTTATCAGAAGAATTATTTATTAAAAGAACACAGTTTACGACACGTGGGCACTCGCCGCGGCTGGAGGAGAGAAAGTTCTGTACGTGACAGAGGAAAGGATTCTTCACTGTTTGCGCAATTAGGATGTGGAATTCCCTGCCGGGGAAGGTGGTAATGGTGGACTCTGTTCACTGTATGGAAGCATGAGAAGATATGGCACAGGAGGGGCATGTTATAATTTTTTTTATTGCTTCCCATGAATGGTTGTGTAAGGGCCCCTGTGCATTGCTTTACACAGGGACTGCAAAGCTGTTAAGATGGCCTTGGCAGTGGGAGCTGTTGGATGGGCTTTGTATGCCCTGGCTCCCACTTTGCATGCATCTAGGAGACAGGACAGACCATAGAGGGTTATTTAGCAGATATAGATACTATTTGCACTGAACAGCCAATATATAACTTGACTAGAGAAGGTCTGCAGAAGAAGGGTTAGCTGGAAAGTCTTTAGAACTTGGCTTGGAACCAGGATATAGCCCAGCACTAGTAGATACAGGAACTGAACTAGTAGTACCTAGAACCAGACTGAAACCAAAATAGATGGGATCTGGGCAAGAATCAGAATTGTTGGGAAATTGTCTGGGACCAAAATCCATGCTGGAACTTGAATTGCACTGAACAGCGCTAAAACCAGAATTATTGAGAACCAGGTTGGAATTGGAATTCCTGAGGGTTGGACTGGAACCAGAATTGCTCACAAATGGGCTGGAACCACAATTTCTGAGAGCCAGGCTGGAACCTGAATTGCACTGATCTGGGCTGGAACTGGAATTGCATTGAACGGGGCTGGAACCAGAATTGCTATTAGATACAAGACAGGAGCTAGATTTCTTAGTGGAAGACTCAGAGAATGAACACTGAGGAGCACAGAGAGTCTGGTCACAGTGCAGGCTGTGAGAGACATTGCACTGGCACTGCACTAGGACTGCTGGTTGTGAAAATTGGCTGCTGAAGTCAGGTGTCCTGAAGCAAGGATTGCATTGGTGATGCAGTGGTCATCTGACATGATGCTGTAGTCAGCATCATGTCCACAGTGTCTTCCTATTTCAGGGGTTCAGGTTTCCCAGCGGTGATCCCGTCGGCTCCGAGTGCTGGGCGCTGCCATATTGGATCTGTACAGCTGACCACTAAAGCACCAATGGAAATCCAACTGTCCTTCATGTAACCTTCTCTACCAATCCCAGCACAGCTTAGGGTATATACGTAAGTAACAACTCGAGCAGTCACTTGCTGCAAGAACAACATTGCTTTTCCAGCCACGACCTTGACTCCCTGATCTCAGGCGATCAGGCTCTGTGTCCCCAGCTTTTAGTGCCTTTCTCGGTATACAGTGGTATTCTGCTAGCAGAGAGCTATAAACATTATTTCACTTAGCTACTTCTGTTATTGCTGTGCTACTGGTCCCAGCAAGTTGTCAACTCTCCTTGTGCGTCTCCTGCACCACATTGAGTGTAGAGCATATAAAGGTATCTGCCAGTTATCAGCATTACCAGGTGGATCCAGTAGTAGTTTTCCTGGTCCCAGCCTGGTTTCCTGAAGCTATTGTAGTCCCAGCCTGGTCACCAGAAATTATCACTGATTTCAGATCAGTTCCTGACGCTATGTCTGGTTCTTTATCTGTTTTTTTGTACTTTACCAGTTCCTGCTGGTTCCAGCGGTTCACCTTTTCCAGTTAGTTCCAGTAGCTTACCCATTTATCACGCCCTCACCGCTTCTTGCTCTCCAGTCCAACTAGCAAACACGCTAAAGAAACTTCTCCGGTTACCTCACTTGCTCAAGCTGTAACATTTAATAAAATAATGTCCCCATACCTCATCCACTGTAAATTTCCTCACTTACCATAACTTCCTGGCACCATACCTCCCCTTTGGAAATAACCGTCACCCAACACCCCTCCTAGATGCCATGACTTACCCACTGTAATTTCTCTTCCTTACTATCACTTCTTAACACCAAGGGGTATATATTTGTGAAGCAACCACTTTTGTAAGAATCCACTTCTTGGCAGGATTTTACTCAAAATATAAAGCATCTTGCTTGGCCAGCATGTAACATTAGTGGTGCTTTAATACATTTTGAGCTCAAATGCATACAGAAGATAATAGTCCATGGGCCAAAGCCAGATTTTTTACTAATCGGTACCAGTAAAGGGGGCAAAACTTTGTTGTATTTCTTTTGTATAACTATGATAGTAGAGTTGTTTTTTGTATGATAACCTTACCAGAGTCCCAGCATATAGGTAGTAAAACACAAAAATGTGTGTGTGGGGGGTTAGGGGGGAGAGTAATATAAGTCACTGGGGATTTTGGTGATTTTTGGCCGGTTCTATCATTGGATCCAGGGAGTATATAAACTATCAAAGACATAATTTTTGTAGCCCTGGATCTCTTCTCTGGGCATGCCAATTTTCTTGTATGTGGACCTCAAGGCACTGGAGCTACACCGGCTGAAAGCCGGTGCCCCTACCAGCAACCGCTCCATTATAAGTCAAGGAGGATTTTGGGGTCTCTTTCAACCCCGATATCTCCGGATCCAGGGTGTTTAAAAAAATTCCGAGATGTAAGTTTTGTTCAGGTGAACCTCCTCTTTCAGATGAGCCCCAAAATTTTAGCACCCCAGGGGAGCAAAATATTCCGGGTGACGATTGTTAATGCTGAATAACATACAGGACAGAAAAGCTATACCTTTTACACTAAAACCCTAGCTGCTGCGGCTGCTGGATGTAATCCTTAACCTACGTACTTTTTACCCAGTTAGTGTACACAGGCCCGTACCGTATACGCACTTTACAGACACACGCCGCAACGGACGTACAAAGTACACACTCTGCGTACACACACACACCGACACGCTGTAAGCACAATGCAGCTACACGTGTGGCTGAAATACACCTTAAACCTTAGAAGGAAAGGGACACGACACCAATTGTAATTAAATATGTTGGGATCCGACCCACCAACAATTATTTACTAGCAGGGGGTTACAATAGTAATACAATTCACAATAAGAGATACAGGCTACAATCAATGATACATATGTTTGTTCGCAAGTGCCACCCAGTCCCGGTCAATCAAGATAGATGACTTTCAGAGAATGTGTGGCCGGCCAGGCAGCTTGGCTTTTTATACATTTGTCCATTTCATGATACAATAGAAACTGTAATCTCTTCACCCATAGGTCACAGGGCTGGTCATTTACAGTACAGGAGGGGTCATAGGTCGGTTTGAATAGGTGGGAGATGCCTGGTTCAGGTGCACTTGCAGATGGTCTCCACTGGGTTCCCGCCGAATATCAAAGTACAGTAAATACAGTGTAATATTAATATTCTGTTCCTGCGCATATCTATGCGCAGGAGCGTGCTATCTTCTGCAAACTGCTACCGGAATATTGCTCTTAATATACTGTACAGCTGGATACCAAACACCACCTACTAACCTAATTCTGTCCCCTCATATCCTGTAAAGGTGAATTCCTTTGTTACTGTACCTTTTAAGCAAGTGTAACTCGCTGCATGTAGGCTATGTGTATATCGTGCACTATGTGAATTAAATATGAAATGTGTCTTTGTGGTTTTTCCATGCAAATACATATGCTACCGTAATTACTCATACCATGCGCTAATACGCACTACCGCGTGAGCGGTCATACACAACTTGCGAATATGCGCACGCACGGCAGAACAACTACGCGCATGGAGGCCATCTGTGTGGTGTTTGTACTTGGTGCGTATGGCTGCAATATTTTCGACTTCGACAGTCCACCCTTTGGCAGTCATCAATAACTGCCACACTTAACTACTAAACAGAAAATATTACCTATACAATATATACAAAGTTTGGATGATCGGGGGAGAGTTGTAGGTAGGAAATGTATAGCCTAGTGGGATAGTAAAAAAGCATGTATGTATGAATCAATGTCTGAGGGGCATGTATCATCGTGCCATATATGTTCTAAGTAAGCTTTGAGGTATTGCAAAGTATACATTAAATCCTTCTTATCCCGTATTAACGGTATGTACTTGGGCAAACAAACACTACAGAGCTCCTTTCGTGCAAGGGCTTTTGACCCTCACCTTTTCGGCTTCTAATACCAACAAATGGGGAGCATATTTATCTGATGATACATGGAGGTGGATCATATGTGAGTGCTACTATATGTGGATAACACCTGTCGACTATGTGTGTCATTAACTGAGGGTTGCAGTGAGGAAGGTAAGACACATATATAAAAATACATTCACATAACATTGGGTATGGATGACGTCTTTTCCGGTTGGATGTTTCTGGGTAGAGGGGGGAAACAGAGAGAAATGGTGAAAGAAACAGGCCAAGAAATTCATTTGCAATCCTTATCATAACACTATCTCTACGGATCATAAATCAAATCTGCTGCTGTAACAACGCCCTCGCTCCTTAGACTCATCAAATTTGTGCTGTGCTTGCGCCGCGTCAAGATTTGAACACACTTGAATATCAGACCAATAATTATGACGACACCCAGGATACAAAGGAGAAACTTTCCCACACTCATAATAACATTCTGTGCCCACTCTCCTAACCCTGAGAACCACTTGCGTGGGTTCAACCATGAGACCCAGCCAGTCAGTTCATTACCCACAGCCGTCAAGGTAAGGTTGTGTTTCCTCCTGAAATCCCACTTCAACTGCAAGATCTCATCCATCTTTTGATCGATGATCTCCGTGGGGTTGTTAGTGCTATTCGTAATATATATACAGCACTTCACGCCATATTGAGTTGCTAGGGTAACACAGTACCCACCTGTCACAGCCGTAACGTAATTAAGGACCATTCTGTGCTGGATCAATTCCTTCTTGTAGGCTTGTAACTCCCTTCCTTTATACCTGAAGGTGTCATTATACATCTCAGTGATATTATCTATCAAGTTTGCCAGCGCATGGATGTACCAAGAATTTATAGTTCCTCTGTCAGTACGGGTGATATCTAATGCAAGAAGGAACTGAATCCCGGTGGATTCATAAATCAAATCAGAGGCTGCGTGCTCTGCCCTATCTATAAGGTGTCTCTTGATGATGTGTTCATAATGGGTATGAGTATAAGGAGTCTGAGCGTTGCGGTGAACGTCTTTCATTTTGTCGTGGGTTATGGTCATGACCTCTGGTAGTACTCTCCCAATATAACACAACCCTTCAGAGCTCGGAGTAAGCCACTTGTATGCTTTCCTCCCACATATGAAATAGGCATCATCTGGGAGAACATAAGGGACAAAATGTAACAACACCATATCACAAATCTTCCTTATAAAGAAACCAATCCTTAGTTCTCTCATTTGCTCAGTACAAGTATCCGGCTGGATGATGTGGGCACAATACCCCTGCAATACCTTTCCAACCCACATGGTCTTGCTCCCATTTGTATACCGGTACCGAAAATACTTCCCACTAGTGGCTATCTTGCGTACAAGTTCAGAGTCAATAAGTATCCTATCAGCTCTGTGTGAAAAGGTCATTGTCTGGTTATTCCAAGTCACTTCCCAATTTCCTGGTTTTCGGAAATTGGAAACATTAAAACACAACAGGGACCTATCTACATTGTACTGGTGGAGCTTCAAGCTAGGGGGCCTAGATATATTGAATTTCTTGTCCACCGGTCTCCTACCCCGTAATTCGAGTACCTCATCTATCGTTAAAGGGTATGGTACTAATCCGGACTTACTCTGTCCTTGAGGTACCTGTGAGCACACCCAACATTCGGTTTGGTTTAAGACCTTACCCACTAATGAGTGGTAATCACTCAACGTATGTCGGCCCATGTCGGCATTAATGTTGGACTGACATCTTTGGATGCACCCATCTTTGACTATGTTCTCGCAATTTCTACATATACAATATTAGTCAGACAATAACCCTTCACAGTGCCTCCGAGCTACATGACTACCAGAGCGCTTACTGATACCAGCCTTTACTAGAGTGATGTGCTGCTCCTGAGATCCTAAAAATCCGTACTCGCCATCAGAACCCATTCCAGATCCTTGCTTGACGTCTCTGGGACCCTCACAAAAACATATTGTCCTGAGTTACCAGAAAAACCCGAAATGCAGTCTCTTGAGGTAGATCCATTTCGTTAAGGAGCAAAGACAAAAATAAGAAAGGAAACAAAATAAAAGAAAATGCAGTGGGGGTGAGGTGAAAAAATAAAAAATGATACGACAACCGTCTTTGATTTTGATGTTCTCCTCGCTCAGGTGCCGTCTCAACAGTCCTGCCTCTCAGCTTTCCTGGAACAAATTCTCTAGTGATACGAGGTTCTCTTCACCTTGCTCTTTGTCACGAGTTTTCTCCGGGTCAGCAACCTTCTTGCAGTGGGACGAGTGGACCCAAGTCTCTCTCTCGGCAACCTTTAGTGCTGTCGTGCTGGTCAACAAAACTTGATACGGTCCTTCCCACCTGTCTATGAGGCAACCTGAGTGTAAAAAACGTTGAATCATCACATAATCCCCAGGCTCAATGTCATGACAATTACTGTTTGGTAGGTCAAGAATCAGCAGCTTTAGATTTCTTTGTTGATTTCTCAGCTGCTGGCTCATCCTAACCAAGTATTGCACAGTTATTTCGTTATTGCACTTCAAATCATCGTGGGGGTCTATCATTACATGGGGTTGTCGACCAAAAAGAACTTCGAAGGGTTATAACTTAAGCGGTGACCTGGGAGTGGTTCTGATGCTGTACAACACTAGTGGCAAAGCTTCTGGCCACAACAATCCAGTCTCAGCCATTACTTTGCTCAATTTATTCTTAATAGTGCTATTCATTCTCTCCACCTTCGCACTCACCTGTGGCCGGTAAGGAGTATGAAGCTTGCTATTAATACCCATCAGTTTGCACATGACCTGAAAGACTTCACCTGTAAAATGGGTACCCCTATCACTTTCAATTACTCTAGGGATACCATATCTGCACACAAATTCCTGCACGATTTTCTTTGCAGTGAACACAGCAGTATTTGTGGCAGCGGGGAATGCTTCTACCCAGTTTGAAAAGACATCGGTACATACTAACACATATTTTAAATTCCTACAGGGTGGTAACTGTATGAAGTCAATTTGTATTACCTGAAAAGGTCCGTCTGTAGGAGGGATATGGGATGGCTCTGTTGGTATTGCCTTACCAATATTCTTCCTCAAGCAAGTAAGACATGTCATTGCTTTCTTACCTGCATGAGAAGAGAACCCTGGTGCACTCCAGTAGGCTCTTACCAGCTTGCACATACCTTCTTTACCTATATGAGTCAGACCATGTGCCACCTCAGCTAGACTTGGAAGATATGCTCTGGGGGCCACTGGTTTACCATGTCCATCTGTCCAAAGTCCTGAGGACTCCTGACCATATCCCTTCGCCTTCCAGACTGCCTTTTCCTGTAGGGAACACAAATTTTGCAATTCAATTAACTGTTGCATGTTAACTGTTTCAAATGTCATCAGTGATGTGATGTTAGTTTGTATGGTTGTGCTTGCTGCTGATTTTGCATCTTCGTCTGCCCAGCTGTTACCAAGTGAGATTGGGTCTTGGTTGTAAGTGTGTGCTTTACACTTGATAACAGCCACTCTGTGTGGTTCCTGTATTGCTGTCAGAAGCCTTTTGATGTGGGATGCATGCACAACAGGTGTGCCAGCTGCCGTCATGAAATTTCTGAGGTGCCACAGGGCCCCAAAATCATGCACCACTCCAAAGGCGTCCCGAGTCCGTATATATATTAGCTGACTTACCTTTGGCCAACTCACATGCTCTGGTCAGTGCGACCAGCTCAGCGACTTGTGCTGAGTGCAGTGGGCCAAGGGGTTCAGCTTCTATAATACCTTTGTCATCTACAACTGCGTATCCGGTGCACAGGTCTCCTGATTCCGTCTGTCTGTGGCAACTCCCGTCAGTGTAGAAGGTAAAGTCTACTCCTTCCAGTGGGTTGTCACTGATGTCAGGTCTCGCACTGAAAGTTTGGATCAGGTATTCCATACAATCATGCGTATCAGTGTCTGCACTAAATCTTTCTTCACCATCGTTCTCATCCTCCACCCTTTGTGCATGACCAGGCACACTTGGCAAGTAGGTTGCAGGATTTAGTGAGCTGCATCTCTTTTTTTAAATTGTGTTTATTGAAGAGAAGCAGAGAGAGGCAACACACATTCAACATTATTGACACATAAAATTAAAGACAAATAGTCGAATCTACCATCCGTGTGTTATAGTGATATGTTAAATTGTGGGATATTGGGAAATCAATTAGCAAAATCCCTAATAATCTTGAAATGCAGTATAACAAAATAAATCAATTATACACGTGTACGGTTAAATTTAAAAGTGGCGTGGTAGACATCCAATGGCAAATGACCCATACAAAAAAGCTCAAAACGGTGGTGACCCATCGGTGAGAGTTGCCATATTATACCAAGTCGACAATCTTACTACTTTACGAATACTTTCTTTGGTATTAACAGGCAATGTAGTTAAAAAGGGAAGCCATATCGGAAAAAAAAATTGTAGCCCGAGACTCAACATCTAAAGAACATTCTGTTCAATCCATTTGAAATAGGAACGATAGTATCATAAGAGACACAGAAATAGGGTCTTTTTGTATCCACTGAGATAATATTGTTTTTTTCGCTGCTGCTGAGATGCGAGCCAGAAGCAATCTGTTGCCCTTTGACAGAGCTGGAGTTTGGGGTTCTATAAAACTCCAAAAGGCCCATGCCATTGACATTGTAAATGGTATACCCAGGTTAACTTTGATGTATGTCTGTATTAGGTCCCAGAATAATTCTATAATTGGGCAAGACCATAAACAATGTATAATATCAGCATCAGGGGACCTACATTTAAAGAATTGAGAGTCGTCTGCTGCCCCTGTAAGGAATCGCAGACGAGGGGTATAATAAGCTCTATGTAGAATTTTTAAATGCATCTCCGCATATGAGGATGATACCAATTGTTTATTAAGCAAATTAGACCATTTAATAATAGTGTGCAAATCTACTCCCGTAAAGACATCTTTCCATTTAACTATGCCCGTGGTGAGTTTAGTATAGTCAATCTTCCGTCTGGTTTAGGAGTAAATCAATGATGTAGAATGGGGGGAGTCTAAACGTCGTCGTACAATACCATCTAGTAGAAAAGTAAGATCAATAGGCTGCAGGTGAGTAATAACGTATGTGGCAAAACTGCGCATCTGAAAATATGCAAAAAAGGGAAATTTTAAGGTCGGGTATCTAGCTTGTAATTGGGACAATGATAATGACAATGATAATACCGCTGAACAATCATCATTCAAAAATTGGAATAAGGACCGTAGACCCCGGAGGTGCCAACTATGGACCTCAACCGCCTCTCCTCCCTGAAAAGCCGGATTCCCTAATAAGGGCTGAAACAAGGAATGTGCCAGAGTGAGTCTAGAACGTTTTCTAATTTGATGCAACGCCTTGTAAGGAGCATATAGTAATGGAATTGATTTAATATCCTGTAACATCGAGGAATTCAGGAAATGTAATATCTGTAGCAAATCTTGACTAGGCAGTAAAGCCTGTTCCAGTGCCTTATCAACAAAATTGTCTCCACCACCTATCCAATCTAGGGCACATCTATAATTAGCCGCTAAGGAGTAGTCCTCCGGACAGAGAAGATTGACTCCTCCAAGTGAGGGTGGTTGTTTTAATTTAAATAATGCTATACGAGAACGCTTGTTTGCCCATATAAATTTAGTAATGGCTTTGTTTATTGTATGAATATCTTTTTTAATAGCAAAAACGGAAGCAGCTGTATCGGGTAAAGTAAGCGAGGAAAAGACACCATTTTATACAAGTGACACCTACCCAAATAAGAAATTGGCAGGTGTTGCCATCTCGTAAAGTCCTCGATCATCTTATTAATATAGTGAGAAAAGTTTAAAGAATATAATTCCGAGGGGTTAGCTGACACATGTATACCAAGATATTTTATACAATTAAGTGCCCATTTAAAATGGGAACTTATCGTCCCAACCCATGCTCGCATCTTCTCCCAATGCCAGTGCCTCCGTCTTGTCAAAATTAATTAAAAATCCTGATATTAAATTGAAAGTCTCTAATGCGGTCAGTAGTGAGGGAAAGGATGTTATAGGATCACTGAAATACAGTAGATCATCCGCAAATGCGGAGACCTTTATGGTATGAGAGCCCACCTCGATACCCTTCCAAGCTATATCTATATCATTTATGAACATGCGTATGTGTGGGTCCAATGTCAAATTAAATAGCAAGGGGGAGAGGGGGCAGCCCTGTCTTGTCCCCCTAAATAGATGAAATGATTTTGTGTTTAATCCATTAATCGTGATAAAAGCTTGTGGCGTGGCATACAATGTTTTAAAAATATCAATAAACTGAGTACCAAAGTGTTGGGCATGTAAGACTCGCAGTATATGTGCCCAGGAGACACGGTCAAATGCCTTGTCTGCATCACAACTGACTATAAGGGCATTTTTATATTTTGATTGTTTTGAGCTATGTATCGCCGCCAATAAGGCACGGATATTATGTACTGAAATTCTGTTTCTAACAAATCCATTTTGAGCTGGGTGTAAAATTCGCTGCAAAATGGGCTGAAGTCGAAACGTTAATAATTTGGTAAATAATTTGAGGTCCTGATTCAATAAGGAGATTGGCCTATAAGATTGGACATATTTGGGATCTTTTCCCGGTTTCGGAAATACCACTATTCTCGCTTCATCAAACCCAGTCGGGGCTGGGTTCCCTAGTAATAAAGAATTAAAAAGAGCTAGCATGTAAGGCATCAAGTGAGGAGCCAGCATTCGGTAATACTCCGCCCCAAAACCATCCGGTCCAGGAGATTTCCCTTTTTTCAATAATTTAATCAGAGATAATAATTCAGGTTCCTGAATTGGCAACGTCAGAGATTCCCTCTGTTCCTCCGTCAAAACCGGAAGTCCTGCCGCATCCAAAAAAACTTCTGCCCTCCAGTGGATGATCAGGAGGCGATTCATACAAAGTTTGGTAGTAACGTAAGAATTCCTCCGAGATAGCGGGAGTATCCATAACGTTAGAGGTAAGATCAATAGACAATAGGGTGATACGTGAGGGAGCAGAGTACGACTAAACCAAATTCGCCAACAACCTGCCCGATTTATCGCCAGTCCTAAAAAATTTGTTTCTACGAATATCATGAGAAAAACTCGCCCGCTCAGTACATAGGGCATCATATTGTTGTTTAGCTGTAAGATAGGCCTAGCGGTTTTCGAGTGAATAATGTGATGAGAGTAGATTATATGTTCTAGTTAAATTTTGGCTAAGATCATTCAATTGATTATTAAGAGCCTTGCGTCTCCTGGAGACATACTCCATGATCTGACCGCGTAGTACCGGTTTCGAGGCGGACCAAAATAGATTAATATCTTCAACATGTTCCATATTATCAGTTTTATAGTTTAGAAATTACTGTTCAAGATGTAAACGGAAGTCCGAGGAGTTTTCCATGTAAGCTGGAAACTTCCAATTGTAAGAGTATGGTATTGGAGTGTTGAACTGTAAAGTAAACCACACCGGGCCACGATCAGAAAGGAGTATTGGGTCTATCTGTGAGTGTACTACCGTTGCAGAAGAGTATCCGTGATCAGCCAATAATCTAATCTGGACGAGGAATGATGAGGGTGCGAGTAAAATGTATACTCACGAGAATCAGGACGTTGGCACCTCCAGGGGTCACATAGTTTCATTGTGTTAGTCAATAACGAAAGCGATGGGGGAGCAGCCGAACTATGGGAATTAGCAGATGTGGATCTGTCCAGTCCAGTCAATTGAACACAGTTAAAGTCCCCACCCAGAATAATAGCGCCCTCCGCCCAGTCCTGTAACTTTGCATAAATCTCTGTGAAAAATTGGGCATTAGGTCCCGTGGGAGCATAAATGTTAGCAATTGTGTAAGATATATCATGTATAGTCAGTTTTACAAATAGATACCTTCCTTCTGGGTCTATCAAGCAGTCACCAATAATGTAAACAAGAAATTTGCTAAAAAGTATCATAACCCCTCTTTGTTTAGATGTGTAAGATGCTGTTTTGAAATCTTCTATCCATGTATCTCTTACCACATTGGGATCAGAAATCTTCCAATGTGTTTCTTGTAATAGAACTATGGCCCTCATTCCGAGTTGTTCGCTCGCTAGCTGCTTTTAGCAGCTTTGCACACGCTAAGCCGCCACCTACTGGGAGTGAATTTTAGCTTTGCAGAATTGCAAACGAAAGATTCGCAGAATTGCGAAAAGAAATTTCTTTGCAGTTTCTGAGTAGCTCGAGACTTACTCTGCCACTGCGATCAGTTCAGTCAGTTTCGTTCCTGGTTTGACGTCACAAACACACCCAGCGTTCGCCCAGACACTCCCCCGTTTCTCCAGCCACTCCCGCATTTTTCCCAGAAACTGCGTTTTTTCGCACACACCCATAAAACGGCCAGTTTCCGCCGAGAAACACCCACTTCCTGTCAATCACACTCCGATCACCAGAACGAAGAAATTTCTTCGTTAAGCCGTGAGTAAAATACCAAACTTTTTTGCAAATTTACTTGGCGCAGACGCACTGCGAACATTGCGCATGCGCAGTTTGCGACTAATCGCTCCGTTGCGAAAAACACTAATTAGCGAACAACTCGGAATGAGGGACAATATCCGGACGCAAACGTTTTAGGTGGGTCAGGATCTTTTTCCTTTTTATGGGGGAGTTTAGGCCCTCGACATTCCATGTTACTAATTTAAGGGCCGTTTTTAACTTTTTAGGGGGATTTACAGTTACTGACATTTAACCGATGCCCACCCTAGGCCAAAGAATAACATTATCAACTTCCTTTGAAAAACCCTTACTCGGAGGAGGAGGAGGAAGAGGAGGAAGAAGAGGAAGAGGAAGAAGAAGAAGAAGAAGAAGAAGAAGAAGAAGAAGAAGAAGAAGAAGAAGAAGAATTACATCAAAGTTAGGCATTAAACAACCTGTAAGAAACCAATAACAGTTCAAACAAAAAACCATCATCCATAACCTGAATGTTCAATAAATTTGAAGATGTTGACATAATGAAATTCTGTAGTGTCAATCCGCATCATCCATTCTAGACAAACATGAAGAAGCCATTGAGTCCACAAAGTTTTTTGCGGCTTGTGGAGTATCAAAGAAGTAGGCTTTTCCTGAGTACGTGACCCTCAGCTTGGCAGGATACAATAGAGCAAATCGAAGCTCCATCTCAAACAGGCGTTTGCATATCGGGGAAAACTCTCGTCTCTTTTTAGCCACCATGTATGAGAAGTCTTGAAAAAGTAGAATCTTGGACTCTTGATATTTGAGAATGGAGCTTTTTCTGTAAGCATCTAGTAGACGGACCTTATCAGCGTAATTTAAGAACTTCATGATAACTGGTCTAGGCCTATCCTTGGTAGATTGTCGATCAGGACCAATACGGTGAACACGCTCAATCACCAAAGAGTCAGTATCAGATACACATCCCAACTCTCTCGGCAACCATTGGGAGACCAAGTTCATGAGTTCGTAAGGTTTTACCGTTTCGGGGAGTCCTATGAGGCGCACCTTACTTCTTCTATTTCTGTTCTCTAAATCTTCAAGTTTCTCCTGCATGGACTTCACAAGTTTATCCTGTTCAGCTAGGGCTGCTTTAGCCGTTGTTAGATCGTCCTCGAGGTCAGAGATTCTTTGCTCCCCCTCTGATATACGTTGGTCATGATGATTCAATTGGGTAAGAGCGGAGTCCAATGAATCCTTCAAAGGAGCTAATTTTTGATCCAAGAGTGAAGCCAATATGTCAGTAATCTCATGCGTATTAAAGGATTTAGCGGGATCCGTTGTTGTAGTAAGTGATGAGCGTCTCAATGGGCTATTGCTGAGACCAGATGCCGGTGACTGAGGGCTACCTGCAGGAATGTTGTCCCGACCCCGGCCTTTATTTGCTTGTGAGCCGCGGGGATTTCTGGGAGTTTTAGCCATGTACTTATCCATTACCAAGAACTATTGAACAAGCAATAGCGTATTAGGTATAAGAGACTTAGAAAAAAGAAACGTACATGAAACTAGGTGCACTGCAATATGATTTCACACCAGCTGAGGGAGCTCCAAATCAGTTTCTATGATGTATCAAAATAGTCAATATTCGTTAATATACTCCAAAAGAGCCGGCCTCAGGACACTTACAGCGTATGGGTCAGGTGACCTAGAATGTCCAGCACCCAGCAGTGACGATTATTTATGTATAGATATGGAGTTTCCAGAAGGGAGACGAATATACTAAAACATAAATCAAAAAATAAAAAATAAAATAAAATAAATGAAAGTAAAAATAAGATAGTGAGGTAAAGCACAGTTATGCCCAGTCTTGCTTACCCCTGTCTTCAGGCAAATAAGGTAGCTGTCTAATATCTCACTCTGTGGCTAAAGGGAGGATGCTGCCCAGTATGGAGTGAGTGGAGGGTGGTCACGGTCCAGCCAGCGACCACTGCCATCCACTATATGCAGGCTTGTATGCAGCTCAGAAAAATCCAAGTTGGCCGCCGGGTGAGGGATTCTCCGGAGCAGAGGGGCTCTGGCAGCGTCTGCAGGGTCAGGTGAGCCTTTTCTGGCAGTCAGGCTGTCTGGTCCCCGGGGAGCAGGGGGAGAAGATGTGAATGCCGTTGCCGCAGACGGAACAGAAACCTCCGTTCCGCCGCCCTGGAAGTCAGCAGCGGTTCCCAGGCAAACTCGAGGCCCCGGCTTTCGCTGGTGCTGTAGGCCGGGAGTCGCAGTGACGCCTGCAATGACTCTTCGGACCCGCTAATGGGTCACTGCATAGCCAGCCAGTGTGGAGGGACGGGTGAGGTGGGGAACGAGGGTCCAGTGGGCTAAATAGTATATTTATGCTGATTTAAGAGCTCATCCGGGGCACGTCTTACTCCCTAGCCCAGCCTGAGCTGCATCTCTTAATGGTGATGTTTACCGGGGCCATCAGTGATAATTCGCACTTTGTAAACCGAGCAGATGAGACATGTCTGGTTTGGGCGGAGTTTAGTAAGGCTGATACTGCATGAGGTGTATGGATGGTCAAGTCGTGTCCTAACACTACGTCCTCGTTTTTACTTACCAGCAAAGCTATCGCTGCAACACTTTGCAAGCAAGTGGGGAGATACCATACTACAGTGTCCAACTGTGCACTGTAGTAGGCTACCGGTCTGCTGACATCACCATGTCTCTGTGTTAAGACTCCTGCCACGCACCCAGCACTTTCAGTACCGTACAATTCAAAGGGCTTCTCATAATCTGGCATACCCAATGCAGGTGCTTGTGATAAACACTGTTTTAGTCTCTCAAATGCCAGTTCGGACTCATCTGTGTGAGAGATCCATTCCGGTTTGTTCGAAGAGACCATTTCTTAGAAAGGTAGTTCCAGTATGGAGAACCCTGGAATCCAGTTCCGACAATACCCACACGTTCCGAGGAAAGTGCGGATCTGTTGCTGAGTTTGTGGCAGAGTCATGTCGCGAATCGCCTGTATTCTATCAGCGGTCAGGTGCCTAAGTCCTTGCGTCAAGCAGTGTCCCAAGTATTTAACCCTGGTCTGGCACAACTGCAACTTATCATTTGAAACTTTGTGTCCTGTCTTGGGAGAGGTGAAACAGAAGTTGTTTAGTATCTGCCAAGGACAACTCGAGTGAGTCAGAACACAACAAGTCATCAACATATTGTATTAGCACTGACCCACTCTCAGGTTGAAAACATTGCAAAGTCATGTAAGGCCTGGGAGAAAATACTCGGGCTGTCAATGAAACCTTGGGGAAGACGAGTCCAGGTGTACTGTACTCCCCTGTCAGTGAAAGCATAGAGGTATTGACTGTCAGGGTGAAGAGGGACAGGAAAGAAGGCAGAGCAGAGATCAATGACAGTAAAGAATTTTGAGGTAGAGGGAATTTGCATGAGGATGACAGCTGGATTGGGCACTACGGGGAATTGACTCTCAACTATTTTGTTTATCTCCCTTAGATCCTGCACTAGCCTGTAACCTCTCCCCCCACTCTTTTTCACAGGGAAGATGGGACTATTGGTGGTGCTGGACGTCCTGACTAGGATGCCCTGCTGTAGCAGCCGCTCTATGATGGGGTACACTCCTAATTCTACCTCTGGCTTCAGAGGATACTGGGGAATTTTTGGAGCTATCCTGACATCTTTTACTTGTACTGGGGCTACATTCGCCATCAATCCAGTGTCCTGTCCATCTTTGGTCCAAAGGGAACCCGGTATTTGTGAGATCATTTCCTCTACCTGCAATGGACATGTGTCTATAACAGTAAAGTGCAACATTAGCCTTTGAGGGGTGTCTAATATATCTTGCACTTCTTGCGCATGGCTCTCAGATACATCTAAGAACACACCCTCAGGAGTACAGTATATGACACACCTCATTTTACACAACAAATCTCTGCCGAGTAGATTAGTAAGAGCCGATGCAGCCAGCAGAAAGGAATGTTTTGTCAGCAAGGGCCCTATCGTAATCTCTGCAGGTCTACTCAAAGGGTACTGTTGCACCGTTCCTGTTACTCTCATTGCCGAAATCGTTTTACCTGTGGTTTTTACACCTGTTGTGGAATTCAACACTGACCTGGCCGCCCCTGTATCTACAAGAAAAGGTAGTGGTACACTAGCTACATCAACCATGACCTCAGGTTCACTACCAAGGCTAGCAATCAATTTCACTGGCTGTAGACTACAGGTGTGGCCTAACCTCTATTGTGTAGTGGGACCTTCCCGCAGCGCATTGGCATCTATGATATGTGAGGGATAACTGTGAGTTTTCGGAGGTCTGCCATTCCCTCCTGGGTGGGTACCTCCGTGTTTCCCCTCTATGCGGCTCGTAGTCCCTTCTATGTGGTCCCTGGTCCAATGTGTATTGTAGCATGGTTCGTATTCAGGTCTAGGGGGTCTGTATACATTATGTGTCCCTTTACTCCTACAATCCCTCGCAAAATGTCTTCCCTTCTGGCAATGGAAGCATACTATTGACCGTGACTTACCATCAGGGGTCTGGGGTTTTGGCTGATGGGACTTTCCTGTAAGTGCCTGTATACTAACCGTCATCAGCTTATCCCCTTGCGACTCCCTGTGTTTACTGATGTTACGATCATGCTCGATAGCAGACTCTCTCAATGCAGCCACCGAGATACCTCTTCAATTAGGTAGAGAGGTTTGCACTCTTGTCCTCAGTGCCTCCTTTAATCCATCCATTAACACAGAGACAGCTACCTCCCTGTGGTTGGCATTCTCCTTAATATCCTCAATCCCAGTATATCTATCCATTTCCTGCAGTGCTCTATGGAAATACTCGGATGCCATTTCACCTTCCTTTTGTCTTATGGAGAAGATTTTATTCCATTTAACTACAGTAGGGAAATACACTCCTAATTGCAGGTTCATTTGCCGTACATTCTCCTGATTGTACTCTTCAGTGAGAGGCACCTCTGCATCTAATTTACAATCTGTTATGAATTTTGGGATGTCAATATTTGAGGGTAAACACACCCGTAGCACTGTTCGCCAATCTTTATTTGTGGGCTCATGGGCGTTACCTAATTCTTTAATGAATTTCTGGCATCCGACTAGATCTTTTCTGGGATCGGGGAATTCTGACATAATTGACCTTAACTCTGCTCGGGACCAAGAACAATGCATTGCAATGTTCCTGATGGGAGATACTCCCTGACTATCAGTTCTCCCATTGGGAACTGCAATCACCCTGACAGGATTTAATTCAACAATATAATTTTGGTTTGATTCTATAATACGAGGAGTTATCGTCTCTGCATAGTGTAAGGTGCCCCACTTACCGGTGGACACAACCTCACTCACCCCTCCGCTGGGGGGTATCGCTACTACTCTCGGTGGTTGGGCCATGCCCACTTGGGTATTCTGTATGGTGGCTGCTAGAGAGAGTGCCGATATCATGCTGGGTTCATCCTCCTCTTCACAATCCTGGGGAAAATTTAGAATGGTATACAACTGGCAAGGGTTAGGGTTAACACACTGATTAATCACTTTCTTATCCTTTACCAATGCACCATTGTTTGTAGCCAATTTCTCCCCGTCACCATATGGCGGTGGTGGTGAGCTTGCAATCGCTTTCCCGCTAGGTTTGGAACTTGCTGTGCGAGCCAGTTCCCTTTGCAACTCCCCCTCTTGCTGCCACAAATTTAAATAGTCTGTATGTCTGATCCTTTGTTCTCTAGATTTGATTAAACATATTCTAATCCTTAAATTCTGCAATACCTCTGATTCAAAGCTGACCATCCTAGGGAATGATGCCCTATCTTCAGCAGTCATACGCACCCATTCACGCCTCCATGTGTGGATCATATTTCTCACACATAATAAACCTCGCTGACTCCCTGGGCCGCGGCTCTCTAGCCTGAACCCTGGCTATCAAACGTCCACCGCTTGTGCAATTGGATCCCATCACGGACTTTTTGCTTGCTAACGCAATCCCCAATGCACAACACGAATAGACGGTGAAAGACACCTAGCGCTTTCACTCGCTCCTTCTCCGCTGACGTACCACGACTCACTCCAATAGTGACCACCGCGTACCCAGTGAGGACCCTACCTGGCTTCAATTCACTGGAAGTTTTAGGAATAACTTACCTTTGCCAGTGATAATCTACTATTGAAGATTTTCCTGATAGAGACCAGCGAATACTTCCCTTTTTGTTATACACAAATCACGCTTGCGTATGCACTACACAGCGCTAATGATACCACGGTTTGCGTTAAAAGCTCGCAAAAATAGTATCACGTTGTGCCACGTATCGCACAGCGTATAGGTACTTGTTACCTATCCACCGTACGACCACTGGAGTCGAATACACAAGCTGCGCTCCTCAGCTGGAGCGTAACACAAAACCTTTAGTTCAATTCACAATTCTAAACTTCTCAATGCACAATTCTATATCACACTCCTCTGCAAATCGCCTCACGATTTGCGTATTTCTCTATGTATTAATGTAAGTCAGCCGCCTCAAGCCACCAAGCCTCCGCTCACTTAGTGTCACCTACGGGATCCCGAATTCCGGGGTTCGACAACCGTTCACTCCTACTTTCACTCACTCAAATACACAATTGTTTTTCTTTTCTGTACAGAAAATATCACTCCCTGTGACTGGCTACTTTACCCCAGAGGTAGTACACTTTAACCCAAAATATTATATTAATCTGCTTTTGAAATTGGATAGTTATGTGCTATTGTATTAAAGTATACTATCTTACCTTTACGTGAACAACTATCGTGTGATTTGTACTTTGCGTCCGCAATCCTACGCAACTTTGCGTAACCACGCGACCGTGCGTGCCTTTACACCACATGTGTGCTCCTGTATTTTGTCTGTACCATGTGTACAAACGTGCGTCCGGAACGCAATAAACCACACAATCTCTATAAATGTGAGCAATACAAACTACTATCGCTCACTAACACAACACACAGTTGTTTCCGTATAAACCTAAGCGACCAGGCCGGAGCTGCGTTTTGTGTTTTACGATTACACCCTTAACACACTATTTCAAATATATTCTATATAGCAAACAAATGTATCCGATTTCACACAGATCTGTAATGACTGTAATAAGCTATGCCAAAAATATGGTAGCAGTATGTGAGAGAGTATGCAAAGTATTGGTACGCTTTTGGCGGCAAAAATGTTACACACAGATTTTAAATAGCTTTTTTTCCTGTTTCTTCCGGGTTCTATCAGCACCTCTGTAGACTAGACAAAGCAGATGCGATCTAATCAGCACAAAAGAGGGTTTTAAAACACCCAAGCAACCAGGAAAAGGTTTTACTTAAAGATGCGTCTCCACCCTTTGCTGATAGATCAAAGTCTGCTATGGTCTGCAAGTCTATAAATGTGTGAAAAACCGGATGAGCTCCCAATTGTTAATGCTGATTAACATACAGGACAGAAAAGCTATACCTTTTACATTAAAACCCTAGCTGCTGCGGCTGCTGGATGCAATCCTTAACCTACATACTTTTTACCCAGTTAGCGTACACATGCCCGTACCGTATACGCACTTTGCGTACACACACCGCAACGGACGTACAAAGTACACACTCTGCGTACACACACACCGACACGCTGTAAGCACAATGCAGCTACACGTGTGGCTGAAATACACCTTAAACCTCAGCAGGAAAGGGACACAACACCAATTGTATTTAAATATGTTGGGATCCGACCCACCAACAGTTATTTACTAGCAGGGGGTTACAATAGTAATACAATTCACAATAACAGATACAGGCTACAATCAATGATACATACGTTTGATCGCAAGCACCACCTGGTCCCGGTCCTCGGTCAATCAAGATAGATGAATGAATGTGTGGCCGGCCAGGCAGCTTGGCTTTTTATACATTTATCCATTTCATGATACAATAGAAACTGTAATCTCTTCACCCATAGGTCACAGGGCTGGTCATTTACAGTACAGGAGGGGTCATAGGTCGGTTTGAATAGGAGGACGATGCCTGGTTCAGGGGCACTTGCAGATGGTCTCCACTGGGTTCCCGTCGAATATCAAAGTACAGTAAATACAGTGTAATATTAATATTCTGTTCCTGCGCATATCTATGCGTAGGAGTGTGCTATCTTCTGCAAACTGCTACCAGAATATTGCTCTTAATATGCTGTACAGCTGGATACCAAACACCACCTCCTAACCTAATTCTGTCCCCTCATATCCTGTAAAGGTGGATTCCTTTGTTACTGTACCTTTTAAGCAAGTGTAACTCGCTGGTGTGGTGCATGTAGGCTATGTGTAAATCGTGCACTATGTGAATTAAATATGAAATGTGTCTTTGTGACTTTTCCATGCAAATTCATATGCTACCGTAATTACTCATACCACGCGCTAATACGCACTACCGCGTGAGCGGTCATACGCAACTTGCGAATATACGCACGCACGGCAGAACAAGTACGTGCACAGAGGCCATCTGTGTGGTGTTTGTACTTGGTGCATATGGCTGCAATATTTTCAACTTCGACACTTTTTTTTGACGGGGGGTCAGACTTGGGGGACGATTGCTCGGTCCAGTGAATTTTCTTCAAAAATCCGAGTTATATATTTTTCAGAGGAGACTTTGGATTACCCTCGGTACATAGTGGTAGAGGTCAAAGGTCGCGACCCCTGACCTGTGGAGCTTTCCACACACTTTGGTCTATGTTATCCTGGAGCTTAACCCTTAATGTAGCCTAGGTTGCCCCAGCGGATGGATACCCCATAGTTCTACAAAAGAAATACAACAAAGTTTTGCCCCCTTTACTGGTACCGAGTAGTAAAAAAATCTAGCTTTGGCCCATGGACAGGGCCGGTTCTAGGTATTTTGCCGCCTCGGGTGGAGAATAGGGGCATGGCTTCATACAGGGGGCGTGGTCAGTTATGCCCCCTGTAGAGTTGTGCCCCCATTTGTGCCCCCTGTAGCGTAGCGCCACTTGCACACACAAAAAAAAATAATACTTACAATCCCCGCTCCTGACCGCTGCAGACCTCTACCGGCGCCGCTCCTCTCCTCAGATCTATGGGAGAGACGTCATGACGTCTCTCCCATAGTACAGCATACACAGAAACTAGAGTTCAAATATGACCCCTATCATCTGTCAGTCCCTCAATGCTGTGCGGTGCACGATGACGTCATTGCGCACCGCACAGCAAAGGTCCTCTCCAGGAAGGGAAACTAGATGCATAGCGTCTAGTTCCCTTCACTGCGGGGGACCAGCGGGGGACACAGCGGGGGGCACAGTAGCGGATCTTGCCATGGTGCGGCGCCCTCCAGAAGGTGGCACCCCTGGCAAAAGTCCTGCTTGCCCATGACAAGATCCGCTACTGCCCATGGACTAGTTGTAGCTTCCATTATATCACAAAGCTGTGGCTATAAGGCGGTTATCATACAGAAATATTATGGCCATATATATATATATCTTTAAGAAAAGTGCACTCAAGTTTTGCCCCTCTTGGTGGTACCGACATTTGGTCTGGCCCACGGACTATAAGATAAGATAGATAAGATACGAATAATTTATTGTCACTACAGCATGAAACATGTATAGCGAAATTACATATAGTTCACTTATATCATATAAAAATACACCAATAAATGACTTTAGCAACGCTGAGAATTCAAGATAACATTCACAAAGGTGAGGAAACTATTCCTGAGCTTACTGGTTCGGCATCCCAGACACCTATAATGTCTCCCTGACCGCAATGGGGAAAAGAACAAATTACATGGGTGGCTACTATCTCCAATTATCTTATTTGCCTTGGACAGACTCCTTGCAGCGAATACATTCTCTAACTTAGGCAGGGATTGGCCAATGGTCCTCTCCACAGATTTAATCACTCTATCCAAGGCAACAAGATCAGAACACTTACTCCTAAATATACCTTTATACTTCATTTATTGAAATAACCTTAGTCCACTATCACTACCTGGCACTGTACCTTGTATACAAAAATTAAGTCATAATAGATAATTGACATGTAATATTAATTGTCAATTATATGTATTTTATCTACAGACCAAATTATTTACTTTTTCTTTAAGATGTTTTGAGGTTGATGTAAATTCCCTTTATATTAACATTACCAGCACAATCATAAAATATGGATATATAGGATATCTGCAGTCCCTGGCGAATAGATAGATAGATAGATAGATAGATAGATAGATAGATAGATAGATAGATAGATAACTCCCCTCTCCCATATGTTCTGTATTGTTGTCCACCCTCCCTGTGTATAATGTCCCTTCATCTGTATGTTTTTCATGGGCTCTATGAAGAGTGGCTCATTAAGCAGACCTTGTTTCCTGTGCATGTGTCTGTTATTGCAATAGATGCGGATAAGAATCTGGAAGAAATGATACAGCACTATGAAGCATATCATGGAAGGGTCCTTTTAGCTTGCTATAACAACATTTTTGTACCTTAGATACAGTATTTCAAAATGACTATAGTCATACCTCCCACTGCTTCTAGGATTGTCCCACTGCCCCGCTCATGGGCTGCAGTGTCCTGCAGGTGGGAAAAGTTGTGTGTGTGTGTGTGTGTGTGTGTGTTGGGTATGCCCCCACAGTGATGCAAATTAAGGTGTTACATGGGCACTATATTGTGAATGGCATTGTTGGGAGGTATGCTATAGTGTATACTCCCCTCACTTGAATGCTCCTTATTGGGATCATACATCCCTTCCTTTATTGTTCTTCCCCCAACCACATATGTATTTTAGTTAATTTTCTTAATATGCTCTGTACTCCACACCTCACCCATCAGCAGTGGCGGACCTACATTTTTAGGGCTCTGAAGCTTGAACAGTTATGAGGGGCCCTTCCCAATCAGCAACAATAGGGTAACATGCAACAAAGTCCAAAAAGGCCTTGCTGTCCTTGCAAGGTCCTAGAAGCCCAAATGGTGGAGAACGCGGTAGTGGGGTGGAGCCAGTGCCAGATTATCAGATAAGCAGATTAGGCACCAGCCTATGGATCCACACAACAGCCGATCAATATAATACTGATTTGATCTTGAAAGAAAATGACAATCAAGCTTTCTTAAATTGTTTCCAAAAGTTAGAAAAAATTAATCAACGCAAATTAATGAAAACTTTACATTAAAGACTCTATAGAAAAAATACTGTCTTAATGTAATGTACCCATTAAAAACTTAAAGTACATAAACCATAGACATCAGATTCACATTACAGTTTCTAGATTGTAGACTGTTGATTGGTAAAAGTTAAAACATATTAATAGATAATTTGCGAGGGCCCCCCCGAAATTTCAACTGATTAGGAGACTTCAGAGCATTTTATCCAGCACTGGGTGGAGTCCATAAAATAGAACATACAGTGAGCAACTTCCCACCAGCCTGTGTCAGTCGGGGACAGGTCTACCTCTCACAGCACTTTACCCCTTCAATTACTACCTAACAGAACCCCCCTTCAGTAATCTTCTCGCACACACCCCATTTCTATAATGACTTCACAGAACCCCCACTTCATTAATAACCTCATAGTACTCTCGTGCCCCCCCTTCAATAAACACCTGACAGCAGACACCTCTCAGCGCCAGCAAAATTACCTTATTAGACGTCTCCTTGTCCCAGGCTCCTTCTCACCTTTCATTGCTTCCAGCCTCCTTCCTCAGATGGGTCCTCTCAGGCTCCACCATTCCTGGGAATGTCACAAAGAGAAGTTCTGCAGGTTGTCAGGAATTGTAGTTTAAAATGGACACACATTTAACGCTATTTACAGAGCGCAAATCATAGAGCTAGAAAACAACTCCCAGCAGCTCCAGTGATACTAAGCGACGCGCATCCAAGCTGTAATAGTAGCTACTGTATGCTGTACTAGAAGCCTAGTTGTGATGGTGTCATTGGTGACAAGCTATAACCATTCAGTACATACACACAAGAAGTGAAATGGGCCCCTTCAGGAGTAAGGGCCCTGAAGCTTAAGCCTTATTAGTTTAATAGTAGATCCACCCCTGCCCATCAGTAATTAAGTGCCCTTGTCATTATTTTACTTGTATCACACCCCATGTTCTTTATTGTGCTTCCTGTATTCCTTCTTTCTATTAATCCACCACCTCTTCCTCCTCAAATTCCAGTGTGGCTGCATGTTTTCTGGACTCCGATAGTTATAATAATGAGTCCCCGTCCCCCTCATGCTCTCCTTCCTGCCATTAACATTCTCTGGATACTGGCGCCCAAGATGGCTGCCTCTCCTTTTGTATGCTCCTGATCATCTCCATAAAACAGCTTAAATTCACCACAACTGACCTATGAATCATCATAAATATCCAAGGACTTACCTTTAACTTGTACTACTCTACGCGGACATCTCATCAAAACCAACGGATTGCATTCCTGCGCTGAGATACACACTGGATTGAATCCTGGACTGAATCCTCTGCATACCTCCACTGAGAAATCCTTCAGTTTAGCAGCTGCTGTACTCTGCATTGGACATTACCCAGATAAGGTACTGTGGATTACAACCTATCTTTGGCTACATCCTGCCCCTCACTTAGACATCATCCACCTCTGTTCTCTGAGCAACAAATAACTGACTTATTGCATTAATCTACTAATATCAGTATATTCAGGCTCTGAATTGCTGAAGGCTCACTGTTTCAACTCAGGATCTATTTCCCAGGACATGTTATCATCACTACCCCCCACACAAGAAATCTACATCAAAGGCCTCTCACACTGAGACTTTTCACACCTACACAGTAGGAACTGGCTTCTAACACTTTTCCAAAGTCTGCCTATCCTAGGATAATTGACTAAATCAGCAGTTATTTTATTTATCACTTGCTTCAAATATACCCAATAGGTTATAGCAATAACTTTGTTCATAAACCCATTATAATTTTGGATCACATACCGAATTGGGGGAAAACAAAACACAAAAAGGAAAAAAAAAAAAAAAAAAAACCACTGCTTTCTCTCCCTCTCTCATCATCATCATCATCATCATCATATGCAGCTCAAACTTATAGTAATCTGTCATTGATGTCCAAATGTATACGTATTGCTCCAGCTTCATTCTTTCACTCCGCCCACCACGTTCTACAGTTCCTATCACACCATCACAGGCTTCTATTCTCCAATCCCTTGGCATTTTAAAAAGAAAACACAGGCGCATTCGTGGGAAGCGAGCAGGCCGGAAATGTATTTCCCCCGGTAAGCATCTATGTCCTTTGCCCACCTGCTCACCCCCATACTCAAAGAACAATCAAATAGAAGTGATACCCAAAAGACGGCCCTATGTTTGGAAGGACAAAACGGTCAACTCTTGCTTTGTGACCCCCATACCCAGAGCTCCTGCAATTAACATAAAGAAAACGGAAGGCCCTCTGGTATGCCCAATCAGGTCAGTTCTTTGTAATGCCAGATCTATAAGAAACAAGACTGCAACAATTGCTGACCTTATTGAATCTGCAGATCTAGCCTGTATTACAGAGACCTGGCTAGATGAAAATGCAGCACCTATATTGGAGGCTGCAGTACCAACAAACTACTCGGTCATCCACAACCCAAGACTGGACCGCAGGGGTGGCGGGGTGGCTATCTGCTTCAAAAAAGAACTTAAACTTAGGGTCCACCCTATTGAAATTACTCGCTCATTCGAGTGCATTGCTGCCCGGAGTTCGACAGGATTAGGTTTCAGAATACTTCTCATTTACCGTCCACCTGGAGATGGAAAGATATTTCTACAAGAAATTGCAGACACTGTTGCTGGCCTGGTTCTGGAACATCAAAGATGGCTCATCCTCGGGGATTTCAATGCATGGGTGGATGATGAGCTCTCACGCCTTGGCCAAGACCTCCTGTGCACAATGAATGGTCTGGGCTTCACACAGGTCATTCCCTCTGCCACACATAAAAGTGGTCATACTCTTGATCTTGTCTTTCAGATTGGATTAGAAGTCACTGACCTAAAAATAAACCCAGTCATCTGGTCAGACCACCACTCCCTCTGGTTCTCAGTTGCAACCCCTCAAATAAGATCTCTGCCCGTGGAGTTGACCAGGTATCGTCCAAGGAGGGGTATGACTCCCCAGGCTCTTGCAGCAAATCTGGATCTCTCTGCTATACTGGGTGCCTGTGAAGATCCCTGTTCCCTAGTCCGTTATTATAATAGGGATGTTATGGCTGCAATTGATATTATCGCCCCTGTGCGTATAAGACCTCGCAAACCACAACGTCAAGCTCCATGGTTCGACAACAGTGTTAGTGAGCTCAAGAAAATGGGGCGTAGACTGGAAAGACGATGGAGGAAGACTAACCTAGTGGATGACAAAATAAAACTAATAAAGCATAACGAAGAATATCAATCGACAATCACTCGTAAGAAATCACAGTTCCTGTCAAATGAGATCACAGCAGCAAACAATAGGCCAGCTCAACTTTTCCGCACAGTGGAGATGCTTTGCAAGCCAGCATGCCTGCAGACTGATGAGACCCTTTCCCAGGCAAGATGCAACGAGTTTGCAAACTTCTTTGCAGATAAAATATCCACCATCCGGGCTGGAATCTCCACAGTGCCATCAAAGGAGTGCCAAACTACAAAGCCTGCCAATATAAGCTACCTGCCTTCATGGACCAGCTTTGACCCAGTGGATGTAAAGGACACTGCTGAAATTGCTCGGATTTTGCGTCCCACCACCTGTGGTCTGGACCCAGCCTCAACAAAGCTTCTAATAGGTTGTATGGATATAACTGGTCCTGTCTTTGCAAAAATTGTTCAATGCTCTTTGCAGACAGGCATTTTTCCTGGACCCCTAAAGGAAGCAATTGTTAGACCGCTTCTTAAAAAACCTAATTTAGATCCCGACTGCATGACCAACTACAGACCGGTATCAAACCTTCCTTTCCTAGGAAAGGTTATTGAGAAAGTGGTGGTAAATCAACTGGAAACCCGCCTGACAACCCATGATATTTATGATCCATTTCAATCAGGATTCAGGAGAAGACATAGCACTGAAACAGCCCTGGTGTGTGTGTTAAATGATCTTCTGATGGCAAAAGACAGAGGTGACTGTTCAATATTAATCCTTCTGGATCTCTCGGCAGCATTTGATACCGTGGACCATGGGCTTCTGATTGAGCGACTGATACATTTCTGTGGTTTGGATGGCACAGTCCTAAGCTGGTTCAAATCATTTCTCACAGGCAGGTCACAGAGAGTATCATCTGGATTATACTCATCACCACCAGTGCCATTGCCATGTGGTGTCCCACAAGGTTCTATACTATCCCCCATGCTTTTTGCAGTATACATGCTCCCACTGGGCGAAATAATCAGGCGCCATGGCCTGGTCTACCACTGCTATGCAGATGATACACAATTGTACTTGTCCTTTGCTCCGGGCACTGATAACCCAATAGCAACCCTAAATGGCTGTCTAGCTGAACTACAGGAGTGGATGAGCGCCAGCTGGCTACGACTGAACCCGGATAAAACAGAGGTCCTTATAATACGACTGCAACATCAAAGGACAGGACTGCAGCATAGCCAACCAACTGGACTTACACTCGGGGATTCAGAATTACAGACCAGTGATCGTGTGCGGAATCTTGGCGTTGTCCTGGATGGTGGCTTGACACTTAAACATCAGATATCAGCCACAATCAAATCCTCGTTCTTTCACCTGAGGAACATAGCCAGAATCAAGCACTTAATTCCCTCAGATGATCTGCCAAAAGTCATTCATGCATTTGTATCATCTCGATTAGACTACTGTAATGCCCTCTACCTTGGTCTACCAGCAAAAGAATTGCAACGCTTACAGCTGGTGCAAAACACAGCTGCCAGGCTGTTAACCAACCAGCCCCGTTCTAGCCACATAACACCCCCATCCTCTACTCCCTTCACTGGCTGCCTGTAAGATGGCGAATCATCTTCAAGATTGGCTTACTGAGTTTCAAAGCATTACATGACCAAGGCCCAAGGTACCTGAAACAGCTTCTGACCCCATACTGCCCCACTCGATTACTGCGATCTGTAGATGAAGGACTTTTAGCTGTACCTAGAATCTACCGTAATTCATCTGGGGGTCGAGCTTTTAGTCATGCGGCTCCGACTCTATGGAACTCACTTCCCCGCACAGTGCGAGAGGCCCCAACTATAGAATCCTTCAAAAGTAGACTCAAGACTTTCCTGTTTACTCAAGCATTTCCATAATGTCCCTTTTAGCATCTTCATGCTTCTGTATTTTATGAAAATGTACTTCATTATTTTCTGTATTATATTATGCTATATATCTGTTAAGCGCCTTGAGTCCTATTGGAGAAAGAGCGCTATATAAATAAAATTATTATTATTATTATTATTATTATGCTCCCTCATTTACTTACAGTTACCAAAAAAATCCCTCATTTGCATTTGGTAGGAGGCAATCTTCCTCTGTACAGGAGTAATATGTGGGGCTCCCACACAGCAGGGCCCTTCAAGATCATGTGGGCTAGACCCTACCCTGAATGCAAGCCACTGAGTGGCCCCACCATTGTTATGCAACTGCAGTGGCCATTTTTGTGCTACTCTGATGCACATATCTATCAAACATAAATACTGCTCTGCTGCACATATCCATCAAACATATATACTGCTCTGCTGCATAGATCCATCACACATAGTGCTCTCGTGCACAGATCCATCACAAATACTGTTTTGCTGCACATATCCATCACACATACATACTGCAATACAGATTTATTCGCAAACTGCTCAATCAGATTGTGATGTCACTCAGGTGCTAAAAGGGAGGGGTAATTCTAAGTAAGAAAAAACATTTTGCCATCCCTAATGCACAATTAGTGAAAAATAACACGGCATAATATCAGATAATACAGAGATCTTGGTTGCAAACATCTGCAGATAAAGGGCTAAGCCCCCAGGCCGAATGCAAAGGCGTCTCTGTGTCACTGGGGGTCTCTAACACTAGGTATGGGTACGGGCATGGAACCCCATCATGTTGGCACAGGCTGGCCACCCCAGTGCAGTACACAGGTGAAAATTAGTAAGGGCTAATTAAGAAGCACATAGGTGCTATGTAAGTGACAGATGTGATTAAAATAATATATAAAATTTGATTAAGAAAAACATAAGTGTTAATAAAGTGTTAGGGTGTGCCAACCTGAAGCAGCCCAGCACAGGGGTCACCGCACCCCAAACCCACCCCATAAATAATGACAAATATGTCTGGGTCAAATAGCACATATCCATCACACATACAAACTGTCCCGCTGCGTAGATCCATCACACATACATACTGCTCTGCTGCACAGATCTATCACACAGAGCCGGCCCTAGGCATAGGCAAACTAGGCAATTGCCTTGGGCATCTGGTATGCCTAGGGGCACAAGCAGCTTCTGCTGATTAAAATGATATGCGGCATGCCTATATTCTGTGTGTAGCATTTTGTATGCAAATACAGTCACAGTTGCACACAGTGTATAGGCATGCCGCATATCATTTTAATCAGCAGAAGCTTCTTGTGCATCCTAGCCACATAGCAATGCAAATAAGATGCATTTTCATGAAAAATAGGCACCCGACGTTAGCAGAGCTGCCAGTTGACTCACGCCAGGAACTATATGTGTCATTATGTGTATAAGGGCATTAATAATGTGTAACATATTGTAATTGGCACTATGTGTGTCATTATGTGTATAAGGGCACTAATAATGTGCAGTATATGTGTAAGGGACATTATGTGTGTCATTATGTGTATAAGGGCATTAACAATGTGCGGCATATGTGTAAGGGAAATTATGTGTATAAGGGCATTAATAAGGTTTGGCATAATGTGTAAGGTGCATTGTTTATAAGGACATTAATAATCATATGTGTAAGGGGCATTACTGTGTAGTATTATGTGGATAAATGCATTACCAATGTGTGGCATTATGTGTATAAGGTGCTCTAGTGTGTGGCATAACGTATAGAAAGGGCACTACTGTGTGGTCTAATGTGAATAAAGAGCAATATGGTGTGGTGTAATGAGAATAAAAAGCAATATGGTGTGGTGTAATGTGATTAAGGAGCAATTCAGTATGATGCTATGTGAATGAGGGGCACTACTGTGAGGAGTAACGTATATAACTCACACACCCTACTGGACCCACTTCAGTCAGGATTTCATGCCCAAAACTCCACAGAGACAGCACTGACTAAGGTAGTGAATGATTTGGTCACTGCTAAATCTAAAGGACATTACTCTCTACTTATTCTCCTTGATCTCTCAGCTGCTTTTGACATTGTTGACCACTCTCTTCTCATACAAACACTACAATCCCTAGGTATTAAGGACACAGTCCTTTCTTGGTTCTCATCCTACCTATCTAATCACTCCTTCAGTGTTCGCTTCTCTGATTCCACCTCTTCTTCCCTACCTCTCTCAGTTGGAGTACCACAAGGCTCAGTCTTAGGTCCTCTGCTTTTCTCTATCTATACCACATCTCTTGGCAAACTAATCAACTCTTTCGGATTTCAGTACCATCTGTATGCGGATGATACTCAAATCTACCTATCCTCCCCTGATTTGTCACCATCTGTATTGGGCCGTGTCACTGAATGCCTTTCTGCCATATCATCTTGGATGACATCTCGCCACCTCAGACTTAATATTTCCAAAACAGAATTAATTATATTTCCACCGGCCAATAGTAGTTTCCAACCTGATATCTCTATCACTGTTGAGAACTCGGCAATCATCCCTACCCCACAAGCTCGCTGCCTATGTGTCATTCTTGACTTGGAAACTGTCCTTTGTTCCCCACATTCGATCTGTCTCAAGATCATGTTACATACATCTAAGAGACATATCTAAAATACGACCATATCTTACAAAAGACACAGCAAAAACTTTAATCCATGCTCTCATTATCTCCCGCATTGATTCTTGTAATAGTCTCCTAACCGGTCTCCCCAAACATAGGTTCTCACCACTACAATCCATTTTGAATGCAGCTGCGAGGCTAATCTTCCTCGCTAGACGTTCATCGTCTGCAGATCCGCTCTGTCAGTCCCTTCATTGGTTACCGGTATTCTACCGTATTACATATAAAATACTTTTACTAACATACAAGACTATTAACCAAACTGCACCAACATACATCTCTTCACTCATCTCAAAATATCTCCCTACCCGACCTCTCCGCTCTGCACAAGATCTACGTCTCTCATCCACCCGCATAACTTGTTCACACTCAAAATTACAGGACTTTATCCGGACTTCACCCACTCTGTGGAATGCTCTCCCACGCACAATAAGACTCGCCTCTAGTCTCCAAACCTTTAAACGTTCCCTGAAAACTTACCTCTTCAGACAAGCCTATCAAATTCCAGACCCACCCACATAACCTTCAGTGCTTCCCTATCTAATTACATCCTCTCTGTACAGTATACATAACATAACATATCTTGTCTTTCTTTACTCTCACATCCTCCTGACACTTGGCCAACATTGCGGGGTATCATCATACAACCAATTAAGAACCTAGTAATCTGGTGGACCATTATGCAATAGATAGCATCTATCCTTGTGTTTCTATGCCTATTTCCCTATAGATTGTAAGCTTGCGAGCAGGGCCTTCCTACCTCTATGTCTGTCTGTTTTAACCCAGTTTTGTTCTATTACTGTTGCTCTATTTGAGGTTCTTGGCATATATTGGCCAGTATATGAGCTTGCCCACCTGCTTCACGGTGACCTCATTGGACAGGTCCCTAACACTATAGGGGTTCACCTCTGGGACGCAGAGCACCCCCAGACCACCCCAGCCAAACCAGACCAGGGCATCACACAGAAAAAAGGATAGGAGTGAAAGATCAGTGTTAAGCAAATGAAAGAGGCTGCTGAATGTAAAAGAAAAGAAGAGGACAGCAGTAAAGTGTTAGAATGTGAAGTTTAGCTGAGCAGTGTTAGAAGTAGTGATGAGCGGGTTCGGTTCCTCGGAATCCGAACCCCCCCGAACTTCAGCCTTTTTACACGCATCCGAGGCAGACTCGGATCTTCCCGCCTTGCTCGGCTAACCCGAGCGCGCCCGAACGTCATCATCCCGCTGTCGGATTCTCGCGAGGCTCGGATTCTATCGCGAGACTCGGATTCTATATAAGGAGCCGCGCGTCGCCGCCATTTTCACACGTGCATTGAGATTCATAGGGAGAGGACGTGGCTGGCATCCTCTCCATTTAGATTAGAAGAGAGAGAGTGAGAGTGAGACACTTGATTTACTGGAGCTTAGGAGCACTCAGAGAGTGCAGAGTTTACTAGTGACTGACCAGTGACCACCAGTGCAGTTTTATTATATTATTATTTAATATAATCCGTTCTCTGCCTGAAAAAAAACGATACACAGTGACACAGTAACAGTATACCATATCTGTGCTCAGCCTCAGTGTGCTGCATCATCTATGTATATCTGACTGTGCTGAGTGCTCAGTGCTCACACAGTTTAATTGTGGGGGAGACTGGGGAGCAGTAGCAGGAGTACATATTATTTAACAGTGCACACTTTTGCTGCCAGAGTGCCACTGCCAGTGTGACTGACCAGTGACCACTGTCTGACCACCAGTATATTGTGATTGTCTGCCTGAAAAAGTTAAACACTCGTCGTGTGGTGTTTTTATTCTATAAACGCATTCTGCTGACAGTGTCCAGCAGGTCCGTCATTAATTATATAATATATACCTGTCCGGCTGCAGTAGTGATATATATATATATATTTTATATCATTATCATCCAGTCTATATTAGCAGCAGACGCAGTACGGTAGTCCACGGCTGTAGCTACCTCTGTGTCGGCAGTCGCTCGTCCATCCATAATTGTATACCACCTACCTGTGGTGTTTTTTTTTTTTTCTATCTTCTTGATACTACTAGTAGCTTACTTTAGGAGTCTGCAGTGCTGCTGACAGTGTCCAGCAGGTCCGTCATTATATAATATATACCTGTCCGGCTGCAGTAGTGATATATATATATTTTTTATATCATTATCATCCAGTCTATATTAGCAGCAGACGCAGTACGGTAGTCCACGGCTGTAGCTACCTCTGTGTCGGCAGTCGCTCGTCCATCCATAATTGTATACCACCTACCTGTGGTGTTTTTTTTTTTCTATCTTCTTGATACTAGTAGCTTACTTTAGGAGTCTGCAGTGCTGACAGTGTCCAGCAGGTCCGTCATTATATAATATATACCTGTCCGGCTGCAGTAGTGATATATATATATATTTTTATATCATTATCATCCAGTCTATATTAGCAGCAGACGCAGTACGGTAGTCCACGGCTGTAGCTACCTCTTTGTCGGCAGTCGCTCGTTCATCCATAAGTATACTAGTATCCATCCATCTCCATTGTTTACCTGAGGTGCCTTTTAGTTGTGCCTATTAAAATATGGAGAACAAAAATGTTGAGGTTCCAAAAATAGGGAAAGATCAAGATCGACTTCCACCTCGTGCTGAAACTGCTGCCACTAGTCATGGCCGAGACGATGAAATGCCAGCAATGTCGTCTGCCAAGGCCGATGCCCAATGTCATAGTACAGAGCATGTAAAATCCAAAACACCAAATATCAGTAAAAAAAGGACTCAAAAATCTAAAATAAAATTGTCAGAGGAGAAGCGTAAACTTGCCAATATGCCATTTACCACACGGAGTGGCAAGGAACGGCTGAGGCCCTGGCCTATGTTCATGGCTAGTGGTTCAGCTTCACATAAGGATGGAAGCACTCAGCCTCTCGCTAGAAAAATGAAAAGACTCAAGCTGGCAAAAGCACAGCAAAGAACTGTGCGTTCTTCGAAATCACAAATCCACAAGGAGAGTCCAATTGTGTCGTTTGCGATGCCTGACCTTCCCAACACTGGACGTGAAGAGCATGCACCTTCTACCATTTGCACGCCCCCTGCAAGTGCTGGAAGGAGCACCCGCAGTCCAGTTCCTGATAGTCAGATTGAAGATGTCAGTGTTGAAGTACACCAGGATGAGGAGGATATGGGTGTTGCTGGCGCTGGGGAGGAAATTGACCAGGAGGATTCTGATGGTGAGGTGGTTTGTTTAAGTCAGGCACCCGGGGAGACACCTGTTGTCCGTGGGAGGAATAGGGCCATTGACATGCCTGGTGAAAATACCAAAAAAATCAGCTCTTCGGTGTGGAAGTATTTCAACAGAAATGCGGACAACATTTGTCAAGCCGTGTGTTGCCTTTGTCAAGCTGTAATAAGTAGGGGTAAGGACGTTAACCACCTCGGAACATCCTCCCTTATACGTCACCTGCAGCGCATTCATCATAAGTCAGTGACAAGTTCAAAAACTTTGGGCGACAGCGGAAGCAGTCCACTGACCAGTAAATCCCTTCCTCTTGTAACCAAGCTCACGCAAACCACCCCACCAACTCCCTCAGTGTCAATTTCCTCCTTCCCCAGGAATGCCAATAGTCCTGCAGGCCATGTCACTGGCAATTCTGACGAGTCCTCTCCTGCCTGGGATTCCTCCGATGCATCCTTGCGTGTAACGCCTACTGCTGCTGGCGCTGCTGTTGTTGCTGCTGGGAGTCGATGGTCATCCCAGAGGGGAAGTCGTACTCGTAAGACCACTTTTACTACTTCCACCAAGCAATTGACTGTCCAACAGTCCTTTGCGAGGAAGATGAAATATCACAGCAGTCATCCTGCTGCAAAGCGGATAACTGAGGCCTTGGCATCCTGGGCGGTGAGAAACGTGGTTCCGGTATCCATCATTACTGCAGAGCCAACTAGAGACTTGTTGGAGGTACTGTGTCCCCGGTACCAAATACCATCTAGGTTCCATTTCTCTAGGCAGGCGATACCGAAAATGTACACAGACCTCAGAAAAAGACTCACCAGTGTCCTAAAAAATGCAGTTGTACCCAATGTCCACTTAACCACGGACATGTGGACAAGTGGAGCAGGGCAGGCTCAGGACTATATGACTGTGACAGCCCACTGGGTAGATGTATGGACTCCCGCCGCAAGAACAGCAGCGGCGGCACCAGTAGCAGCATCTCGCAAATGCCAACTCTTTCCTAGGCAGGCTACGCTTTGTATCACCGCTTTCCAGAATACGCACACAGCTAAAAACCTCTTACGGCAACTGAGGAAGATCATCGCAGAATGGCTTACCCCAACTGGACTCTCCTGTGGATTTGTGGCATCGGACAACGCCAGCAATATTGTGTGTGCATTAAATCTGGGCAAATTCCAGCACGTCCCATGTTTTGCACATACCTTGAATTTGGTGGTGCAGAATTATTTAAAAAACGAGAGGGGCGTGCAAGAGATGCTGTCGGTGGCCAGAAGAATTGCGGGACACTTTCGGCGTACAGGCACCACGTACAGAAGACTGGAGCACCACAAAAAATGCCTGAACCTGCCCCGCCATCATCTGAAGCAAGAAGTGGTAACGAGGTGGAATTCAACCCTCTATATGCTTCAGAGGTTGGAGGAGCAGCAAAAGGCCATTCAAGCCTATACAACTGAGCACAATATAGGAGGTGGAATGCACCTGTCTCAAGCGCAGTGGAGAATGATTTCAACGTTGTGCAAGGTTCTGCAACCTTTTGAACTTGCCACACGTGAAGTCAGTTCAGACACTGCCAGCCTGAGTCAGGTCATTCCCCTCATCAGGCTTTTGCAGAAGAAGCTGGAGACAGTGAAGGAGGAGCTAACACAGAGCGATTCCGCTAGGCATGTGGGACTTGTGGATGGAGCCCTTAATTCGCTTAACAAGGATTCACGGGTGGTCAATCTGTTGAAATCAGAGCACTACATTTTGGCCACCGTGCTCGATCCTAGATATAAAACCTAGCTTGGATCTCTCTTTCCGGCAGACACAAGTCTGCTGGGGTTCAAAGAACTGCTGGTGACAAAATTGTCAAGTCAAGCGGAACCCGACCTGTCAACATCTCCTCCTTCACATTCTCCCGCAACTGGGGGTGCGAGGAAAAGGCTACGAATTCCGAGCCCACCCGCTGGCGGTGATGCAGGGCAGTCTGGAGCGACTGCTGATGCTGACATCTGGTCCGGACTGAAGGACCTGACAACGATTACGGACATGTCGTCTACTGTCACTGCATATGATTCTCTCCCCATTGAAAGAATGGTGGAGGATTATATGAGTGACCGCATCCAAGTAGGCACGTCAGACAGTCCGTACTTATACTGGCAGGAAAAAGAGGCAATTTGGAGGCCCTTGCACAAACTGGCTTTATTCTACCTAAGTTGCCCTCCCACAAGTGTGTACTCCGAAAGAGTGTTTAGTGCCGCCGCTCACCTTGTCAGCAATCGGCGTACGAGGTTACATCCAGAAAATGTGGAGAAGATGATGTTCATTAAAATGAATTATAATCAATTCCTCCGTGGAGACATTCACCAGCAGCAATTGCCTCCACAAAGTACACAGGGAGCTGAGATGGTGGATTCCAGTGGGGACGAATTGATAATCTGTGAGGAGGGGGATGTACACGGTGATATATCGGAGGATGATGATGAGGTGGACATCTTGCCTCTGTGGAGCCAGTTTGTGCAAGGAGAGATTAATTGCTTCTTTTTTGGTGGGGGTCCAAACCAACCCGTCATTTCAGTCACAGTCGTGTGGCAGACCCTGTCACTGAAATGATGGGTTGGTTAAAGTGTGCATGTCTTGTTTATACAACATAAGGGTGGGTGGGAGAGCCCAAGGACAATTCCATCTTGCAACTCTTTTTTCTTTCATTTTTCTTTGCGTCATGTGCTGTTTGGGGGGTGTTTTTTGGAAGGGCCATCCTGCGTGACACTGCAGTGCCACTCCTAGATGGGCCAGGTGTTTGTGTCGGCCACTAGGGTCGCTTAGCTTAGTCACACAGCTACCTCATTGCGCCTCTTTTTTTTCTTCTTTGCGTCATGTGCTGTTTGGGGACTAGTTTTTTGAAGGGCCATCCTGCGTGACACTGCAGTGCCACTCCTAGATGGGCCAGGTGTTTGTGTCGGCCACTTGAGTCGCTTATCTTACTCACACAGCTACCTAATTGCGCCTCTTTTTTTCTTTGCGTCATGTGCTGTTTGGGAAGTGTTTTTTGGAAGGGCCATCCTGCGTGACACTGCAGTGCCACTCCTAGATGGGCCAGGTGTTTGTGTCGGCCACTTGGGTCGCTTATCTTACTCACACAGCTACCTCATTGCGCCTCTTTTTTTCTTTGCGTCATGTGCTGTTTGGGGAGTGTTTTTTGGAAGGGCCATCCTGCGTGACACTGCAGTGCCACTCCTAGATGGGCCAGGCGTTTGTGTCGGCCACTTGGGTCGCTTATCTTACTCACACAGCTACCTCATTACGCCTCTTTTTTTCTTTGCGTCATGTGCTGTTTGGGGAGTGTTTTTTGGAAGGGCCATCCTGCGTGACACTGCAGTGCCACTCCTAGATGGGCCAGGTGTTTGTGTCGGCCACTTGGGTCGCTTATCTTACTCACACAGCTACCTAATTGCGCCTCTTTTTTTCTTTGCGTCATGTGCTGTTTGGGGAGTGTTTTTTGGAAGGGCCATCCTGCGTGACACTGCAGTGCCACTCCAAGATGGGCCAGGTGTTTGTGTCGGCCACTTGGGTCGCTTATCTTACTCACACAGCTACCTCATTGCGCCTCTTTTTTTCTTTGCGTCATGTGCTGTTTGGGGAGTGTTTTTTGGAAGGGCCATCCTGCGTGACACTGCAGTGCCACTCCTAGATGGGCCAGGTGTTTGTGTCGGCCACTTGAGTCGCTTATCTTACTCACACAGCTACCTAATTGCGCCTCTTTTTTTCTTTGCGTCATGTGCTGTTTGGGAAGTGTTTTTTGGAAGGGCCATCCTGCGTGACACTGCAGTGCCACTCCTAGATGGGCCAGGTGTTTGTGTCGGCCACTTGGGTCGCTTATCTTACTCACACAGCTAGCTCATTGCGCCTCTTTTTTTCTTTGCGTCATGTGCTGTTTGGGGAGTGTTTTTTGGAAGGGCCATCCTGCGTGACACTGCAGTGCCACTCCTAGATGGGCCAGGCGTTTGTGTCGGCCACTTGGGTCGCTTATCTTACTCACACAGCTACCTCATTACGCCTCTTTTTTTCTTTGCGTCATGTGCTGTTTGGGGAGTGTTTTTTGGAAGGGCCATCCTGCGTGACACTGCAGTGCCACTCCTAGATGGGCCAGGTGTTTGTGTCGGCCACTTGGGTCGTTTATCTTACTCACACAGCTACCTAATTGCGCCTCTTTTTTTCTTTGCGTCATGTGCTGTTTGGGGAGTGTTTTTTGGAAGGGCCATCCTGCGTGACACTGCAGTGCCACTCCTAGATGGGCCAGGTGTTTGTGTCGGCCACTTGGGTCGCTTATCTTACTCACACAGCTACCTCATTGCGCCTCTTTTTTTCTTTGCGTCATGTGCTGTTTGGGGAGTGTTTTTTGGAAGGGCCATCCTGCGTGACACTGCAGTGCCACTCCTAGATGGGCCAGGTGTTTGTGTCGGCCACTTGAGTCGCTTATCTTACTCACACAGCTACCTAATTGCGCCTCTTTTTTTCTTTGCGTCATGTGCTGTTTGGGAAGTGTTTTTTGGAAGGGCCATCCTGCGTGACACTGCAGTGCCACTCCTAGATGGGCCAGGTGTTTGTGTCGGCCACTTAGGTCGCTTATCTTACTCACACAGCTACCTCATTGCGCCTCTTTTTTTCTTTGCGTCATGTGCTGTTTGGGGAGTGTTTTTTGGAAGGGCCATCCTGCGTGACACTGCAGTGCCACTCCTAGATGGGCCAGGTGTTTGTGTCGGCCAGTAGGGTCGCTTATCTTACTCACACAGCTACCTCATTGCGCCTCTTTTTTTCTTTGCGTCATGTGCTGTTTGGGGAGTGTTTTTTGGAAGGGCCATCCTGTGTGACACTGCAGTGCCACTCCTAGATGGGCCAGGTGTTTGTGTCGGCCACTTGGGTCGCTGAGCTTAGTCATCCAGCGACCTCGGTGCAAATTTTAGGACTAAAAATAATATTGTGAGGTGTGAGGTGTTCAGAATAGACTGAAAATGAGTGGAAATAATGGTTATTGAGGTTAATAATACTTTGGGATCAAAATGACCCCCAAATTCTATGATTTAAGCTGTTTTTTAGGGTTTTTTGAAAAAAAAAAACCGAATCCAAAACACACCCGAATCCGACAAAAAAAATTCGGTGAGGTTTTGCCAAAACGCGTTCGAACCCAAAACACGGCCGCGGAACCGAACCCAAAACCAAAACACAAAACCCGAAAAATTTCCGGTGCTCATCACTACTTCTAACTAGAGATGAGCGCCTGAAATTTTTCGGGTTTTGTGTTTTGGTTTTGGGTTCGGTTCCGCGGCCGTGTTTTGGGTTCGACCGCGTTTTGGCAAAACCTCCCCGAATTTTTTTTGTCGGATTCGGGTGTGTTTTGGATTCGGGTGTTTTTTTCAAAAAACACTAAAAAACAGCTTAAATCATAGAATTTGGGGGTCATTTTGATCCCAAAGTATTATTAACCTCAAAAACCATAATTTACACTCATTTTCAGTCTATTCTGAATACCTCACACCTCACAATATTATTTTTAGTCCTAAAATTTGCACCGAGGTCGCTGTGTGAGTAAGATAAGCGACCCTAGTGGCCGACACAAACACCGGGCCCATCTAGGAGTGGCACTGCAGTGTCACGCAGGATGTCCCTTCCAAAAAACCCTCCCCAAACAGCACATGACGCAAAGAAAAAAAGAGGCGCAATGAGGTAGCTGTGTGAGTAAGATTAGCGACCCTAGTGGCCGACACAAACACCGGGCCCATCTAGGAGTGGCACTGCAGTGTCACGCAGGATGTCCCTTCCAAAAAACCCTCCCCAAACAGCACATGACGCAAAGAAAAAAAGAGGCTTTTTACTGATATTTGGTGTTTTGGATTTGACATGCTCTGTACTATGACATTGGGCATCGGCCTTGGCAGACGACGTTGCTGGCATTTCATCGTCTCGGCCATGACTAGTGGCAGCAGCTTCAGCACGAGGTGGAAGTGGATCTTGATCTTTCCCTAATTTTGGAACCTCAACTTTTTTGTTCTCCATATTTTATAGGCAGAACTAAAAGGCACCTCAGGTAAACAATGGAGATGGATGGATTGGATACTAGTATACAATTATGGATGGACTGCCACGGTTAGGTGGTATAAAAAAACCACGGTTAGGTGGTATATATTATAATAATAATACAATTATGGATGGACGGACTGCCTGCCGACTGCCGACACAGAGGTAGCCACAGCCGTGAACTACCGCACTGTACACTGGTTGATAAAGAGATAGTAGTATACTCGTAACAACTAGTATGACACTATGACGACGGTATAAAGAATGAAAAAAAAAACACGGTTAGGTGGTATATATTATAATAATAATACAATTATGGATGGACGGACTGCCTGCCGACTGCCGACACAGAGGTAGCCACAGCCGTGAACTACCGCACTGTACACTGGTTGATAAAGAGATAGTAGTATACTCGTAACAACTAGTATGACACTATGACGACGGTATAAAGAATGAAAAAAAAACCACGGTTAGGTGGTATATATTATAATAATAATACAATTATGGATGGACGGACTGCCTGCCGACTGCCGACACAGAGGTAGCCACAGCCGTGAACTACCGCACTGTACACTGGTTGATAAAGAGATAGTAGTATACTCGTAACAACTAGTATGACACTATGACGACGGTATAAAGAATGAAAAAAAAACCACAGTTAGGTGGTATATATTATAATAATAATACAATTATGGATGGACGGACTGCCTGCCGACTGCCGACACAGAGGTAGCCACAGCCGTGAACTACCGCACTGTACACTGGTTGATAAAGAGATAGTAGTATACTCGTAACAACTAGTATGACACTATGACGGTATAAAGAATGAAAAAAAAACCACGGTTAGGTGGTATATATTATAATAATAATACAATTATGGATGGACGGACTGCCTGCCGACTGCCGACACAGAGGTAGCCACAGCCGTGAACTACCGCACTGTACACTGGTTGATAAAGAGATAGTAGTATACTCGTAACAACTAGTATGACACTATGACGACGGTATAAAGAATGAAAAAAAAACCACGGTTAGGTGGTATATATTATAATAATAATACAATTATGGATGGACGGACTGCCTGCCGACTGCCGACACAGAGGTAGCCACAGCCGTGAACTACCGCACTGTACACTGGTTGATAAAGAGATAGTAGTATACTCGTAACAACTAGTATGACACTATGACGACGGTATAAAGAATGAAAAAAAAACCACGGTTAGGTGGTATATATTATAATAATAATACAATTATGGATGGACGGACTGCCTGCCGACTGCCGACACAGAGGTAGCCACAGCCGTGAACTACCGCACTGTACACTGGTTGATAAAGAGATAGTAGTATACTCGTAACAACTAGTATGACACTATGACGACGGTATAAAGAATGAAAAAAAAACCACAGTTAGGTGGTATATATTATAATAATAATACAATTATGGATGGACGGACTGCCTGCCGACTGCCGACACAGAGGTAGCCACAGCCGAGAACTACCGCACTGTACACTGGTTGATAAAGAGATAGTAGTATACTCGTAACAACTAGTATGACACTATGACGACGGTATAAAGAATGAAAAAAAAACCACGGTTAGGTGGTATATATTATAATAATAATACAATTATGGATGGACGGACTGCCTGCCGACTGCCGACACAGAGGTAGCCACAGCCGTGAACTACCGCACTGTACACTGGTTGATAAAGAGATAGTAGTATACTCGTAACAATTAGGATGACACTATGACGGTATAAAGAATGAAAAAAAAACCACGGTTAGGTGGTAGGTATATAATAATAAATAATACAATTCTGGTCGGACGGACTGCCTGCCGTGTGCCGACACAGAGGTAGCCACAGCCGTGAACTACCGCACTGTACACTGGTTGATAAAGAGATAGTAGTATACTCGTAACAATTAGGATGACACTATGACGGTATAAAGAATGAAAAAAAAACCACGGTTAGGTGGTAGGTATATAATAATAAATAATACAATTCTGGTCGGACGGACTGCCTGCCGTGTGCCGACACAGAGGTAGCCACAGCCGTGAACTACCGCACTGTATACTGGTTGATAAAGAGATAGTAGTATACTCGTAACAATTAGGATGACACTATGACGGTATAAAGAATGAAAAAAAAACCACGGTTAGGTGGTAGGTATATAATAATAAATAATACAATTCTGGTCGGACGGACTGCCTGCCGTGTGCCGACACAGAGGTAGCCACAGCCGTGAACTACCGCACTGTACACTGGTTGATAAAGAGATAGTAGTATACTCGTAACAATTAGGATGACACTATGACGGTATAAAGAATGAAAAAAAAACCACGGTTAGGTGGTAGGTATATAATAATAAATAATACAATTCTGGTCGGACGGACTGCCTGCCGTGTGCCGACACAGAGGTAGCCACAGCCGTGAACTACCGCACTGTACTGTGTCTGCTGCTAATATAGACTGGTTGATATTTAAAGAGATATTAGTAGTATACAACAATACTATACTGGTGGTCAGGCACTGGTCACCACTCCTGCAGCAAAAGTGTGCACTGTTAATTAATATAATTGTACTCCTGGCTCCTGCTAACAACCTGCAGTGCTCCCCAGTCTCCCCCACAATTAATTATAAGCTTTTAATTTATACATTGATGACTGTGCAGCACACTGGGCTGAGCTGAGTGCACACAGACTGAGTCACACTGTGTGACTGACTGTGCTGTGTATCGTTTTTTTTTTCAGGCAGAGAACGGATATAGCAGAGAGAAGTGAACGGATATATTATATTAAATAAAAGTTAACTAGCAACTGCACTGGTCACTGACTGTGGTAAACTAACTCTGTCTGCGACTCTGCACAATCTCTCTCTATCTAATCTATCTATCTCTATTCTAATGGAGAGGACGCCAGACACGTCCTCTCCCTATCAATCTCAATGCACGAGTGAAAATGGCGGCGACGCGCGGCTCCTTATATAGAATCCGAGTCTCGCGATAGAATCCGAGCCTCGCGAGAATCCGACAGCGTCATGATGACGTTCGGGCGCGCTCGGGTTAACCGAGCAAGGCGGGAAGATCCGAGTCGCTCGGACCCGTGGAAAAAAAAGTGAAGTTCGTGCGGGTTCGGATTCAAAGAAACCGAACCCGCTCATCTCTACTTCTAACTAGTGATGAGCACCGGAAATTTTTCGGGTTTTGTGTTTTGGTTTTGGGTTCGGTTCCGCGGCCGTGTTTTGGGTTCGAACGCGTTTTGGCAAAACCTCACCGAATTTTTTTTGTCGGATTCGGGTGTGTTTTGGATTCGGTTTTTTTTTTTTTCAAAAAACCCTAAAAAACTGCTTAAATCATAGAATTTGGGGGTCATTTTGATCCCAAAGTATTATTAACCTCAATAACCATTATTTCCACTCATTTTCAGTCTATTCTGAACACCTCACACCTCACAATATTATTTTTAGTCCTAAAATTTGCACCGAGGTCGCTGGATGACTAAGCTCAGCGATCCAAGTGGCCGACACAAACACCTGGCCCATCTAGGAGTGGCACTGCAGTGTCACGCAGGATGGCCCTTCCAAAAAACACTCCCCAAACAGCACATGACGCAAAGAAAAAAAGAGGCGCAATGAGGTAGCTGTGTGAGTAAGATAAGCGACCCAAGTGGCCGACACAAACACCTGACCCATCTAGGAGTGGCACTGCAGTGTCACGCAGGATGGCCCTTCCAAAAAACACTCCCCAAACAGCACATGACGCAAAGAAAAAAAGAGGCGCAATGAGGTAGCTGTGTGAGTAAGATAAGAGACCCAAGTGGCCGACACAAACACCTGGCCCATCTAGGAGTGGCACTGCAGTGTCACGCAGGATGGCCCTTCCAAAAAACACTCCCCAAACAGCACATGACGCAAAGAAAAAAAGAGGCGCAATGAGGTAGCTGTGTGAGTAAGATAAGCGACCCAAGTGGCCGACACAAACACCTGGCCCATCTAGGAGTGGCACTGCAGTGTCACGCAGGATGGCCCTTCCAAAAAACACTTCCCAAACAGCACATGACGCAAAGAAAAAAAGAGGCGCAATGAGGTAGCTGTGTGACTAAGATAAGTGACCCAAGTGGCCGACACAAACACCTGGCCCATCTAGGAGTGGCACTGCAGTGTCACGCAGGATGGCCCTTCCAAAAAACACTCCCCAAACAGCACATGACGCAAAGAAGAAAAAAAAGAGGCGCAATGAGGTAGCTGTGTGAGTAAGATAAGCGACCCAAGTGGCCGACACAAACACCTGGCCCATCTAGGAGTGGCACTGCAGTGTCACGCAGGATGGCCCTTCCAAAAAACACTCCCCAAACAGCACATGACGCAAAGAAAAAAAGAGGCGCAATGAGGTAGCTGTGTGAGTAAGATAAGCGACCCAAGTGGCCGACACAAACACCTGGCCCATCTAGGAGTGGCACTGCAGTGTCACGCAGGATGGCCCTTCCAAAAAACACTCCCCAAACAGCACATGACGCAAAGAAAAAAAGAGGCGCAATGAGGTAGCTGTGTGAGTAAGATAAGCGACCCAAGTGGCCGACACAAACACCTGGCCCATCTAGGAGTGGCACTGCAGTGTCACGCAGGAAGGCCCTTCCAAAAAACACTCCCCAAACAGCACATGACGCAAAGAAAAAAAGAGGCGCAATGAGGTAGCTGTGTGAGTAAGATAAGCGACCCAAGTGGCCGACACAAACACCTGGCCCATCTAGGAGTGGCACTGCAGTGTCACGCAGGATGGCCCTTCCAAAAAACACTCCCCAAACAGCACATGACGCAAAGAAAAAAAGAGGCGCAATTAGGTAGCTGTGTGAGTAAGATAAGCGACCCAAGTGGCCGACACAAACACCTGGCCCATCTAGGAGTGGCACTGCAGTGTCACGCAGGATGGCCCTTCCAAAAAACACTCCCCAAACAGCACATGACGCAAAGAAAAAAAGAGGCGCAATAAGGTAGCTGTGTGACTAAGATAAGTGACCCAAGTGGCCGACACAAACACCTGGCCCATCTAGGAGTGGCACTGCAGTGTCACGCAGGATGGCCCTTCCAAAAAACACTCCCCAAACAGCACATGACGCAAAGAAGAAAAAAAAGAGGCGCAATGAGGTAGCTGTGTGAGTAAGATAAGCGACCCAAGTGGCCGACACAAACACCTGGCCCATCTAGGAGTGGCACTGCAGTGTCACGCAGGATGGCCCTTCCAAAAAACACTCCCCAAACAGCACATGACGCAAAGAAAAAAAGAGGCGCAATGAGGTAGCTGTGTGAGTAAGATAAGCGACCCAAGTGGCCGACACAAACACCTGGCCCATCTAGGAGTGGCACTGCAGTGTCACGCAGGATGGCCCTTCCAAAAGACACTCCCCAAACAGCACATGACGCAAAGAAAAAAAGAGGCGCAATGAGGTAGCTGTGTGAGTAAGATAAGCGACCCAAGTGGCCGACACAAACACCTGGCCCATCTAGGAGTGGCACTGCAGTGTCACGCAGGATGGCCCTTCCAAAAAACACTTCCCAAACAGCACATGACGCAAAGAAAAAAAGAGGCGCAATTAGGTAGCTGTGTGAGTAAGATAAGCGACCCAAGTGGCCGACACAAACACCTGGCCCATCTAGGAGTGGCACTGCAGTGTCACGCAGGATGGCCCTTCCAAAAAACACTCCCCAAACAGCACATGACGCAAAGAAAAAAAGAGGCGCAATTAGGTAGCTGTGTGAGTAAGATAAGCGACCCAAGTGGCCGACACAAACACCTGGCCCATCTAGGAGTGGCACTGCAGTGTCACGCAGGATGGCCCTTCCAAAAAACACTCCCCAAACAGCACATGACGCAAAGAAGAAAAAAAAGAGGCACAATGAGGTAGCTGTGTGACTAAGATAAGCGACCCAAGTGGCCGACACAAACACCTGGCCCATCTAGGAGTGGCACTGCAGTGTCACGCAGGATGGCCCTTCAAAAAACACCCCCCAAACAGCACATGACGCAAAGAAAAATGAAAGAAAAAAGAGGTGCAAGATGGAATTGTCCTTGGGCCCTCCCACCCACCCTTATGTTGTATAAACAGGACATGCACACTTTAACCAACCCATCATTTCAGTGACAGGGTCTGCCACACAACTGTGACTGAAATGACGGGTTGGTTTGGACCCCCACCAAAAAAGAAGCAATTAATCTCTCCTTGCACAAACTGGCTCTACAGAGGCAAGATGTCCACCTCATCATCATCCTCCGATATATCACCGTGTACATCCCCCTCCTCACAGATTATAAATTCGTTCCCAATGGAATCCACCATCTCAGCTCCCTGTGTACTTTGTGGAGGCAATTGCTGCTGGTGAATGTCTCCACAGAGGAATTGATTATAATTCATTTTAATGAACATCATCTTCTCCACATTTTCTGGATGTAACCTCGTACGCCGATTGCTGACAAGGTGAGCGGCGGCACTAAACACTCTTTCGGAGTACACACTTTTGGGAGGGCAACTTAGGTAGAATAAAGCCAGTTTGTGCAAGGGCCTCCAAATTGCCTCTTTTTCCTGCCAGTATAAGTACGGACTGTCTGACGTGCCTACTTGGATGGGGTCACTCATATAATCCTCCACCATTCTTTCAATGGGGAGAGAATCATATGCAGTGACAGTAGACGACATGTCCGTAATCGTTGTCAGGTCCTTCAGTCCGGACCAGATGTCAGCATCAGCAGTCGCTCCAGACTGCCCTGCATCACCGCCAGCGGGTGGGCTCGGAATTCTGAGCCTTTTCCTCGCACCCCCAGTTGCGGGAGAATGTGAAGGAGATGTTGACAGGTCGCGTTCCGCTTGACTTGACAATTTTGTCACCAGCAGTTCTTTGAACCCCAGCAGACTTGTGTCTGCCGGAAAGAGAGATCCAAGGTAGGTTTTAAATCTAGGATCGAGCACGGTGGCCAAAATGTTGTGCTCTGATTTCAACAGATTGACCACCCGTGAATCCTTGTTAAGCGAATTAAGGGCTCCATCCACAAGTCCCACATGCCTAGCGGAATCGCTCTGTGTTAGCTCCTCCTTCAATGTCTCCAGCTTCTTCTGCAAAAGCCTGATGAGGGGAATGACCTGACTCAGGCTGGCAGTGTCTGAACTGACTTCACGTGTGGCAAGTTCAAAAGGTTGCAGAACCTTGCACAACGTTGAAATCATTCTCCACTGCGCTTGAGACAGGTGCATTCCACCTCCTATATTGTGCTCAGTTGTATAGGCTTGAATGGCCTTTTGCTGCTCCTCCAACCTCTGAAGCATATAGAGGGTTGAATTCCACCTCGTTACCACTTCTTGCTTCAGATGATGGCAGGGCAGGTTCAGGCGTTTTTGGTGGTGCTCCAGTCTTCTGTACGTGGTGCCTGTACGCCGAAAGTGTCCCGCAATTCTTCTGGCCACCGACAGCATCTCTTGCACGCCCCTCTCGTTTTTTAAATAATTCTGCACCACCAAATTCAAGGTATGTGCAAAACATGGGACGTGCTGGAATTTGCCCAGATTTAATGCACACACAATATTGCTGGCGTTGTCCGATGCCACAAATCCACAGGAGAGTCCAATTGGGGTAAGCCATTCTGCGATGATCTTCCTCAGTTGCCGTAAGAGGTATTTAGCTGTGTGCGTATTCTGGAAAGCGGTGATACAAAGCGTAGCCTGCCTAGGAAAGAGTTGGCGTTTGCGAGATGCTGCTACTGGTGCCGCCGCTGCTGTTCTTGTGGCGGGAGTCCATACATCTACCCAGTGGGCTGTCACAGTCATATAGTCCTGAGCCTGCCCTGCTCCACTTGTCCACATGTCCGTGGTTAAGTGGACATTGGGTACAACTGCATTTTTAAGGACACTGGTGAGTCTTTTTCTGAGGTCTGTGTACATTTTCGGTATCGCCTGCCTAGAGAAATGGAACCTAGATGGTATTTGGTACCGGGGACACAGTACCTCCAACAAGTCTCTAGTTGGCTCTGCAGTAATGATGGATACCGGAACCACGTTTCTCACCGCCCAGGATGCCAAGGCCTCAGTTATCCGCTTTGCAGCAGGATGACTGCTGTGATATTTCATCTTCCTCGCAAAGGACTGTTGGACAGTCAATTGCTTGGTGGAAGTAGTAAAAGTGGTCTTACGAGTACGACTTCCCCTCTGGGATGACCATCGACTCCCAGCAGCAACAACAGCAGCGCCAGCAGCAGTAGGCGTTACACGCAAGGATGCATCGGAGGAATCCCAGGCAGGAGAGGACTCGTCAGAATTGCCAGTGACATGGCCTGCAGGACTATTGGCATTCCTGGGGAAGGAGGAAATTGACACTGAGGGAGTTGGTGGGGTGGTTTGCGTGAGCTTGGTTACAAGAGGAAGGGATTTACTGGTCAGTGGACTGCTTCCGCTGTCGCCCAAAGTTTTTGAACTTGTCACTGACTTATGATGAATGCGCTGCAGGTGACGTATAAGGGAGGATGTTCCGAGGTGGTTAACGTCCTTACCCCTACTTATTACAGCTTGACAAAGGCAACACACGGCTTGACAAATGTTGTCCGCATTTCTGTTGAAATACTTCCACACCGAAGAGCTGATTTTTTGGTATTTTCACCAGGCATGTCAATGGCCCTATTCCTCCCACGGACAACAGGTGTCTCCCCGGGTGCCTGACTTAAACAAACCACCTCACCATCAGAATCCTCCTGGTCAATTTCCTCCCCAGCGCCAGCAACACCCATATCCTCCTCATCCTGGTGTACTTCAACACTGACATCTTCAATCTGACTATCAGGAACTGGACTGCGGGTGCTCCTTCGAGCACTTGCAGGGGGCGTGCAAATGGTGGAAGGCGCATGCTCTTCACGTCCAGTGTTGGGAAGGTCAGGCATCGCAAACGACACAATTGGACTCTCCTTGTGGATTTGTGATTTCGAAGAACGCACAGTTCTTTGCTGTGCTTTTGCCAGCTTGAGTCTTTTCATTTTTCTAGCGAGAGGCTGAGTGCTTCCATCCTCATGTGAAGCTGAACCACTAGCCATGAACATAGGCCAGGGCCTCAGCCGTTCCTTGCCACTCCGTGTGGTAAATGGCATATTGGCAAGTTTACGCTTCTACTCTGACAATTTTATTTTAGATTTTTGAGTCCTTTTTTTACTGATATTTGGTGTTTTGGATTTTACATGCTCTGTACTATGACATTGGGCATCGGCCTTGGCAGACGACGTTGCTGGCATTTCATCGTCTCGGCCATGACTAGTGGCAGCAGTTTCAGCACGAGGTGGAAGTCGATCTTGATCTTTCCCTATTTTTGGAACCTCAACATTTTTGTTCTCCATATTTTAATAGGCACAACTAAAAGGCACCTCAGGTAAACAATGGAGATGGATGGATACTAGTATACTTATGGATGGACGAGCGACTGCCGACAGAGGTAGCTACAGCCGTGGACTACCGTACTGCGTCTGCTGCTAATATAGACTGGATGATAATGATATAAAAAATATATATATATCACTACTGCAGCCGGACAGGTATATATTATATAATGACGGACCTGCTGGACACTGTCAGCAGCACTGCAGACTCCTAAAGTAAGCTACTAGTAGTATCAAGAAGATAGAAAAAAAAAAAACACCACAGGTAGGTGGTATACAATTATGGATGGACGAGCGACTGCCGACACAGAGGTAGCTACAGCCGTGGACTACCGTACTGCGTCTGCTGCTAATATAGACTGGATGATAATGATATAAAATATATATATATATATCACTACTGCAGCCGGACAGGTATATATTATATAATTAATGACGGACCTGCTGGACACTGTCAGCAGAATGCGTTTATAGAATAAAAACACCACACGACGAGTGTTTAACTTTTTCAGGCAGACAATCACAATATACTGGTGGTCAGACAGTGGTCACTGGTCAGTCACACTGGCAGTGGCACTCTGGCAGCAAAAGTGTGCACTGTTAAATAATATGTACTCCTGCTACTGCTCCCCAGTCTCCCCCACAATTAAACTGTGTGAGCACTGAGCACTCAGCACAGTCAGATATACATAGATGATGCAGCACACTGAGGCTGAGCACAGATATGGTATACTGTTACTGTGTCACTGTGTATCGTTTTTTTTCAGGCAGAGAACGGATTATATTAAATAATAATATAATAAAACTGCACTGGTGGTCACTGGTCAGTCACTAGTAAACTCTGCACTCTCTGAGTACTCCTAAGCTCCAGTAAATCAAGTGTCTCACTCTCACTCTTCTAATCTAAATGGAGAGGATGCCAGCCACGTCCTCTCCCTATGAATCTCAATGCACATGTGAAAATGGCGGCGACGCGCGGCTCCTTATATAGAATCCGAGTCTCGCGATAGAATCCGAGCCTCGCGAGAATCCGACAGCGGGATGATGACGTTCGGGCGCGTTCGGGTTAGCCGAGCAAGGCGGGAAGATCCGAGTCTGCCTCGGATCCATGTAAAAAGGCTGAAGTTCGGGGGGGTTCGGATTCCGAGGAACCGAACCCGCTCATCACTAGTTAGAAGTGTAAAAAATATGTGAAAAAAACTACATAAATATAAAACAAACACAATGTGATATGTGTTAAAAGTAAATGTAAGGTGGTGATGCCCCAAGGTGGCCCAGCCAGAGCAATATAGGGAGCTCCACGCCCCAAAAGCTCACCTCCAAACTGACTTTGCATATAATTAAAAGGATCATACCTATGTCTTTTGTGCAGTCAGAATGTGCTGGTTCCCTGTTTAAAAGCCTGAGAGGCAGTGGGTGGGGTGCTAATCCAGAGATGAGGGCTGTCCCAATCCCTCAGGTGTGTATACACACACATAATATAGACTATATGGAAACGGGGCCTGGACTGCACACCCTAGCTTATTATAATGGGATGTGCTACCTTGCTGGGAGTAAGTACTGTAATACTACAACATAGGAACAAAGGGTGCAGGTGCACCATACACCATTAAAATTATTATAACCATAATTATAACAGGTCTGTGTGATGCCCTGGGGTGGTTTAGCTGGGGTGGTCTGGGGGTGCTCTGCGTCCCAGAGGTGAACCCCTATAGTGTTAGGGACCTGTCCGATGAGGTCACCGTGAAGCAGGTGAGCAGGCTCATATACTGGCCAACATATGCCAAGAACCTCAAATATTATATTATGGTTATAATAATTTTAATGGTGTATGGTGCACCTGCACCCTTTGTTCCTATGTTGTAGTATTACAGTACTTAGTCCCAGCAAGGTAGCACATCCCATTATAATAAGCTAGGGTGTGCAGTCCAGGCCCCGTTTCCATATAGTCTATATTATGTGTTGCTCTATTTGTAAAGCGCAACGGAATATGCTGCGCTATATAAGAAACTGTTAATAAATAATAATAATATAAGGTAAAGTGGTACTACTGTGTGATGTAATGTGAATAAGGGACACTATTGTATGATAAATTGTGAATAAAGTTGCACTACTGTGAGGCATAATTTGAATTGGGGGTACTATTGTGTGGCCATGCCCCTTGCCAGCAAAAACACATACCTTTTTGGGCTGTGCGCCGAATGTGCACACCGTTCTTATTTAAATTACAGGGGGTAGGGGAAAAAAAAGGACTGCTATAGGTGGGGGGTGATGGTTCTGGGAAAGGGGTGCAGGGTCAGAGGCGGAACTAGTGGTGGTGCTAGGGGGCACCAGACAAAAGCTTGCCTAGGGCATCATATTGGTTAGGGCCGGCTCTGCTATCACACATACACACTGCTCTGCTGCACATATTCATCACACATACATACTGCTCTGCTGCATATATCCATCACACATACATACTTCTCTGCTGCACACATCCACAACACATACATAGTGCTCTGCTGCAAAGATCCATCACACAAGCACAGGGGTGTAGCAAGGGTGGCTCCGGTGGATCGCGAGCTCCAGGCGCCCAAAAAAGTTAGAGGGCGCACCGTCGCCCCCCACCCCATATTCCCGCAGGCCACAGTACTGGCAGCCACAGAGCAGGAGAAGAAGCAGAGGGGGGTGCACACTGACTAGGAGACTAGGTAGGGAACAGGGCAAGCCAGAGTCGACAGCAGGAAACACATGTCAGAGCTCTGCCCACCCTCTTTATAGTGCTGTGAGGCAGTAATGTTAACCATTACACCGTCCATACTGCTATGCCCCTAAATTGTTGTTGCAAGCCTTCGGCATGCACTGACCCTATTTTAAACATAGGGGGCACCCAAAGGAAACTTTTGTCCTGAGCTCCACATAATCTAGAACTGACACTGTCACCAATTTAGTATTTTTAAATATTGTTTCTTTTCAAACGTAACACGCCACTGCATTTTGGCTAGGCCCCCAATTCAGTACAGGGGAGGGGGGTCGCCAAAACATACCCTTGCTCCGGGCACCATGGCGCCTAGCTACACCTCTGCACATACGGTGGGGTAAAAAATTATTTGGACAGCCACCAATTGTGCAAGTTGACCCACTTAAAAAGATGAGAGAGGTCTGTAATTTCCATCATAGGTACACTTCAACTGTGAGACACAGAATCTGGGGGGGGGGGGGGAACAGGAAATCGCATGATATGATTTTTAATCAATTTACTTGTATATTCTTGTGGAAAATAAATATTTGGACACCTACCAAGCAGCAAGATTTCTGGCTCTCACAGACCTGTTACTACTTCTTTAAGAAGCTCTTCTATCCTCCACTCGTTACCTGTATTAATGGCACCTGTTTGAACTGGTTATCTGTATAAAAGACACCTGTCCACACCCTCTAACAGTCAGACTGCTACCTCTCCCCCATGGCCAAGACCAGAGAGCTGTCTAAGGACACCAGGCACAAAATTGTAGAGCTGCACAAGGCTGGGATGAGCTACTCGACAATAGGCAGCTTGGTGAGAAGAGATCCACTGTTGGCGCAATTATTAAAAAATGGAAGAAATACAAGATCACTGACAATCTCCCTCAACCTGGGGCTCCATGCAAGATCTCACCTCATTGGGGTATCAATGATCTTGAGAACGGTGAGCAATCAGCCCAGAACTACATGGGGGGATCTGGTCAATGACCTCAAGAGAGCTGGGACCACAGTCACAAAGGTTACCATTAGTAACACACTACGTCATCATGGATTGAAATCTTGCAGTGCCCGAAAGGTCCCCCTGCTTAAGTCATTACATGTCCAGGCCCGTCTAAAGTTTGCCAGTGACCATCTGGATGATCCAGAGAAGGATTGGGAGAATGTAATGTGGTCAGATGAGAGCAAAATTAAACTTTTTTGTATAAACTCCACTCGCCGTGTTTGGAGGGAGAAGAATGATGAATGGCATCCCATAAACACCATACCCACTGTGAAGCATGGTGGTGGAAACATCATGCTTTGGGGCTGCTTTTCTGCAAAGGGGACAGGACGACTGATCCGTATTAAGGAGAGGATGAATGGGGCCATGTATCGTGAGATTTTGGGCAAAAACCTCCCTCCCTCAGTAAAGCATTGAAGATGGAACGTGGCTGGGTCTTCCAGCATGACAATGACCCCAAACACACCACCCGGGCACCTAAGGAGTGCCTCCGTAAGAAGCATTTCAAGGATCTGGAGTGGCCTAGCCAGTCTCCAGACCTCAACCCAATAGTAAATCTGTGGAGGGAGTTGAAAGTCCGTGTTGCTCTGTGACATCCCCAAAACATGACAGATCTAGATAAGATCTGCATGGAAGAGTGGTCCAAAATACCTGCTACAGTGTGTGCAATCTTGGTCAAGGACTACAGGAAATGTTTGACCTCTGTAATTGCCAACTGAGGTTATATTACAAAGTATTGAGTTAAACTTTTTGATTGTCCAAATATTTATTTTCCGCATGAATATATAAATAAATTATTTAAAAATCATACAATGTGATTTCCTAGTTTGTTTGTTTTTTAGATTCTGTCTCTCACAGTTGAAGTGTACCTATGATGGAAATTACAGACCTTTCTCATCTTTTTAAGTGGGTCAACTTGCACAATCGGTGGCTGTCCAAATACTTTTTTGCCCCATTGTACATACTGCTCTGCTGCACAGATCCATCACACATACATAATGAATCAAACCTTCCCTTATGTGTAGGGACGATCTTGTGGAAGATAATTCTCCTTATATTCCAACCATTGGTTCCTTCTCCCACTCACATTTGGGACGATACATGAAAAAATGATACAACAATACAATGGTGTAGAATGTTAAAAAACAATTTCACACATCACCCAAGTGATTTGGGGTTAACGATGAAATTACATTCGTGATGAACCTCCACCGTCTCCTTAGTAAAGTTCATAAATGTGGGGCTGTGCTGTTTCTTCCCTTATGTTAAACTGGAACTCATAATATATTAAATCCCAAATACAATAGGGTAGGCTTACCCCATCTCACAGTGACTATAGATATTCAAGACGTATAAAGATTTCTTTTTAGAGATGTTAGATCCCAAATACAGTAGGCTGAGCGTACCCCAACTCATAGTGACTATAGATATTCAAGACATATAAAGGTTTCTTTATACATTTTGTAGGGATCACAGCGTACCCCAACTCACAGTTCAGCAGGTGTTCTTAATCATATAAAGGTATCTTTCGGTGTCCAAAAAGCCAAGCAACGTATAAAGCTTTAAGTGATTTATTCCATAAAAAGCAGTTTCCAAACATTGAAGAAAATCCCAAACGGGATGTACAATAAAAATTGGGAGCAGTGATGCACGATCTCACAGAGAGGAAGGGACTGCTGGTGTCCAACACCTGATCAGTCGGATTCCGGAATTCCTTCTTAGGGTGTGTACACACAGTGAGATAAATCTGCAAGATTTTGACTATATAGTCAAAATCTTACGAAAAGTTAATGCATATCTCATGGTGCTAGGCAGTTTGCGATACAGATTCGATCCCAATGCGCGCTCCCGTGGGGTCGGTATCGTAAGGCTAGATAGACTGTGCAGGCAAGTCAATCTTGACTATCTAGTGTACAATCTAGTACAAAGTATAGTCAAAATTGGCACTTAGTCAAAATCGTACATAGACAAAATCTCAAGCACAGATAGTCAAAATCTGTACAATCTGTGCTATCTGGGCTCTGGGGGAGTTCAAGGGAAATCGCATAGTCAAAATCGAACATAGCAGGGATCTCACCGTGTATACACACCCTTAGTCAGGGCTTCCAGGGTCCAAACGGGGAGACCGTGTGTCACAAATAACGGATGCTCCTCTCTGCTGCCAACACGTTTCGATCTCTAAAAAAGATCTTTGTCAAGGCCTTGTCAAGGATGCTTCTCTCTGCTGTCAACACGTTTCAATCTCTAAAAAAGATCTTTGTCAAGGCCTTGTCAAGGATTTTTTTTAAATGTTTGGAAATTGCTTTTTATGGAATAAATCACTTAAATTTGTATACATCGCTTGGCTTTTTGGACACCGAAAGATACCTTTATACGATTAAGAACACCTTCTGAACTGTGAGTTTGGGTACCCTGTTATCCCTAGAAACTTCATAAAGAAACCTTTATATGTCTTGAATATCTATAGTCACTGTGAGTTGGGGTATGCTCACCCTACTGTATTTGGGATTTAATATAGTGTGAGTTTCAGTTTAACATAAGGGAAGAAACAGCACGGCCCCACATTTATGAACTTTACATTCGTGATGAACCTCCACCATCTCCTTAGTAAAGTTCATAAATATGGGGCCATGCTGTTTCTTCCCTTATGTTAAACTGAAACTCACAACTCACAGGGACTATAGATATTCAAGACGTATAAAGGTTTCTTTTTAGAGATGTTAGATCCCAAATACAGTAGGGTGAGCGTACCCCAACTCACAGTGACTATAAATATTCAAGACGTTTAAAGGTTTCGTTATGAAGTTTCTAGGGATCACAGTGTACCCAAACTCACTGTTCAGCAGGTGTTCTTAATCATATAAAGGTATCTTTCGGTGTCCAAAAAGCCAAGCGATGTATAAAACTTTTAGTGATTTATTTTAGTGATTTATTCATAAAAGATACCTTTATATGATTAAGAACACCTGCTGAACTGGGTACGCTGTGATCCCTAGAAACATTTATGAACTTTACTAAGGAGACGGTGGAAGTTCATCACGAATGTAATTTCATCGTTATCCCCAAATCACTTGGGTGAAGTGTGAAATTGTTTTTGACATACTACACCATTGCAATGTTGTATCATTTTTTCATGTATCGTCCCAAATGTGAGTGGGAGAAGGAACCAATGGTTGGAATATAAGGAGAATTATCTTCCACAAAATCGGTCCTACACATAAGGGATGGTGCACAGCGGCGATGCCTTTGCACTTCAAGAGTATCTCCTGACCAGCGCAGCTTTAGCGTGCTGGCCGAGAGCTACTTGTCGCTCTCCGGCCCGCAGCGGCTGCGTGTGACATCATGCAGCTGCCACGGGCCGCCCCCCCCCCCTTCCCCAACGTTCCGTGCCCCTTAAACGGCGTCTTGATGTCGCCGTCCAGCCCCCTCCCACCTAGCGTCCACCTCTGCCTCAGAGGCGATCGCTAGGCAACGACGGCTGCCATGCGCCGGCGCACTGCGGCGCCTGCGCAGTTCCGACCTGATCGCTGTGCTGCGACAAACTGCAGCAAGCGATCGGGTCGGAATGACCCCCCCATGTGCATTGCAGATATAACGTGCAGAGAGAGTTAGATTTGGGTGGGATGTGTTCAAACTGAAATCTAAATTGCAATGTAAAAATAAAGCAGCCATTATTTACCCTGTACAGAAACAAATAACCCACCCAAATCTAACTCTCTCTGCACATGTTATATCTGCCCCCTCTGCAGTGCACATGGTTTTGCCCAGGGGCGGATCCAGAAGAAAATGAAAGGGAAGGCACCATGATAGGGAAACGGTATGTTATATTTACATGCACCTAAGGCACGCGTGCTCCCAGATAAGGGGTGTGGTATCACATTGGGCGTGGCCTCACAGAATACGCCATCAGATAATGTAGGAGCGCATCCTGGTTTATTGCCAATGTTTCATCCTGATGAAAAGGATGATTGTGCCTTGAAATGTTGGTCAGCTGTTCCATTAGTTATGGGAGCCTGGAAGGTACCCCAGCACAATATAATTATTATAGTTTTTAGTTGGTGGTGGCAGGTGCAGCATACCTTGTTTTGGGCACTGCACTGAGGCTCAGAGTCAGACTGCAGGACACGAACTGCCCATCTTTGATTAGCAGAAGCAGCCAGCTGGATCTCCAACAAGAAGCATAAGACATCTGCAGGACAGCCCTGTCACAATCACACGGCCGACTTCTCAAAGCTGAGGCTGAGTTTGACTGCACCTAGCATGATGGTAAAGGAAGTGGAGGAAGCGCTGGGAAACTGTGCAGTGAGGGCTAATGAAGCCTTCTGTGCCGTCATAAGTAACAGTCTTACTCAATGCTGGCATTTGAAGCCCGCGCCTGGGCTGGACTCTGGCCGGCTGGCGGTGGGGGAGGTAGGTTGCGGTGTGAGCTCCCCATTGCTTACCACACGGACTTGCTGTTAGAGGCACGGCGGGTCCTAGTGCCTGCCTGCTCTTTTATCCCCTTGGATGCTTGTGTTGGTACTGTCAGCTCAAAAACTAACAGTACTGCTAACTATTTCCACTGTAGTGTACCATATGCAATCTTGAATGGAGTGTAAACGGGTAGGATATGCGCATATGCCCCTGTAAGCTGTCCTACTTAGTAAATATGTATACATAATTAAAAATAAAAATGTCATAGTGGCTTTTATATATTGTATTAAATTGGCTATCATCAAAAGAGGGCTTGTAATGAATCAATAAAAAAAAAAATAATTAAATTAGGCAGACGAGGGGCGTCCTCACCCCTAAATTCATCTCTAGACATGAAGGGAACTGGTGATATTAATGATATTAATGTAACCAAAAGCGGCACTGACAGTGGGACCAGTACAATGAGGAGTTGTAATGAGATGTAAAAAAATTCTGTCAGGGACAGCCACAAAATCATGATGCCAGATTACCAGCAGCAACAGCGATATTCAGAACTGCCTCAGAAAGGATGCACCAGGGGTGAGATGATGGGAGGTTATGGGAGGTACCCCCCTCCTCCTCTCCTCCAGTCAGACCGACTCTTCCTCCCACTTCATTACAGACTTGCAGCTAGCGGTGGCTGCCAGCATACTATAATGAGTAAGTCTTATCAGTGGCGATTTTCCCATTAGGCACCTGCCTAGAGGTAGCACTTGTTTGGGGTGTCACTATAATGCTAGTATTGGTACTGTCAGCCCAAAAAGTACCAGTAACAGCAAACCATACTGTACTATATGCCATCTAATGGAGTGTAAATGTGTAGAACATGCACTTACTGCCCCTGTAAGCTGCCCCACGTAGTAAATATGCATACATAATTAAAAGAGAAAAATGTTATTGTATTAATTTTGCTATCATCAAAAGAGGACTTTGTGTTTAGATGATGCATGTGCACAAGTGTTGCCTTTCGATTTACTATCGGAATAATGCCAATAATCCTATGCAATGCTATTATATTTTATTGTGAATATCAGTGGGTCTCTTGGTATAGATCACATCGAATGTCTTGGCAATTGAAGCTGTTGTAAGATGTATGCCGGAAAACGTATCCAAAATTTCACACTAGCTCCTCACAAAGAAGTGACCCCTTACAATTAACAGGTGAGTGGAATATTACAGCGAAGCATTTGGTAATTGCATATTAGCCATATATTAGACACATTAGTTATTGTGAAATCTCACACCTGTTCCTGTGGTATCTGTTTCTCCCTCCTCACATAACACTTTAAGATACAAGTTTGTCTACACAGAGGTTTTTACACAATATTGTCAAAGGTCCGTAGCCCGACTTACACCTATTTTTTCACTATAATATAATGAGTTTAGTTCATATCCCATTGACTTTCTATTCCTGATTTCCATTTGTTACTGGTTGGAGCCAAACACAAGCAACCACATTTTTTGTTCTGAAAATAAAAACTTTCTAAGAAATGTTTTACATGACAAAACAATGCATTATACAAAATAAAAAAATGTTAGAAACAATTGCAATTTATTACAATTTATTATAAACTTAAAATGGCTCAATCACACACAGGGCTGCCAGGAGATCTTTTTGTGTGTATACTAGGTGTACAGCCGATCGGATAGAGGCAAGCTTTTCCTGTCCACTATCCTAGAGTCGCAGACACAACTGTCATCTGTGTATCAGCACCTGCACATGGCCCATGCTACAGTAGGTACAAGAGACCCATCAGAAATCAAACACATAACTCTACCATAGGTCATACTTACCTACCTGACCCTCTCCACGAGGGAAAAAATGCTCTGTTCCTGGACTTTCCTGGTAATGTATGATTGCCATCGCCTGTGGTGAGCTAATTAATTGATAAGAAAGGTGTTTCACCACAAGTGATGGCAATCATACATTACCAGGAAAGTCCAGGAACAGAGCATTTTCTCCCTCATGGAGAGGGTCAGGTAGGCAAGTATGCTATAGGTATGCAACAGGGTAGACACACCAGATAGGGTAAAACAAATGATTGAGGATCTAGGTAGACTAAAGGAATGGTCAAGAGTGGCAATTACAATTTAATGCCCAAAAATGCAAAATCATGCACTTGGGTCTCAAAAATCCAAAGGCTAAATACAGTATTAATGGCACTATACTGGAAACTACTGAGGAGGAAAAAGATCTAGGAGTCACTATTTCAGGTGACTTAAAGGCAGGTAAGCACTGTAACAAAGTAATGAGGAAGGCTAGTCAGATGCTTGGCTGCATTGGGAGAGGAATCAGCAGCAGAAAAAAAGAAGTAATAATGCCACTGTATACGTCATTGGTACGGCCTCATCTAGACTACTGTGTTCAATTCTGGAGGCCATATCTTCAAAAGGATATTAATAGATTAGAAACTGTACAAAGAAGGGCAACTAAAATGGTGCATGGCCTACATCACAAAACATACACAGAAAGACTAAGAAATCTCAATATGTATAGTTTGGAGCAGAGAAGGGAAAGGGGGGACATGATAGAAACTTTCAAACATATAAACGGTTTTAACAACGTCCAGGAGGGAAACATTCTCCAAATGAAGAGAAGTAATAGGAGACGAGGACATGCACTGAGACTGGAGGGGGGGAGGTTCAAAGGAAAATTGAGGAAAAATTACTTCACAGAAAGGGTAGTGGACAAGTGGAATAGCCTCCCATCAGAGGTGGTAGAGGCTAAGACAGTAGAGCAATTTAAACATGCATGGGATAGACAAAAGGATATCCTTACTAAGAAATAAGGATCAAATAAGGTTTGAGATAAAAAAAAATATGGTAAAAAAAAGGGGGCAGACTAGATGGCCAAAGTGGTTCTTATCTGCCGTCAAACTCTATGTTTCAATGTTACCATCAAAAACAGCAATTCCGCTTTCTTGATACCTCACAGAAACTTCATGTTAGTCTCCTAACATACCTACTTGCAATTTTGAACACAGCAGGCAGCCAGGGTTGGATGGGCACAGGGGTACAGGGGACACCTCCAGTGGGGCCTGCTGCCTGAGGGGACCCCTCACATTCTGTCTGTCATTTCTCTATTGCATCCTAGAAAATGATAGACAGAATCTGATTGGTTGTTATGGGCATCATCACCAATTTTCATTTTTAGAAGCTTTAGAAATGTTACCCCTGTGTGTTAGCTTGCTAAAACACCCTCAGACCACACCCCTAAGCATGGGCCCCTCCTAGTGTATTCTCTCAGTGGGCCCTTCATATTCCAGTCTAAAGGTGCATACATACAGTGAGAGTTTGACTATCTTCGATTTTGACTACTTGAGATTTTGACTATGTGAGATTTTGACTAAGCGCCAATTTTAACTATAAACCTCCTAATGCTAATGTGTGGACCTCCATTCTAAAAGTAAAACATTCTATACCCTTAATAACAAGAAATAATGACACGGAGACTTGAATTTGGCAGAAAATTGTTAGCTATTTATTGTACCCTAACCACTAGAAAAACCTGTAAAGGAAATATTAAGTTAGCATGTTGTATCAACCGAAATATGGTGGCAGAAAAAAGAACGGCTACAACCCATGAAGATAACCTCAGAAACCTTAAAACTCAAACAATCCTAATCTACCACAAAAACCATACATAGGTAATAGGTGCCCGACTCATACCTCCACGCTGACTACCCACCCTGATGGGTGATGATACTGCCCCCTGTTGGGTGATCTAGCGCCCTTAAAAGTCAATGGAGGCGAGTGCACCTAAACCACACCAATACTGTAAAAACTGTGACTAACAAGTCAAACTAGAACCTGATGTTCTTTTCCGCCAACAAATAGCCAACAAGAAACCACAACTAACAACCCAAAGCCAAAACACTCCCTGTCAAACAATCTACAAATTGGGGTGGGATGGCAGGAAGGCAAACTAACAGAGACCCTTAGATAACCTATACATCCCTATATATGCTGATCCCCCCCCTATATGCCATTGGCTGTAACCTTTCATAACAATTTGGTCCACACCCATCACAGGAGGTTTAACTCTCTCCATTCCTGTCACTGACCTAGGTTGGGGGTGTTGTGAACTCGGGGGTTCTCCCGATGGTAGGGGAGAGGAACCACAGTTGGGTCGGAACAGGGATGGCTTGATATAGGTCTTCCTCATACAGGACTCTGACAGTAAAGCTTGGTGAAAATATTAAAGAACTTTATTGCAGGAAGGGAGCAACACAATGTCACATAGCAGAGAAGGAACGTATGAGGGGAATGTCCAGGCCTATAGGAGAACTTGTAAGCAATGTTAAAGATTCCAGGAAAAGAAGTACTTGTGAGTGTTGGTACAAGATAATAGTGACTGAAGAACTTGTGAATGATGTTTTAAATAAGAATTTACTTACCGATTATTCTATTTCTCGTAGTCCGTAGTGGATGCTGGGGACTCCGTCAGGACCATGGGGATTAGCGGCTCCGCAGGAGACAGGGCACAAAAGTAAAAGCTTTAGGATCAGGTGGTGTGCACTGGCTCCTTCCCCTATGACCCTCCTCCAAGCCTCAGTTAGGATACTGTGCCCGGACGAGCGTACACAATAAGGAAGGATTTTGAATCCCGGGTAAGACTCATACCAGCCACACCAATCACACTGTACAACCTGTGATCTGAACCCAGTTAACAGCATGATAACAGCGGAGCATCTGAAAAGATGGCTCACAACAATAATAACCCGATTTTTGTAACAATAACTATGTACAAGTATTGCAGACAATCCGCACTTGGGATGGGCGCCCAGCATCCACTACGGACTACGAGAAATAGAATTATCGGTAAGTAAATTCTTATTTTCTCTGACGTCCTAAGTGGATGCTGGGGACTCCGTCAGGACCATGGGGATTATACCAAAGCTCCCAAACGGGCGGGAGAGTGCGGATGACTCTGCAGCACCGAATGAGAGAACTCCAGGTCCTCCTCAGTCAGGGTGTGCCCCTGACCAAGTATCAGCTCGGCAAAGTTGTAAAGCCGAGACCCCTCGGGCAGCCGCCCAAGATGAGCCCACCTTCCTTGTGGAATGGGCATTTACATATTTTGGCTGTGGCAGGCCTGCCACAGAATGTGCAAGCTGAATTGTACTACACATCCAACTAGCAATCGTCTGCTTAGAAGTAAGAGCACCCAGTTTTTTGGGTGCATACAGGATAACAGCAAGTCAGTTTTCCTGACTCCAGCCGTCCTGGAAACTATATTTTCAGGGCCCTGACAACATCTAGCAACTTGGAGTCCTCCAAGTCCCCAGTAGCCGCAGGTACCACAATAAGCTGGTTCGGGTGAAACACTGACACCACCTTAGGGAGAAACTGGGGATGAGTCCGCAGCTCTGCCCTGTCCGAATGGACAATCAGATATGGGCTTTTTTGAGACAAACGCCGCCAATTCTGACACTCGCCTGGCCGAGGCCAGGGCCAACAGCATGGTCACTTTCCCTGTGAGATATTTCAAATCCACAGATTTGAGCGGTTTAAACCAATGTGATTTTAGGAATCCCAGAACTACGTTGAGATCCCACAGTGCCACTGGAGGCACAAAAGGGGGTTGTATATGCAGTACTCCCTTGAGAAACTTCTGGACTTCAGGAACTGAAGCCAATTCTTTCTGGAAGAAAATCGACAGGGCCGAAATTTGAACCTTAATGGACCCCAATTTGAGGCCCAAAGACACTCCTGTTTGCAGGAAATGCAGGAAACGACAGAGTTGAAATTTCTTCATGGGGCCTTCCTGGCCTCACACCAAGCAACATATTTTCGCCACATGTGGTGATAATGTTGTGCGGTCACCTCCTTCCTGGCTTTGACCAGGGTAGGAATGACCTCTTCCGGAATGCCTTTTTCCCTTAGGATCCGGCGTTCAACCGCCATGCCGTCAAATGCAGCCGCGGTAAGTCTTGGAACAGACATGGTACTTGCTGAAGCAAGTCCCTTCTTAGCGGCAGAGGCCATGAGTCCTCTGTGAGCATCTCTTGAAGTTCCGGGTACCAAGTCCTTCTTGGCCAATCCGCAGCCACGAGTATAGTTCTTACTCCTCTACGTCTTATAATTCTCAATACCTTGGGTATGAGAAGCAGAGGAGGGAAGACATACACCGACTGGTACACCCACGGTGTTACCAGAACGTCCACAGCTATTGCCTGAGGGTCTTTTGACCTGGCGCAATACTTGTCCAGTTTTTTGTTCAGGCGGGACGCCATCATGTCCACCTTTGGTCTTTTCCAACGGTTCACAATCATGTGGAAGACTTCCCGATGAAGTCCCCACTCTCCCGGGTGGAGGTTGTGCCTGCTGAGGAAGTCTGCTTCCCAGTTGTCCACTCCCGGAATGAACACTGCTGACAGTGCTATCACATGATTTTCCGCCCAGTGAAAAATCCTTGCAGTTTCTGCCATTGCCCTCCTGCTTCTTGTGCCGCCCTGTCTGTTTACGTGGGCGACTGCCGTGATGTTGTCCCACTGGATCAATACCGGCTGACCTTGAAGCAGAGGTCTTGCTAAGCTTAGAGCATTGTAAATTGCCCTTAGCTCCAGTATATTTACGTGGAGAAAAATCTCCAGAGTTGATCACACTCCCTGGAAATTTTTTTTTTCCCTGTGTGACTGCTCCCCAGCCTCTCAGGCTGGCCTCCGTGGTCACCAGCATCCAATCCTGAATGCCGAATCTGCGGCCCTCTAGAAGATGAGGACTCTGTAACCACCACAGGAGAGACACCCTTGTCCTTGGAGATAGGGTTATCCGCTGATGCATCTGAAAATGCGATCCGGACCATTTGTCCAGCAGATCCCACTGAAAAGTTCTTGCGTGGAATCTGCCGAATGGAATCGCTTCGTAATAAGCCACCATTTTTCCCAGGACTCTTGTGCAATGATGCACTGACACTTTTCCTGGTTTTAGGAGGTTCCTGACTAGCTCGGATAACTCCCTGGCTTTCTCCTCCGGGAGAAACACCTTTTTCTGGACTGTGTCCAGAACCATCCCTAGGAACAGCAGACGTGTCGTCGGAAACGGCTGCGATTTTGGATATTTAGAATCCACCCGTGCTGTCGTAGAACTACTTGAGATAGTGCTACTCCGACTTCCAACTGTTCTCTGGACCTTGCCCTTATCAGGAGATCGTCCAAGTAAGGGATAATTAAGACGCCTTTTCTTTGAAGAAGAATCATCATTTCGGCCATTACTTTGGTAAAGACCCGGGGTGCCGTGGACAATCCAAACGGCAGCGTCTGAAACTGATAGTGACAGTTCCGTACCACGAACCTGAGGTACCCTTGGTGAGAAGGGCAATTTGGGACATGGAGGTAAGCATCCTTGATGTCCAGGGACACCATATAGTCCCCTTCTTCCAGGTTCGCTATCACTGCTCTGAGTGACTCCATCTTGATTTGAACCTTTGTATGTAAGTGTTCAAAGATTTCCCATTTAGAATAGGTCTCACCGAGCCGTCTGGCTTCAGTACCACAATATAGTGTGGAATAATACCCCTTTCCTTGTTGTAGGAGGGGTACTTTGATTATCACCTGCTGGGAATACAGCTTGTGAATTGTTTCCAATACTGCCTCCCTGTCGGAGGAAGACGTTGGTAAAGCAGACATCAGGAGCCTGCGAGGGGGAGACGTCTCGAATCTCCAGTCTGTACCCCTGGGATACTACTTGTAGGATCCAGGGGTCCACTTGCGAGTGAGCCCACTACGCGCTGAAACTCTTGAGACGACCCCCCACCGCACTTGAGTCCGCTTGTACGGCCCCAGCGTCATGCTGAGGACTTGGCAGAAGCTGTGGAGGGCTTCTGTTCCTGGGAATGGGCTGCCTGCTGCAGTCTTCTTCCCTTTCCTCTATCCCTGGGCAGATATGACAGGCCTTTTGCCCGCTTGCCCTTATGGGGACGAAAGGACTGAGGCTGAAAAGACGGTGTCTTTTTCTGCTGAGATGTGATTTGGGGTAAAAAAGGTGGATTTTCCAGCTGTTGCCGAGGCCACCAGGTCCGATGGACCGACCCCAAATAACTCCTCCCCTTTATACGGCAATACTTCCATGTGCCGTTTGGAATCTGCATCACCTGACCACTGTCGTGTCCATAAACATCTTCTGGCAGATATGGACATCGCACTTACTCTTGATGCCAGAGTGCAAATATCCCTCTGTGCATCTCGCATATATAGAAATGCATCCTTTAAATGCTCTATAGTCAATAAAATACTGTCCCTGTCAAGGATATCAATATTTACAGTCAGGGAATCCGACCAAGCCACCCCAGCGCTGCACATCCAGGCTGAGGCGATCGCTGGTCGCAGTATAACACCAGTATGTGTGTATATACCTTTTTAGGATATTTTCCAGCCTCTCAGCTGGCTCCTTGAGGGCGGCCCTATCTGGAGACGGTACCGCCACTTGTTTTGATAAGCGTGTGAGCGCCTTATCCACCCTAAAGGGTGTTTCCCAACGCGCCCTAACTTCTGGCGGGAAAGGGTATACCGCCAATAATTTTCTATCGGGGGAAACCCACGCATCATCACACACTTCATTTAATTTATCTGATTCAGGAAAAACTACAGGTAGTTTTTTCACACCCCACATAATACCCTTCTTGTGGTACTTGTAGTATCAGAAATATGTAACACCTCCTTCATTGCCCTTAACATGTAACGTGTGGCCCTAAAGGAAAATACGTTTGTTTCTTCACCGTCGACACTGGAGTCAGTGTCCGTGTCTGTGTCGACCGACTGAGGTAAATGAGCGTTTTACAGCCCCTGACGGTGTTTGAGACGCCTGGACAGGTACTAATTTGTTTGCCGGCCGTCTCATGTCGTCAACCGACCTTGCAGCGTGTTGACATTATCACGTAATTCCTTAAATAAGCCATCCATTCCGGTGTCGACTCCCTAGAGAGTGACATCACCATTTCAGGCAATTGCTCCGCCTCCTCACCAACATCGTCCTCATACATGTCGACACACACGTACCGACACACAGCACACACACAGGGAATGCTCTGATAGAGGACAGGACCCCACTAGCCCTTTGGGGAGACAGAGGGAGAGTTTGCCAGCACACACCAAAAACGCTATAATTATACAGGGACAACCTTTATATAAGTGTTTTTCCCTTATAGCATTTTAATATATATATACATATCGCCAAATAAGTGCCCCCCCTCTCTGTTTTAACCCTGTTTCTGTAGTGCAGTGCAGGGGAGAGCCTGGGAGCCTTCCCACCAGCATTTCTGTGAGGGAAAATGGCGCTGTGTGCTGAGGAGAATAGGCCCCGCCCCCTTTTCGGCGGGCTTCTTCTCCCGTTTTTCTGAGACCTGGCAGGGGTTAAATACATCCATATAGCCCCCAGGGGCTATATGTGATGTATTTTTAGCCAGAATAAGGTACTATCATTGCTGCCCAGGGCGCCCCCCCCCCAGCGCCCTGCACCCTCAGTGACCGCTGCTATGAAGTGTGCTGACAACAATGGCGCACAGCTGCAGTGCTGTGCGCTACCTTATGAAGACTGAAGAGTCTTCTGCCGCCGTTTCTGGACCTTCACTTTTCGGCATCTGCAAGGGGGGTCGGCGGCGCGGCTCCGGGACGAACCCCAGGGTGAGACCTGTGTTCCGACTCCCTCTGGAGCTAATGGTGTCCAGTAGCCTAAGAAGCCAATCCATCCTGCACGCAGGTGAGTTCACTTCTCTCCCCTAAGTCCCTCGTAGCAGTGAGCCTGTTGCCAGCAGGACTCACTGAAAATAAAAAACCTAACAAACTTTTACTCTAAGCAGCTCTTTAGGAGAGCCACCTAGATTGCACCCTTCTCGGCCGGGCACAAAAATCTAACTGAGGCTTGGAGGAGGGTCATAGGGGGAGGAGCCAGTGCACACCACCTGATCCTAAAGCTTTTACTTTTGTGCCCTGTCTCCTGCGGAGCCGCTAATCCCCATGGTCCTGACGGAGTCCCCAGCATCCACTTAGGACGTCAGAGAAAAGATACTGATGATTTGAAGAACTGGTGAACGGTGGTTAAAGACTCTGATGATTTGAAACACTTGTGAGCGGTGGTTAAAGACACTGATGATTTGTATGACTTGAGAGCGGTGACTAAAAGACACTGTAGAACTTGAGAACGGTGGTTAAAGACACTGATGATTTGTATGACTTGAGAGCGGTGGTTAAAGACACTGGTAACTTGCAAAGTTTGGGAGCGGTGGTTAAAGACACTGAAGACTTGTAGAATTTGAGAACGGTGTTTAAAGACACTCACGACTTGTAGAACTTGAGAGCGGTGTTTAAAGACACTGATGACTTGTAGAACTTGAGAGCGGTGTTTAAGGACACTGATGACTTGTAGAACTTGAGAGCGGTGTTTAAAGACACTGATGACTTGTAGAACTTGAGAGCGGCGTTTAGCCCGCAGCCCACGCTGACTCCTAGAAGCACTGGTGACCGGATTGCAGAGGAACACACCAGCCGCTGTATACGCTGGAACTGTGCAGCAACTGGCACTGGCATCCACTTCAGGGGAAAAGACGATACTCAGGCGCTGAGGCTCTGCCCGGCGTCTGCCTTTGAATCTCCCGCCTCCGCTGGATTGACGGAACAGTCTGATGACGTCACCTGATCCCCGCCCACGTGATGCCGGGTGTCATGGCGGCGCCCCTGCCCCGGGGAACGCCAGGAGCCGCGCCAGCCAGACGCCAGAGCCCGTGGACCATCGAAGGCGGAGGCCGCAACACAGACCAGCAAGCACGCAGGGGTAAGCGCGGTGAACGCCGCCTATGGCGTGTGACAATTCCCATGCCTGTCATTTCGTTCTCCCACTATGTACTAAATTGTACACAATATAGGGCCTAATTCAGACCTGATCGTAGCAGCAAATTTGTTAGCAAATGGGCAAAACCATGTACACTGCAGGTGGGGCAGATATAACATGTGCAGAGAGAGTTAGATTTGGGTGTGGTGTGTTCAAACTGAAATCTAAATGACAAAAATAGAGCAGCCAGTATTTACCATGCACAGAAACAATATAACCCACCCAAATCTAACTCTCTCTGCACATGTTATATCTGCACCCCTTGCAGTGCACATGGTTTTGCCCATCTGCTAACAAATTTGCTGCTACAATCAGTCTGAATTAGGCCCATAGTCAAGATTGACTTGTCTGCACAGTCTATCTTTTCTTGCAATACCGACCCCATGGGAGAGCGTATCGGTATCGAAAGCTGTGTACAATTGTGTGCAAGCTGTGCGATTTTCCCTAACTTTCCTTACGATTTTGACTATACAGTATAATCAAAATTGTAAGGTTACAGTATATCGCACTGTGTGTATGCACCTTAACACTGCAGGCAGCATATGCGCACATCATGTTGTCAATTAAAACACATGCGCAGTCGTCTCAAAAACGGGAGATGCAACCATTTTTGCAGGTGCTTCAGAATTAGGACCATAGTGAGCTGAACCAATTCTCATAACAATGAACCCTTTCAATTTAGAAAATATCTGACTGCACAATGTGTAGACAGGTCCACTTTAAGCATTTTTCCAGCTTGATGAGCCAAATTCCACGCAAGAACAGTATCAGTAAACTGTTTTCACCAGTTGTGTCTGTTCCTAATGTATTATGAATATATTGAAGAATTTGCTACAGCAATGTTTCCTTGGGTGCTTTAGTTAATTACTTATTCACAACATTTCTAGTTTGTTCCATGGAAAATGTGTTGGGCATTAATTCTGATTATGTACAGAACCCACCTGCAAGGAAGAATTCTGCATCAGTAATGCTGATAAAACGAGATGTTCTCCTGGGGCCTTGCTGAGAAACTGGATACTGGACAGAATTAGAAGCTTGAAGCTAAGGCTATTCATAATGTCATTAACATAAAGGCAATTAAATGAGTTTTTAACCTACAACCCTTTATTGTTATTAATGAACATTACAAAAACTCAAGAGATAAAGTTGGTAATTATCACTGCACCGAGCGACGCTATAATGTGTTTAAATATAAAAACAAAACAAATGATTATTGTTGGTATTTTCGCTAGCTGAAACCCTGAGGACCAACTCAGTCAAATTTAATCATGCAGCACTACACCAAGAGGGTTAATTAAATGAGGCCTTTACCTTCAGCTGGCTCGGTGATTCAGTTTAACATTAAATATACCAAAGGAAATGTAAATTTCTAAATTATTCTAAGTAGTTCATTTTACTTTTAGGTCAATTGTTGAAGTAAAAATGCAAAATAATTCCATTTTCGCTTGTACAAAGGTTCGGCCTTTGAATATGTATCATAGCTAATGCAATGTTGTAAATAGAAAATGAAAAGAAGCAGTATGTTCCCTTGTACTTTGTTTTATGCGTGTACATAAAATGACGAGTATAGAGACTTGTCAGATCCTCAGGAAAATGCATAATTGTAAAGGAAGACTTAAAGGAGAGTTACTAAATAAATACATACATACATACATATATATATATATATATATATATATATATGCAAATAAAAATCAGCCATTAGGAAAATACACATGATTATCTTTTATACCATGAAAGCATATAAGCGCTCATCCAAACCTCTTCTATATTCTCTTTATACTGTAGTCTTTGTTATTTGTACAAAATGCACTTTCAAATACCCAGAAGTAACATACAAAACCATACAGTTCACTAACAGAATTTATAATGGTTAAAGAGTGCAGAGAGCACACAGGTTCCTAGGGATATGGGGGCACCACACCGCATACCCTGCACCTACAGTACACTTACCTTGTGCCAGCAAGCGGGTCCATCTTCCCATCTTACCTGTACCAGCAATCGGTCATCATCTCCCCAGTAACGTCTTCAGGAAAATGGCACTGCCCAGTGAAAGCAAAGACTCTAGCACTTGTGCAGCATGCACTGCTCAGGTAAGGGGGCCCGCTGTACACGGGCTCCTGCAAACACAAAGTACCAGTATTTATTAATCTTTGATCAGTCTAGTGCAAGTCACATAATAAAAAAATTGTCTGCTTGCTACATTTTTCTTTAGTATATACAATGTTGTTGATAGCTAGGGAATATAACCGTTAGGCTAGAGGCTATCGCTGTGCTGCAAATTGGCAGAGGGCTGCGATCAGATAGTCGCCGCCCAGGGAGAGTGAAAACCCACCCCGTGCAAGTGTGCGAATGCTTGTGTACGCCAAACAGCGGACAGATGCAAGTCCGTTCGCAACTCACTCACCATCAAATTATTTCTCCAGTCTGTGCAGTCTGTGCGTAGCCCAGGACTTACTCTTACAGTGTGATACGAACAGACTGATCGAGGCCGGTGCTGACGTCATCCCCCCCCCGAAACCGCTTGGGAACGCCTGCGTTTTTCTTGACACTCCCAGAAAACGTCCAGTTACCACCCACAAATGGCCTCTTTCTGTCAATCACATTGCGATTGCCTTGCGTTCGACATTTTTGCACCTTCCCGTCACTGTTTGGTGACACGCCTGCGCATTGCGGTGCATACGCATACACAGGATCCGGTCTGAAGATCGACAGTGTCTAGGTCGACAATGTTTAGGTCGACCACTATAGGTCGACAGTCACTAGGTCGACATGGATGGAAGGTCGACAGGGTTTCTAGGTCGACATGTGCTAGGTCGACAGGTCTAAAGGTCGACATGAGTTTTTCACATATATATTTTTTTTTTTTGGATTTTTTCATACTTAACGATTCATGTGGACTACGATTGGAACGGTAAAGTGTGCCGAGCAAAGCGGTAGCGGAGTGAAGGCACCATGCCCGAAGCATGGCGAGCGAAGCGAGCCATGCGAGGGGACGCGGCGCACTAATTTGGGATCCCGGTCACTTTACGAAGAAAACGACACCAAAAAAAAATCCTCATGTCGACCTTTAGACCTGTCGACCTAGCACATGTCGACCTTTAGACCTGTCGACCTTCCATCCATGTCGACCTAGTGACTGTCGACCTATAGTGGTCGACCTAAACATTGTCGACCTAGACACGGTCGATAAAACGAACCACACCCGCATACACAGTCATTCAATAATCAGTCGCTCTGTGTGATTTCGCCCAACAGCGATGTGGTCTGAATCGGGTCATATGTTCAAGAGGTGGGATAAATGCTATGCAGCAAATGTTCGGTACTTGGGGATTGCTTTTTGTAGCATGTTCATGCTGTATTGTATATTAATATTGTAGCTCTGTCAATAGTATTTCAGCACTTTATTAATTGTATCTAATCACAGGGTCCTTTTTATTGAAAGTGACAGAACTACTTTTATGGCTTAATTCTGACAATTTTTTTCCCCAAACTATTTGTTTTCTAAGCTACACTAAAATAGCAGAATGTGGTAGAGCATGAATCACCGAATTAAACCTTGACCGAATTTTAGCTTCAGCAAACAATCAGGATATAATTATTGTAAATCTACAATTTCTGTGAAATTTAAACTGGGCCAGTGGACCCCATCTGCTGAATCGTCACAAAGCTAGATTAGGTCTCCCAAGAGTAAATATCTTTGCACCGGAAGGGTTGAGCACAACAAATTCTCTGAAATCAGGATTAGTGCTCTCCAGGGACCAGGAATTCATTTATAATGCGCTGGTCTTTCTACAGAACAAAGTTCCATGCTCCTGTTTATTTGTCTGCTCTGTGATTATTCTTTGTTAAGTAAACATTATTTTATTAATTCATCTCGTGTTTGTATCTTTTTGTAATATGTAGTAATGGGCATATTAATCACAAAAGTCATTACTGGGATTAATTTCTCATCACATAGTTAAACCTTGTTAATTATTGATTTAAATAGGCCACATTTTTATTCCTGGAGTAGTCTTGGTGTGCAGTTCAGAATAGTAATGCATGCAACATAACACACTACAAAAGTGATAGAACAGTGGTCAGAAAACAAATGAGTGGACTACAGGCAGGAGACATGCTGCAGTACTTAACATTTAGCTTGATTAACACTTTGTGGCAATGAAGTCTTTTCAAGTTACTCATTTCACGGCACAGAATATCAGATAGAAAGGTGATATTTCTCCTGAGATTGTCTGTTATGTGTTCAGGGATGTATGCAAGTGTACTAAATATTGATAAATACCAGATGGAGTGACCTGGAGGTAGTGGTAGCTGAGACGGGTGGTCTTCTGTATGCCGAATGTCGGGATCCCGGCGCACAGTATACCGGTGCCGGAATCCCGACACCCGGCATACCGACAACTATTCTCCCTCGTGGGGGTCCACGACCCCCCTGGAGGGAGAATAAAATAGTGTGGCGCGCGCAGCGAGCCCACAAGGGGCTCCTTTGCGCTCGCCACGCTGTCGGTATGCCGGCGGTCGGGCTCCCGGCGCCGGTATGCTGGTCGCCAGGAGCCCGAGCGCCGGCATACCGTACTACACCCGCTGAGACAACGGTCAGGTTGAGAATTGGGACAGTGATGTTACTGGGGGTGGGTGTCAGGGGTGTGAGCCGCACCTGGTGGCACCATCCAAAGGGGTGAAAACAAAATAGCAGAGATGCTTTGCTATTTGGTGTCACCCCATCAGAAGGTGTCATCGAACAGCCATATTGTGCGGGGAGACCAGAGAGAGGCTGGGGGCTGACCAGCAGCTGTCGGAGCACTGAGCAAACCCCTAGTGTGATGAGAAAAAAGCTATGACATTTAAACACACGCTGGAAATGTCAAAAATCGGGGGGCATGGCCTAGCACAGCAGGCACAAGGCCACACCGCCTCTCACTCATTCAGAGTATTCCCAAGTGCTGCACTGGGTGCCACAACCCCATATATTGTTCCCAACCTCCCGATCCAGTTGAAAACATCTGAAGAAAGAACACACCAACCTGGAAATTGCTCAGTGTGTATGGGTGCACACCAGTGGCAGATTTTACCTATGGGCTGTAGGACTGCAGCCCCCCCCCCCCCCCCCCCCCCCAAGTAAAATCCGCCACCGAGCTCAGTGTCAGTAAAGCCAGATGCAGTCCGTGACTGTACTGGCTTCACTGTGACTGGCAGTGTCAGTCACAGACACACAGGGAAGTCTCATTGGGAGGTGTTTCCCCCTCTGGGACTGCCAGATCAGGCTGTGAAAAGTAAAGACCAGGATTCCTAGAGGAAGCTACTCCCAGCCCTATCTGGCTTCTGTGGGCTGCGAATAATGCAGTCCATAGAAGCTGTGGGGTTGCGTATGCACAGTCGCACCGTAGCATCTGCACCAGTGGCGGATTTAGCGGGGGGCGATTAGGGCGAACGCCCCCCTACACATACCGGCACCGGGATGGAGGCCGGGTCCCGCCGCGGTGTTGGGAACGAGGTGGAGAGCGGTGCAGCGCGGTGGGGGAAGGGGAGAGAGAGAGAGCGTCCTGACGCGCATACAGCGGCTGAGCGGCCTCTGTTCTGACCACGCCCCCTCCTTCCTGTACGCGCATCAGGACACTCTCTCTCTCTCCCCGTCCCCCGCCGCGCTGCACCGCTCTCCACCTCGTTCCCAATGCCGCCGCGGCACCCGGCCTCCATCTGACTCCTCATGCTGCTGGCTGCAGCAGGTGTCACTGTCAGTGTATGCCATGTCTCCTACCCTCCAAACTAAAGTAAGTGTGTGTGTGTGCCCCCTCTGTGTTCCATGTCTCCCCCCTCTTCTCCTAACTAAAGTGTATATGTCCCTGCATTATTTTGGCTCATTCAGTGTACTGTAATGTGAATTTCGGCTCATTCTACATGCTGTAATGTGAATTTCGGCTCATTCTACATGCTGTAATGTGAATTTCGGCTCATACATTGTGCTATGATGTGAATTTCGGCTCATTCTGTGTGCTATAACGTGAATTTTGGCTCATTCTGCGTGCTATAATGTGAATTTCGGCTCATACATTGTGCTATGATGTGAATTTCGGATCATTCTGTGTGCTATAACGTGAATTTTGGCTCATTCTGCGTGCTATAATGTGCATTTCGGCTCATTCTGCGTGCTATGATGTGCATTTCGGCTCATTCAGTGTGCTATGATGTACATTTCGGCTCATTCTGCGTGCTATGATGTGCATTTCGGCTCATTCAGTGTGCTATAATGTGCATTTCGGCTCATTCTGCGTGCTATGATGTGCATTTCGGCTCATTCTGCGTGCTATGATGTGCATTTCGGCTCATTCAGTGTGCTATGATGTGCATTTCGGCTCATTCAGTGTGCTATGATGTGAATTTCAGCTCATTCTGCGTGCTATAACGTGAATTTTGGCTCATTCTGCGTGCTATAATGTGAATTTTGGCTCCTTCTGCGTGCTATGTGAATTTCGGCTCATACAGTGTGCTATAATGTGAATTTCGGCTCATTCAGTGTGCTATAATGTGAATTTTGGCTCATTCTGCGTGCTATAACGTGAATTTTGGCTCATTCTGCGTGCTATAATGTGAATTTCGGCTCATACAGTGTGCTATAATGTGAATTTTGGATCATACTGTGTGCTACAATGTGAATTTCGGCTCATTCAGTGTGCTATAATGTGAATTTTGGATCATACTGTGTGCTACAATGTGAATTTCAGCTCATACAGTGTGCTATAATGTGAATTTCGGCTCATTCTGTGTGCTGTAGAAACAGAATTTGTCGGCAGATAAGAACCACTTGGCCCATCTAGTCTGCCCCTTTTTTTTTTTTTACATTATTTTTTATCTCTAACCTTATCTGATCCTTATTTCTTTGTAAGAATATCCTTATGTCTATCCCATGCATGTTTAAATTGCCCTACTGTCTTAGCCTCTACCACCCCTGATGGAAGGAATGGTGATTCGCCAGTCTGTATCACCAGTGCGCAGGGTTCTCTCCTCTAACTGGCAACATTTTATTAGTAATGGCAACAATAGGAAATTTAGAAGCGAACGGGAAGGGCATTACTAAGTGGGAGGGGCTATGATTAGGGGGAGGAGTCATAATTCTTAAACCGCCCCCCCTAAAAGTTAAGTCTAGATCTGCCACTGATCTGCACATGCATCGGTCCCGGCACCTGCCAGATCCATTGCACACATGCCAGGAGCTGGGGCTGACGGCTGACCTTTTCATATCCTCGGCACAGGGGTAGCTGTAGCCCTCCTACTAAAAGTAAGTAGGAGCCGTGGCTGGTGCACACCAGTACAATAATTATTCAGACCAGAGCATTTATAAGATCAGCAGAATTTATCATAACAGCTGAGTGCAAAGAGCAAACATTTTATAGCTGCACCGCCCAATATTTGTTCTGCATTTTGCACAATTCATCAGTACAGCTTTGACCTTCTTTGGTGTTCACAGGCCTAAAGTCAAGACTCCAACACGGCAGAATTTAAATTGCATAAATCCAGTAGGGAAGCAGTTACCATACCGCTAGTCGGTCACAATGACGAAACCAGAATCCCAACTAGCGCTGACATACTGACGCTGGAATCTCGTCACCACAGGCTTTTCTCCATCTATGGGTGTCCATGACAGCCATAGAGGGAGAATAAATCCTGTGCCCAACACATGGCAAGCGCAGTGACCCCGCAAGGGGCTTGCTAGCGCTCGCCCTGCTTTTGGCATAACTGTGGCCGTGATCCTGCTGTCGGTATGCTGATCCCATCCAGTAAATATAATGTGGAACACAAACAAGTACAGGACTGTTTAAGGCAGGATTGCCAGTGAAATGTAGAGAATTCTGGTTGCTAAAATTTGACAACAGCTACAGAGCTATGGGTGGATGTATTAAAGCTTATAAAGAGGACAAGTTAAAAAGTTGCTGGCAGCAACCAATCAAGCTCTAGCTATCATTTATGAAGTATATTCTATATATAATGATAGCTAAAAGCAGATTGGTTATTATGGGCATCTTCTCCACCGATTCTCTTAACATTGTTTGAGAAATCTCCTATATGTTGTTTAATCTTATGTAAACTAATCACAAAAATAGTCTACTTTTAAAATACAGACATGGGGCCTCATTCAGACCTGATCGATCGCTAGGAGTTTTTTACACTGCTGCGAACAGATAGTTGCCGCCCATAGGGGAGTGGCATGTGTAGCAGAGCTGTACGAACAGATCTTGTGCAGTCTCTGAGTAGTCCAGGACTTACTCAGCCGCTGCGATCACTTCAGCCTGTCCGGGACCGGAATTGATGTCAGGAACTCTCCCTGCAAATGCTTGGACACGCCTGCGTTTTTCCAACCACTCCCAGAAAATGTTTAGTTGCCACCCACAAATGGCTTCTTCCTGTCAATCTCCTTGCGATCACCCATGCAAATGGATTCTTCGCACAAACCCATTGATGAGTGGCGATCCACTTTGTACCTGTGCGACGCGCCTGCGCGTTGCGGTGCATACGAATATGCAGTTCTGACCTGATCGCAGTGCTGCAAAAAATGCTAGTGAGCAATCAGGTCTGAATTACCCCCATTGTTTTATAAGTATTACACGGTTCCCAGAAGAGGTTAGCAAAATGATTCAGTCAAGTTCAGAAGTCATATAACTTTAGCCGGTTCAAAGACTCAGATGATATTTGTGGGTTTCTTTATGATATATCCAAAGATTTAATGTGAAAATAATAACAGGAATTCAAGGAAAAGTGACACAATGCTACAATATCACTATAAGAACTATTTTACACAGCGCCGTTTGCCATTTGAGTTCTGAGAGCCAGAGAAGCAATGTAATCATCATTTGCTGGTTATTTTGCTGAAAAATCTTAGAATGACATTTATATAGTTATTAGATTATACTATAACAAACATAACCTTCAACAAATCAGCTGCTTCTGAGCTAAATCTCTGCTAGACACTCAAACAGTTCAAACATAACTGGAGAGAAAAAGGGGGTCACATACATAAGACAATAAATATACAGTGTGAAGCTTTTAGAATGTCCGATCTCTACCAGTAGCAGATGGGCTACAGACAATTTCTCACGTCAGGACATATTGATCACAATCCCCATCTTTAATGCAGATGAGATAAATATTTGCGTAAACTTGCAACTTGAAAAGTAAGTTTTTCACCTGAATTTACCATATTTTCTCTTGCCAAGAGACAGGATTTGATAAGAGTCCATCCTGATGAAAAGCTGGAAGCAGTGTGATAGTATATCCGGGGATCCTTAATATTTGCTGGTACCCCTGATAACATCTGTTTTCGAGGGTGAATATTAAATGATAAATAAGCCCCTTCATCTTGCATAGTGAAGTCCTCTGTTTTAATTAGGCCATTGTAATGTCGTACCCTGTGTTGGTGCAGTGCCGTACTTCCAGACGACGGGTAGATTCGACAGCTCTAAAGCCTTCCCCGATACGGAAGCCTGTGGCAGAAGGATGAACACCTCAAGAGATCCCCACAGATAGATAGCAGACAAAAGCACGTGGACGACAATTTATTGTTGCAGGTTTTCACGGGTCACCACTATTAATGAGATTGGGTTACTACGAATCTCTAAGTTAAATAAACTTGTAACCGCAAGCATAAATCTGTAACGTTTCAATTAAGACACATGAATAACTTTGGTAATCGGGTTCCTGTCTATAGATAGACAGTTAAAAGATAGACAGTCATTAGTTATTCACTATATGGTCGACAGTCAAAAGTCAGACATTCAAAAGATCGAGAGGGTCAAAAGTCCGACAGGGTCAAAAGTCAGACAGTCAAACGTCAGACAGGGTCATAAGTCAGACACAAAAATAAACTTTTTTTGTTTTTCAGTGCTTTTTACAACTTTTGCCTCATTTACTATCCATGTCACAAACTAATACCTTTTAGTAAAGTTGTGGCGAGCGAACCGAAACAAGGAGCCCGAAGCGTGACGAGCGGACGAATTTCACCAAATTTGGGTTAAAAATGTTTAAAAACACAAAAATATATAAAAAAATATATATATTTTTTGTGTCTGACTAATGACCCTGTCTGACTTTTGACCGTCTGACTTTTGACCTTGTTGAACTGTTGACCCTGTCGGTCTTTTGAATGTCTAACTTTTGACTGTCTGACTTTTGACCCTGTCTATCCTTTGACTGCCGACCATATAGTGTCTACCTAATGTCTATCTTTTAACTGTCTATGAGCTATACCACACCCGAAATGTATACAGGCACTATATGACATAACAGTCTACGTGAAATGGTTCCTTTATGCAGAGTCACTTAGTGAAGGGGGACATTCACAATAAATGGTGCAAGGGATTCCACTAGATGGAGGCAGCTGCACTAATCAATCTGACACTCCTGATAGCCTCTGAGCATATTCACTCATGCCGCAGTTGGGGGGTAGCTCTCCCCGCAGGACTGATACTCTGTCATGTTTCACAAGCTGGTATGACCCTTCCCACAGTTTCTGGAGTATCGCTGTCCTGACTCTCAGTGCCCAGTGTCACAAGGCTGTCTCTGCCGGGCGTGCCCCTAACACATTGGAGCTGGCTGGGATTACCCCTACAAAGGGCTGTGGTGTGGGGAGTCAGCAGGGTGTTCACTAGTGACTTGGGTTCCCCTGTGGTACAGGCCATCTGGGGAGAGTGTGACAGTACCTGCGATCTCCGCTGCATTTGCCGGCTGCTGCCGGTCACGACTCCTTGCTGCTGGCTGCAGGGCTCTGAATCTGCCTCCCCCACGGCTACCGGACCGAACGGCAGTTCTCCTGAGGTGCGGTGCCTCACTTGTCTGGCGGCACACAGTCCCCTCCTCTTCAGCGATGTGCGCTGCTCTGGTCTCTTCGTCCAGGCGGCATCAGCGGCTGTCTTCTGCACCCTGGCTGCGGCTCCCATCTTCTCCCAGCGCACCACACTCCGCTGTTCACGCCGTCTGCACCCGCTCCCCTCTCGCACAGGCTCTCCTCAACCTCTGGCTCAGCTCCACCTCTGCTGTTTCGCGCCATGCGCCCCAACCAATCCCAACGGGAACAGGCTTCCCGCATTACTGGGACACTCGCCACAAGCCCTAGGTCCCAGTGCCCTACTGATTTCTCTTCCCGGGGCTGCTGTTGCCTAGCAACTGGGACGGGGAGAGTCTCTGCTACTCATTAGGCATCACACTCCGCTGTTCACGCCGTCCGCGCCCGCTCCCCTCTCGCACAGGCTTTCCTCAACCTCTGGCTCAGCTCCACCTCTGCTGTTTCGCGCCATGCGCCCCAACCAATCCCAAAGGGAACAGGCTTCCCGCATTACTGGGACACTCGCCACAAGCCCTAGGTCCCAGTGCCCTACTGATTTCTCTTCCCGGGGCTGCTGTTGCCTAGCAACTGGGACGGGGAGAGTCTCTGCTACTCATTAGGCTGCTTTGGCTGCAGTGGCAGCTCAACTAATTAAATCAGGGGCACCACAGAGGTGGGGTACCACACCATGTCTGCAGTAATAGTAAGCCTGTGATTGGTTAACAGTTAGGCTATTTTCTTTTGGTAACTAAAAGCAGCCACTTCATTAAGTTTCCTTACTGATGGGATCAATGGCGGCTCCAGATGTGGGGCTGCAGTGCAGTCCAAAATTCAAATAGGGGAGCCACACAAACTGCCAGTGAGTCCCTGCCGTTTATGTCTGTCATCATTTGGAGTAGTAGTTGGTATGGCTCCCTATTGAATTTTGGACAGAGCTGTAGCCCAACCTCTGGACCCACCACTGGATGGGACCCTTACAAAATTTGGTTATGGGGCCCACAAGTGTCTGGTAACGTCATTGCCATTGCTGCTACCCATACCCACCATTGGTTATATATTTTCTCATACGTCCTAGAGGATGCTGGGGTCCACCTCAGTACCATGGGGTATAGACGGTTCCGCAGGAGCCATGGGCACTTTAAGACTTTTCAAGGGTGTGAACTGGCTCCTCCCTCTATGCCCCTCCTCCAGACCTCAGTTTAGAAAAAGTGCCCAGGCAGACTGGATGCACTCCAGGGGAGCTCTACTGAGTTTTTCTGAAAAGACTTATGTTAGGTTTTTTTATTTTCAGGGAGAACTGCTGGCAACAGTCTCCCTGCTTTGTGGGACTTAGGGGGCAGAAGTAGGAACCAACTTCCAGAATAGTTTCATGGCTCTGCTTCTGTCTGACAGGACACCATTAGCTCCTGAAGGATACTGAATGCTAGCTGCGGCTATGTGCTCACTCCCACAGCACGCCGTCACCCCCCTCGCAGAGCCAGAAGTCAGAAGGCAGGTGAGTGTTAGAATAAAGGATCTTCAATAAAAGTGACGGCTAAAGGTACCGCGCGGCTGGCAGGAGCGCAGCACGCCATGTTGCCCACACATACACAGGCACTGCAGGGTGCAAGGCGCGGGGGAAGGGGCGCCATGGGCAGCATGAAACCTATTGAAACTGGAATAATTAAGGGGCATAAGTTGCTGAGGCACAAGGGGGGGCAAAACAGGGGGGGCCACAGTGAATTTGGTGCTATATATTTGTGTGATTAACATTATGAAAGCGCTGCATGTCAGTGGGCATTTTGTGTTCACAGACATTGTGTTACTGGCGCTGGGTTGTGAACTGACAAATCCTATCTGTGTGCTTCTGACAGATTTTACTGTGGGTCTGTCCCCTATAAGTCCCGGAGTGTCTGTGGTGTGGTTGTGCATGTGTGTGACATGTCTGAGGCAGGGAGCTCTTCCCCTGAGGGAGCCATTTAAGGGACACAGAGTTGTAATGTGGTGGTGCTGCCGGCACACCACGAGCCTGAATGGGTGAAAGAATTACGTGATAGTGTGAATCATATCAGTAAGAGATTGGATAAGCCTGAGTCTCATGCAGAAAGCTAGAGAAAATCAGTGGAAGATTTGATTTTTCATAGTCCTGCTTTTTCATCCATAGGCGACCTTTCTGGGTCACATAAGAGACCATTTGCACAAATAGTACATACTGATACCGACACGGACTCTGATTCCTGTGTCGACGATAGTGATTCCAGGGGGATAGATCCTAAATTGGCAAAAGCATTCAATACATAATTGTTGCTATAAAGAAAGTTTTGAAAGTTACGGAAGCCCCTCCTGTACCTCAGGAGAAGGCTTATTTTTATAAAGAAAGGAAAATTAATGTAACTTTCCCTCCCTCTCATGAGCTAAATTTGAGGGAGTTTGGGTAAACCCTGAAAAGAAATTTCAGGTTCCCAAAAGGATTCAGGTTGCTTATCCTTTCCCGGCAGAGGACAGGAAAAGGTGGGAGTCACCCCCCGTATTAGACAGTGCCCTGTCAAGGTTAACTAAAAAGGTGATTCTCCCTGCACCTGGGACGGCTTCACTGAAGGAGCCGGCAGACCGCAAGTTGGAGACTACGTTAAAATATATTTATGTGGCAAATGGTACATTGCTTAGGCCCACCATTGCTTGCGCATGGGTGAGTAGGGCTGTCGAAAAATGGTCAGATAACCTGTCATCGGAAATTGACACTTTAGATAGAGACGAGATACTCCTAACGTTAGGTCATATCAAAGACGCTGCTGCATACATGCTAGAAGGCATGAAAGATATTGGACTCTTGGGTTCAAAAGCCGCTACCATGGCAGTATCAGCTCGGAGGGCATTGTGGATTCGCCAGTGGAATGCTGATGCAAATTCCTAAAGAAATATGGAGGCTCTCCCATATAAAGGTGAGGCCTTGTTTGGAGATGGGCTGGATGCATTAGTCTCTGTGGCTACCGCAGGTAAGTCGACATTCTTGCCTTATGCTCCTGCACCGGCGAAAAAGACACATCACTCTCAGATGCAGTCCTTTCGGCCAACAAATACAAAAAGGCCAAAGGTTCCCCCTTCTTTGCAGGTAGAGAAAGGGGAAAAGGAAAAACATCTGCAGCGTCTCCAGGATCGCAGGAGCAGAAATCAACCCCTGCTTCTGCCAAATCTGCAGCATGACGCTGGGGCTCCCTTGCGGGAGTCCGCTCGGGTGGGAGCATGTCTGAAACATTTCAGTCAGATCTGGCTTCAATCTGGCCTGGACCCATGGGTCTTACAAATAGTGTCCCATGGATACAAACTGGAGTTTCAAGACGTCCCTCCATCCCGATTTTTCAAATCGACCTTGCCAGCTTCTCTTCCAGACAGAGAAGTAGTAACAGCTGCAATTCAAAAATTATGTCAGGATCAAGTCATTGTCCTGGTACCCTTGTCACAGCAAGGAGAAGGGTTTTATTCAAGCCTCTTCGTAGTTCCAAAGATGGACGGCTCGGTCAGACCAATTTTAAACCTGAAAAATCTGAATCTCTACCTGAAAAGGTTTAAGTTCAAGATGGAATCTCTGAGGGCAGTGATTTCCAGTCTGGAGGAGGGGGACTTCATGGTGTCAGTAGACATAAAAGATGCTTACTTGCATGTTCCCATTTATCCTCCTCAACAAGCTTATCTGAGATTCGCAGTGCAGGATTGCCAATACCAGTTCCAGACGTTGCCGTTTGGACTCTCCACGGCACCGAGGGTATTCACCAAGGTGATGGCAGAGATGATGGTCAATATAATTCCTTACCTGGACGATCTCCTGATAAAAGCGAGATCCAGGGAACGGTTGGTGCGGAACATTGCACTCTTCCTATCAGTACTCCAACAACATGGTTGGATCATGAATTTTCCGAAGTCGCAGTTGGAACCGACGACAAGATTGTCCTTTTGAGGGATGATACTGGACACAGAAGTACAGAAAGTATTTCTTCCAGTAGAAAAGGCTCTGGAAATCCAGAGAATGGTCAAACAAATTTTGAAGCCAAAAAGAGTGTCGATCCATCAATGCATTCGGTTCTTGGGGAAGATGGTAGCGGCCTACGAGGCCATACAGTTTGTCCGATTCCGTGCCAGAGTATTCCAGTGGGACCTGTTGGACAAGTGGTCCGGATCCCACCTACACATGCACTGGAAGATAATCCTGTCCTCCAAAGCCATGATTTCACTCCTGTGGTGGCTACACAGTTCTCACCTACTAGAGGGACGCAGGTTTGGGATTCAGGACTGGGTCCTGGTAACCACGGATTCAAGTCTCTGAGGTTGGGGAGCAGTCACGTAGGGGGAAAGCTTCCAAGGAAAATGGTCAAGTCAGGAAGCCTGCCTTCACATAAACGTTCTGGAATTGAGAGCCATTTACAGCGGCCTTCTACAAGCGGTACATCTTCTTCAAGATCAACCCGTGCAGATCCAGTCGGACAATGTAACAGCAGTCGCGTACATAAACCGGCAAGGCGGAACGAAAAGCAGAGCAGCAATGGCAGAGGTGACAAAGATCCTCCTCTGGGCAGAAAGACATGCAAGAGCTCTGTCAGCAATTTTCATTCCGTGAGTGGACAACTGGGAAGCAGACTTCCTCAGCAGACACGATCTCCATCCAGGAGAGTGGGGCCTCCACCAAGAAGTCTTCGCAGAGGCGGCAAGTCTTTGGGGAGTTCCTCAAGTAGACATGATGGCATCTCATCTCAACAAGAAGCTTCAGAGATATTGTTCCAGGTCGAGAGACCCTCAAGCAATAGCAGTGGATGCACTGGTGACCCAGTGGGTGTTTCGGTCGGTGTATGTCTTCCCTCCACTTCCACTGATTCCAAAAGTTCTAAAAATCATAAGAAGAACAAGAGTTTGAGCAATCTTCATTGCCCCAGACTGGCCAAGGAGAGCTTGGTATCCAGATCTTCAGGAGTTGCTCATAGAAGATCCTCGGCCTCTTCCTCCTCGTGAGGACCTGCTACAGCAGGGGCTGTGCGTGTATCAAGACTTACCGCGGCTACGTTTGACAGCATGGCTGTTGAGCGCCGGATCCTAGCCCGAAAGGGTATTCCCAAGTAAGTCATTCCCACTCTTATTCAGGCCAGGAAAGGAGTAACGTCTAAACATTGCCACCGTATTTGGAGAAAATATGTGTCTTGGTGTGAATCCAAGAAGGTTCCTATGGAAGAGTTTGAGTTAGGACGTTTTCTCCACTTTCTACAGGCTGGTGTGGATGCGAGCCTAAGATTGGGTTCAATCAAGGTCCAGATTTCGGCCTTGTCAGTTTTCTTTCAAAAACAATTGGCCTCCCTTCTAGAAGTTCAGACATTCGTGTAAGGGGTTCTGCATATCCAGCCTCCATTTGTGCCTCCTGTGGGACCTTAATGTGGTGTTGCAGTTCCTTCAATCGAGTTGGTTTGATCCTCTACAGGAGATAGAGTTGAAGTTTCTCACTTGCAAAGTGGTGATGCTTTTGGCCTTGGCATCCGCAAGGCGGGTGTCTGAGTTGGGGGCCTTGTCTCACAAGAGCCCTTACCTGATCTTCCATGAAGATAGGGCAGAGTTAAGAACTCGTCAACAATTTCTTCCAAAGGTGGTTTCGTCTTTCCACATAAACCAACCTATTGTGGTGCCAGTAGCTACTGACACTTTTACTGAGTCAAAGTCTCTTGATGTGGTTAGAGCTTTGAAGATTTATGTCGCAAGAACAGCTCGGATAAGGAAAATGGAGACTCTGTTTCCATTTTGTCCTATATGCTCCCAATACAATACACAAAATGGAAAGCTGCTCAATCAGATTGTAATGTCACTCAGGTGCTAAAAGGGAGGGGTAATTCTGTGTAGGAAAAAACTGTGTTCCCTAATGCACACGAGTGAAAAATATTACTACATAATAGTCAGATAATACGGAGATCTTAGTTGCGTATATCTGCAGATATAGGGTTAAGCCCCCAGGCCGATCGACAAGGCCTCTCCGTCACTGGGGGTCCCTAATACTAGGTATGGGTCCGGGGTGCAGGACCCCACGATGTCGGCACAGGCCGGCCACCCCAGGTCAGCACACAGGTGAGAATTAATAGGGGTTAATAAGAAGCACAGGAGTGCTATGTAAGTGGTGTGATTAAAATAATATATACAAAGTGATAGGGAAAATCATAAGTGTTAATAAAGTGTTAGGGTGTGCCGACCTGAAGCAGCCCAGCCATACCGACACAGGGGCCACCGCACCCCACACCCACCCCATAAATAATTACAAATATGTCTGGGTTAAATTCCCAGTGTAAGGCCACATGGTAATGGCTCCTACAGCATCTGAGAGCCAGCTTACCTGGGGATACCCCTGGCTTCCCCTATGGCACTCCGGTGTCAGCAATCCCTCCTAATGCTGACCCATCTATGCCTCTCTAAATACAATACACAAAATGGAAAGCTGCTCAATCAGATTGTAATGTCACTCAGGTGCTAAAAGGGAGGGGTAATTCTGTGTAGGAAAAAACTGTGTTCCCTAATGCACACCGAGTGAACAATATTACTACATAATAGTCAGATAATACGGAGATCTTAGTTGCGTATATCTGCAGATATAGGGTTAAGCCCCCAGGCCGATCGACAAGGCCTCTCCGTCACTGGGGGTCCCTAATACTAGGTATGGGTCCGGGGTGCAGGACCCCATGATGTCGGCACAGGCCGGCCACCCCAGGTCAGCACACAGGTGAGAATTAATAGGGGTTAATAGAAGCACAGGAGTGCTATGTAAGTGGCGTGATTAAAATAATATATACAAAGTGATAGGGAAAATCATAAGTGTTAATAAAGTGTTAGGGTGTGCCGACCTGAAGCAGCCCAGCCATACCGACACAGGGGCCACCGCACCCCACACCCACCCCATAAATAATTACAAATATGTCTGGGTTAAATTCCCAGTGTAAGGCCACATGGTAATGGCTCCTACAGCATCTGAGAGCCAGCTTACCTGGGGATACCCCTGGCTTCCCTTATGGCACTCCGGTGTCAGCAATCCCTCCTAATGCTGACCCATCTATGCCTCTCTAAATACAATACACAAAATGGAAAGCTGCTCAATCAGATTGTAATGTCACTCAGGTGCTAAAAGGGAGGGGTAATTCTGTGTAGGAAAAAACTGTGTTCCCTAATGCACACCGAGTGAACAATATTACTACATAATAGTCAGATAATACGGAGATCTTAGTTGCGTATATCTGCAGATATAGGGTTAAGCCCCCTGGCCGATCGACAAGGCCTCTCCGTCACTAGGGGTCCCTAATACTAGGTATGGGTCCGGGGTGCAGGACCCCATGATGTCGGCACAGGCCGGCCACCCCAGGTCAGCACACAGGTGAGAATTAATAGGGGTTAATAAGAAGCACAGGAGTGCTATGTAAGTGGTGTGATTAAAATAATATATACAAAGTGATAGGGAAAATCATAAGTGTTAATAAAGTGTTAGGGTGTGCCGACCTGAAGCAGCCCAGCCATACCGACACAGGGGCCACCGCACCCCACACCCACCCCATAAATAATTACAAATATGTCTGGGTTAAATTCCCAGTGTAAGGCCACATGGTAATGGCTCCTACAGCATCTGAGAGCCAGCTTACCTGGGGATACCCCTGGCTTCCCCTATGGTACTCCGGTGTCAGCAATCCCTCCTAATGCTGACCCATCTATGCCTCTCTAAATACAATACACAAAATGGAAAGCTGCTCAATCAGATTGTAATGTCACTCAGGTGCTAAAAGGGAGGGGTAATTCTGTGTAGGAAAAAACTGTGTTCCCTAATGCACACCGAGTGAACAATATTACTACATAATAGTCAGATAATACGGAGATCTTAGTTGCGTATATCTGCAGATATAGGGTTAAGCCCCCAGGCCGATCGACAAGGCCTCTCCGTCACTGGGGGTCCCTAATACTAGGTATGGGTCCGGGGTGCAGGACCCCATGATGTCGGCACAGGCCGGCCACCCCAGGTCAGCACACAGGTGAGAATTAATAGGGGTTAATAGAAGCACAGGAGTGCTATGTAAGTAGTGTGATTAAAATAATATATACAAAGTGATAGGGAAAATCATAAGTGTTAATTTTAGCACCTGAGTGACATTACAATCTGATTGAGCAGCTTTCCATTTTGTGTATTGTATTTAGAGAGGCATAGATGGGTCAGCATTAGGAGGGATTGCTGACACCGGAGTGCCATAGGGGAAGCCAGGGGTATCCCCAGGTAAGCTGGCTCTCAGATGCTGTAGGAGCCATTACCATGTGGCCTTACACTGGGAATTTAACCCAGACATATTTGTAATTATTTATGGGGTGGGTGTGGGGTGCGGTGGCCCCTGTGTCGGTATGGCTGGGCTGCTTCAGGTCGGCACACCCTAACACTTTATTAACACTTATGATTTTCCCTATCACTTTGTATATATTATTTTAATCACACCACTTACATAGCACTCCTGTGCTTCTTATTAACCCCTATTAATTCTCACCTGTGTGCTGACCTGGGGTGGCCGGCCTGTGCCGACATCGTGGGGTCCTGCACCCCGGACCCATACCTAGTATTAGGGACCCCCAGTGACGGAGAGGCCTTGTCGATCGGCCTGGGGGCTTAACCCTATATCTGCAGATATACGCAACTAAGATCTCCGTATTATCTGACTATTATGTAGTAATATTTTTCACTCGGTGTGCATTAGGGAACACAGTTTTTTCCTACACAGAATTACCCCTCCCTTTTAGCACCTGAGTGATATTACAATCTGATTGAGCAACTTTCCATTTTGTGTATTGTATTTAGAGAGGCATAGATGGGTCAGCATTAGGAGGGATTGCTGACACCGGAGTGCCATAGGGGAAGCCAGGGGTATCCCCAGGTAAGCTGGCTCTCAGATGCTGTAGGAGCCATTACCATGTGGCCTTACACTGGGAATTTAACCCAGACATATTTGTAATTATTTATGGGGTGGGTGTGGGGTGCGGTGGCCCCTGTGTCGGTATGGCTGGGCTGCTTCAGGTCGGCACACCCTAACACTTTATTAACACTTATGATTTTCCCTATCACTTTGTATATATTATTTTAATCACACCACTTACATAGCACTCCTGTGCTTCTTATTAACCCCTATTAATTCTCACCTGTGTGCTGACCTGGGGTGGCCGGCCTGTGCCGACATCGTGGGGTCCTGCACCCCGGACCCATACCTAGTATTAGGGACCCCCAGTGACGGAGAGGCCTTGTCGATCGGCCTGGGGGCTTAACCCTATATCTGCAGATATACGCAACTAAGATCTCCGTATTATCTGACTATTATGTAGTAATATTTTTCACTCGGTGTGCATTAGGGAACACAGTTTTTTCCTATATGCTCCCAACAAGGTTTGGTGTCCTCCTTCTAAGCAGACTATTGCGCACTGGTTCAGAGGAACGATTCAGCACGCTCATTCCACGACAGGATTTCCGGTTCCGAAGTCGGTAAATGCCCATTCTACTAGAATGGTGGGCTCATCCTGGGTGGCTGCCGGGGAGTCTCGGCTTTACAACTTTGCTGAGCAGCTACATGGTCAGGGTCAAACACGTTTGCTAAGTTTTACAAGTTTGACATCTTGGCCGATGAGGACCTCAAGTTTGGTCAATCGGTGCTGCAGTCATCCGCACTCTCCCGCCCGTACTGGAGCTTTGGTATAACCCCATGGTACTGAGGTGGACCCCAGCATCCTCTAGGATGTATGAGAAAATAGGATTTTAATACCTACCGGTAAATCCTTTTCCGTAGAGGATGCTGGGCACCCGACCTAGTGCGTACTTTACCTGCAGTTGTTAATTTTGTAGTTACACTAATGCTGTGTTACGGTTATTTCAGCATGTTGCTGCAATTGTTCATGCCTGTTGGCATGTGTTATGTTGAATGCCATGTTGTGCGGCATGGTTGAGGTGTGAGCTGGTATGAATCTCACCATTAAATTAAAAGTAAATCCTTTCCTCTAAATGTCCGTCTCCCTGGGCACAGTTCCTATACTGAGGTCTGGAGGAGGGGCATAGAGGGAGGAGCCAGTTCACACCCTTGAAAAGTCTTAAAGTGCCCATGGCTCCTGCGGAACCGTCTATACCCCATTGTACTGAGGTGGACGCCAGCATCCTCTACGGACTAGGAGAAAAGGATTTACCGATAGGTATTAAAATCCTATTTTTATCAACCCTTTTAATCAAATAAACTTTTTTGTTTTTCTTCTGAAATATGACTCAGTTTAGACTCAATCAATCATAAGTGTGGGATATGGGTTTTTATTACAGAAGACTGGGACAGTGGTTGGCAAACCTAGTACCGACCCTGGACATTTATGTACACTTTCTTATTTTACACACTGAATATATAGATGTCTTTAATATAGGCTGTATCAAACATATTTAATATAAATAACATAAGTGGTCAGGAAAAGGTTAAACAACCTATATTAAATAAACACACACACATAATAGAGCCTGTAGGAGACAGAACTGCACATTATGGCCCTCATTCCGAGTTGTTCGCTCGGTAATTTTCTTCGCATTGCAGCGATTTTCCGCTAATTGCGCATGCGCAATGTTCGCACTGCGACTGCGCCAAGTAAATTTGCTAAGAAGTTTGGTATTTTACTCAAGGCATTACAAGGTTTTTTCTTCGTTCTGGTGATCGTAGTGTGATTGACAGGAAGTGGGTGTTTCTGGGCGGAAACTGGCCGTTTTATGGGTGTGTGTGAAAAAATGCTGCCGTTTCTGGGAAAAACGCGGGAGTGGCTGGAGAAACGGGGGAGTGTCTGGGCAAACGCTGGGTGTGTTTGTGACGTCAAACCAGGAACGACAAGCACTGAACTGATCGCACTGGAAGAGTAAGTCTCGAGCTACTCAGAAACTGCACAGAAAAATCATTTCGCAATATTGCGAATACTTCGTTCGCAATTCTGCTAAGCTAAGATACACTCCCAGAGAGCGGCGGCTTAGCGTGTGTAATGCTGCGAAAAGCGGCTAGCGAGCGAACAACTCGGAATGAGGGCCCATAAGCATACATTTCTCTACCTCATGGTAAGATGCCTGTCTCTTCTTCCTGGCAGCTACTCTCTGGTCCAGTGCACTGACTGAGTTTTAACCATTTTGGACCATTTACCATATTAAAAAAGGGAATAATAATTAAGATCTAATCACTGTCCTTGTTTCTGTAATGTGTGTGCCTGATAATGATAAATGGTCCACTGATATCATAAAAATTCTAACAACCTGCAACTGTTCTGGTCTTTGAGTGAGTGTAGAACACTGTGAGACGGTTCTGTTACACGGTGCCTGCCAGATGAGCCTTTTAGTTTATTAGGGACTTGCAAAGGTTTGATAAAATGATGCTCGCTGCCTGGACATATTTGCTCTTAAGTGGTGAGGGGAGGTAAATAAAATGTATCGCTGGCTGCAGTTTTACACCTTGAAAAGGTTGATGCTCTCAGCAGACGCTGTGTGAGGTATGATAATGGTAGTCTTTACAAAGGAAATGTACAGGTATTATGTGACTATACCAGAAACAGTGGCAGATTTTACCAAGAGACTGTGCCCTCCATAAAACCTACAACAATGTAATTGAGACAACCCAAAAGTATATTAAGTACTACATTCTACACCAGTGACAACATTTGCTCCAGAGTTTTGACTGAATAAAATATATGAAAAATACAAAGAATATGTTAGAAATAGCTTCTTTGTATTATTCTAATCATTTTTATAGTCAAAACTCTGGAGAAAAAAAGTCTGCATTTCTCTAATCAAAACTCACAAAATTTCCAGGAGTTCATATCTCTCCCCCTGTATATAATGCCGACATGAAGCCTTTGGCTCATATATTGTGTGTAAATCTGGCTCTGGTACTAGTCAGCGCCTCCTGAGCTATTATTTACCTCACCACACGTCCCTGCTCTACACAGTAACTTCACATTGGAAGCTCTCCCTGCTAAGCACTGGCAGGCATACTTACCTACTTTAAGTTTCTCCTCTCCGGGAGAAGCCCGGAGAGAAGACAATGCAGGAGACTTTGGGGGGCATGGCCTGGCTGTGACATCATCAAGCCCCGCCCCCAGATCAGGAAAATGCCGCGATTCACAGGTTCACGGGAAGGGGGCAGGGCTAAAATGACAGGATTCGCGTCATTTCAACCCCTTCCTCTCCCCACGGACCCACGAATACGGGAGAGTATGTCTCCATCCTACCCGCATCACTAGGGTGCAAGCAGGATGCGGGATCCTGCCTACTCTACCGGTGGTGCGGGGGGCTACCCCAAAAAACGGGAGCCTCCCGCAGCTTCTGGGAGAGAAGGCAAGTATGCTGGCAGGCAGGGCCAGTGCTAGGGTGTTCGGTGCCCCCCTGCAAACTATAAATTTGCACCCTCCCATATTCAAGAAAGGGATAGTGCGCGCCTTTGGCGCACGCCGGGAAAAGGGGTGTGGTCTCACAAGTAAGGGGCATGGCCACACAATAGTACCCTCATTTAAAATTACGCCACACAGTAGCACAATCTTATTCATCTTATACGTAATGTCCCATCCGTAGTAGTAGCGTCCTTATACGTAGTTCACCCCCAGTAGTAGAAGCGTCCTTATACGTAATCCCCCCCAGTAGAAGCGTCCTTATACGTAATTCCTCCCTAGTAGTAGCGTCCTTATACGTAATGCCCCCATAGTAGTAGTAGCGTCCTTATACGTAGTGCACCCCCAGTAGAAGAAGCGTCCTTATACGTATTTCCCCCCTAGTAGTAGCGTCCTTATACGTAATGCCCCCCTAGTAGTAGTAGCGTCCTTATACGTAATGCCCCCTAGTAGTAGTAGCATCATTATATGTAATGCCCCCCTAGTAGTAGCATCGTTATACGTAATGCCCCCTTGTAGTAGTAGCAACCTTACATGTAATGCCCCCGCAGTAGTAGCGTAGTGATACATAATGCCCCCCCAGTAGTAGTAGCGTCCTTACATGTAATGCCCCGCCAGTAGTAGCACCGTTATACGTAATGCCCCGCCCAGTAGTAGTAGTGTCCTTACATGTAATGGCCCCCCCAGTAGTAGCATCATTATACGTAATGCTCCCCCCCAAGTAGTAGTAGCGTCCTTACATGTAATGGCCCCCCCCAGTAGTAGCGTCCATAATGCGTGCGCACACAGACATACCTCACACACACATATACACACCCACCATACACACACACCCACACCGGGTGGTCTTCAGTTTGCCGGCTGTCGGGATCCCGGCGCACCGTATAACTGCGCCGGAATCCCGACAGCCGGCATACCGACACTTTTTCTCCCTCTTGGGGTCCACGACCCCCCTGAAGGGAGAATAAATAGCGTGCCGCGCGTGGCACGCGCAGCGTGGCGCGCGTGGCACGCGCAGCGCGCCACTGTGCCCGCAAGGGGCTCATTTGCGCTCGACATGCTGTCGGTATGCCGCCGGTCGGGATCCCGGCGCCGGTATGCTGGTCGCCGGGAGCCCGGCCGCCGGCATACCATACTACACCCCCCAGACCATACACACACACATAAATTTCTCTCTCACCCTTCACTTACCTAAGTCTGGCTGGCCGCCACTGTAATTACTGTCCCTCTCTCTACAGCAGCTGGTCCATTCAGCTCCGCCCCCTTCCATTCCGTGTAGCTCCGACCCCTCCTCTGATCGATACACAGCGCTGTCACACAGGTGAGGGGAGGGGAGTGGGCTTTTCATGCTGCCAGCGCTGTTGCCTGTCATACAGTGACAGGCACAGTAGCTGGCAGCAGCAGCAGGGGGGGCAGGATGGCGCAGTAACAAGGAAGGGATGCAGAGCAGGGGGAGTGCCTCTCCATCCCAGCGCCTCCCTGCACTGCATCCCTTCGCTGAGCGGGTAGCGCCGGGCCTGCTGGCAGGCTAGTGTAGAATTAGCAAAGAAAGCTTCCAAAGTGAAACAGCTCCCCCAGTTCTATCTTAAGGCTTACCGGGTTTCTCGGGGCTGCAGCAGATGCAGTGCCCTAGAAGCCATGTTTATGCACATGCTAGCAGCAATTGTAATGGGACATCATTGTTGTCTCTAAATGTAGGTATGCAGCCCCCCTCAAGAATAAAGGTAAAAGAAGTCACTGATCAGAACTCATTGCTTTGTTAAAGTATATTCCTGAGCTGAATGAGCTGGAGTGTTAGCTTGCCTTATAACCTAATGCAGTATATCCCAACCTTTCTCTAATCATTTTTTTTATGGCATAACAATGTCAAAAGTTGAGATAATCAGTAAAAATAATTAAATTAAGTAAATTTCCTGTCAACTTTAGCTGTAGTTATCCCACTGCGCATTTGTTTGTCCCCACAGATTTCATCATTGGCAATCACAAGTATTAGTTTTTCCTATCACATTGACCATGATTCATTTGATTTTTGATTGGGCCACCAACCTGTAGCACCCCTGCAAGTGCCCCGCAGCAATTTGGCAACCCGTGATCTTATGAACAAATAAATCTAAATTCTTTCCTTTAACTAACCAAAGTCACTAATCCCTGATTTGAACAATTGCCATACCAGACTGAAAATGTGATACCTTAAATAAACATGTCTCTCTTTATGACACTCAAGTAGTAAATGCAAGTTGCATACATTATCCTACTGTTTGATCATTGTTTCTAAAGGCAAATTATTCAAATAAGCGTATTACTGATAGAATGCAGAGTTCAAATAGTATTTTTTTATGAAAAGGTTTTTTTTTCTTTTTAAGGCAATGCCTTGTGTCACCTATATTAGATTAGATTTCTGTTGCCCCTTAATAGAAAACAATCTGTTATTGTTGCAATTTGTTTTCGTTTGTTTTTTACAAAAAAAGTCATAAAAGTAGCTGTATTATTCTCAGCTGTCTCAGTCAGGGGAGGATTGGCCATAGGGCTCACCAGGAAGATTCCTGGTAGGCCGACGTGTCTGTAAGGCCTGTTTTGCGTGTTGTCATGTGGCCCCACCCCCACATGATAGGCAGCCCACAGCACTAAGGGGGTCATTCAGATCTGATTGCTGCTGTGCATTTTCGCACAGCGGGCGATCAGGTCCTAACAGTGCAATGCGCATGCGCATCATTCAACAACGGGCATTGCCGGTCAGTGACGAGATGGTGCGAAAAATCCAATTGCACAGGCATTCGCAAGGTGATTGACAGGAAGAGGCCGTTTGTGGGTGGCAACTGAGCGTTTACAGGGAGTGTCTGGAAAAAACTCAGGCGTGCCCAAGCGTTTTAAGGGAGGGTGTGTGACGTCAGCTCCGGCCTGATTCTATCGCAATGGAGGAGTAAGTCCTGGACTACGCACAGACTGCACAAAGTGAATTTTAGCAGCTCGGCATACACATAGTAACGCACACTTGCACGGCCAATTTACACTCCCCCTGTAGGCGGCAACTATCTGAACTCAGGACAGCAAAATTAGCAGCCCAGCGATTAGATCTGAATGACCCCCTAAGTACACTGCATTGTCCCCATTCGTTCTGTTATTCAATCTCTGCAATACAGCAACTCTGCCATCCAGTGATGCTGCCATGGCTACATGGTATGTTATACCTCTTGTGCTGCCCATGTTGGGCCAATTCTACAAAACTTTACAGGGCCACTTTTAGTTCCCAATCCACCCCTGGTCTCAGACACAACTGTAGCAAAAGACGCAAGGAAGGCCGCAATTGCATACAATCAGACCCTATGACGATGGTTCCCGCCCTCCTCAACAGACCCCACCCCCTTATCAGACCGCACTCCCATTAGGGCTGCTTCCATACATTTCCCAGGCTTGTTTTTCATCCCAATCTGCCCCTGGCCTCAGTGATACTGGTCTGGAGCAGTACAGCAGCAATTTAACTCACCACTTTGCCAGGACAGCCTTTCAGTTCCACTAATGAAAACATTTTTAAATATTGATTTAGAAGAAAAAAAACAATTTAAAAATATATATAATCTTGATACATCTTAAATGTTTCACCTTCACCAAATGATAAATCGGCACTTTAGCTTTAACTATAACTTAAGTGGAATAAATAGCATGAGGAAAAGGGTTTAGTTTTTGCATTTGCCGCCACAAAGTACAGTAGTTTGACCGATTCAGATTGAGTCGTACAAGCACGGAAATCGCTATTCGGTGGTTTCTGCGCATGCGCGCATGCTGCTGCATGCATGTGCGTGGACTTAGATTGCGATTGCACGTGATCTTATATAGCGCAGCAAATTCTGTTGCACTATATATATAATCAGAAGGGGCCCCAGAGATATCACTGTACCAGGCCCCAAGATTTCTGTTGCTGGCCCTGCTCCTATCACTGCAGAGGAGCCGACATTTTGGTGTCACTACCTCTAGGTGTCACACCCGGGTGCGGGCCGCACCCGCCTGGTGACGCCACTGCTTCTGCATTTTCTTACAATATATACCTGTACTTAAATGATTACATTTTTTCATATAAAGCCCCTTTAAATGAATCTAAATGGTGTTCCAAAGTGTGCCTGGATTCCTAAAATGCACCATCTACAGATGGGTCCACGGTTATCTTGGCTAGTTTGCTGCGCCTAGGCACAACATGGTTTATTAACATATACCTTTCATCTATTGTTCTCAGCTGCAATACAATACAGAAAACAATACAGCAGGGGATTAAGGGGGTCATTCTTACCCATTTGCTCGCTGCTTTTTGTCGCAGCCGAGCGAACAGGTCCCTACTGCGCATGCGCCGTAGTGTGCCGGCGCATGCCAGACGGCCGAAGGCCATAGCAGGACTACGATCGCCTCTGCCTGATGGACAGGCAGAGGCGATCACTGGGCAGGAGGGGGCAGAATGGCGTCGTTTGGCCACCGTTTCGTGGGAGCGGTCCGGCCAATACAGGCGTGGCCGGACCAAATGGGGGGCAGGCCGCAGCGGCAAGTGTGACGTCACGCAGCGATGAGTAGCTCCCGACCAGCACACTAAAGCTGCGCTGGCCGGGAGCTACTATGCGGAGGGCCAGCACTGACATGCGGGGCGGACTAGCCCTGTGCTGGGCATCCCCCCACATGTCAGTGTGAATGATCATAGCTGTGCTAAATTTAGCACAGCTACGATCAACTCGGAATGACCCCCTAAGTCATTACAGCAGGGGATTAAGTCCAACTGCCCAGTCTCAGTTAATCCTATTAAAGATCAAGATAAACATGGACCCATCTGTATATCTGATTTTAGACAGTTTTATTTTTTGGGGTGCTTTTTGCATAAAGCAAAGAGATCCACATAACAATAACTATAATAGGCTTTTATACAAACCCCTGACAGTATCCATTGGCCTATACAGCTGAATATGCATAAATCAGATAAACCACTCTGGCGTCAGAAAGTCATCCAGGTGTATTAAACACTGATAATGATAAGTGCACATATGCTGCTTTTTCACAAATCAGCAGGTATTACCTACAGGTATGTGCACAGACCACCAGTGGTGACTGCTGGGCTCCAGGCTGCATGCTGGAAGTCTCGAGATGGTTGTGCAATCTCATGTACACCCAGTGGAGCCGGCCAGGACATAGACCAGGGGCTGGCTGGCAAATTTTAGTATTGGGGGCAAATGCAATCAAGTGGCCCCAGCTTTTCGACCAGCAATCAGCAATAGCAAAATTGGTGGGCAAAATAACTGTAGCCATGGTTTATCTAATGGGATGTGGTTTAAATGTGCACAAAAGTATGAAAAATCAAATATAATCAAATACACCACCTACCAGCCCTGTCTGCCAGAGACTATCCTAGTGACTGTTCATACTGTTCCTGTTTATGAACGTTCTAGGTGCTGCCAACCCCTTCTGGCGCCATCTAAATAAAATGATAATTGTAGTAAAAGTATGGCTGCATCTTTATAATCACCCACAGACATAACAATAAAGCACTTGTCAAACTCACAGTAATGAACCACTTTGGTGTATTACATCTAATCCTATATCCTTGTTGTTTACATTCTACCTTCTGAACTAATAAATGTTGCATCAGCTCCTGAGTATTATTAGTAACATAGTAACATAGTTAATGAGGTTAAAAAAAGACAATTTGTTCATCGAGTTCATTTCATAGTGTTTTGTCTCCACTCAGGTATTCCCAAGGATTAAGATGTATATAGATGGTATCCAGAATATCATGCCATTATATATATGTATTAGGAGAATTTCTGGCAGGGATTGGCAGAGGGAGTTTTTACATCTCATCAGTATTGCTCCCTGCTTTGCGTTGAAGCAGATCACACCGCTGTAGTGCATTTACCCCTGAATGTACAATATACTACTTAGAGACTGATCTGTTAAAAACCTTAAAAACAATGTATACAAATAAAAGGTTAATAGGCCTGTACCCAGGGGCGGATTTAGGGGTGAAGGCATCCCTAGGCACAACTGTAACAACCCCCCCTCTACACACACACACACACACACTTGTTTTTATTATTCTATTGATCGGTTATAAGCCCTCATTTGATGATAGCCAAATAGAATAAAAAAAAGACAATATGACAAAAAAAAATTTATTATGTATAACATTTTTACTAAGTGGGACAGCTTACAGGGGCAGTATGTGCATATCCTACCCGTTTACATTCCATTCAAGATGGCATTTGGTACAGTACAGTGGAAATATTTAGCAGTTACTGTTACTTTTTGGAATAATAATCGGAAAGGTTAGCGCGCTGATAGGTTAGGAAAGGTAAATACAATGGGGTGTTAAGAATATAGTGAAAACTGTAGGTATGTGGCTGTTCTCTGTGTTTAACCGTAAATGTGTGTGTGTGGTAATGATCACTCTGGGAGGATAGGTATCATATATTTTTAATTCGTGTATATGGTATCCAAAAGGCAATGTGTCAGTTGTCCTTATATTAGCAACCTCTTTGAGGTATGTTATGGTTCCTTATGTTATTTGCTCACCACTGTCAGGTGTGTCCTGCAGACTACCCTTTGCAAGGTATACCTTCCTAATGGTATACAGGTTGGACCCCAGCTCAGGTGAATGTCGGATGTACCCTGCGGGTCACCTTTACCATAGGGGTGGTGAGTGCCTATGTTCCCTCTGAGACTGGGTGTTACTTTTTGGGCTGACAATACCAACACAAGCATCCAAGTGCCGCCCCCAAACAAGTGCCGCCCCTAGGCACGTGCCTCAGGTGCATAATGGGAAGTTCGCCACTGCCTGTACCTTAACTTGAAGCTAGAACATCAAAGAGAAAGTTCTATTCAGTGGCTGGCTGGTTAGCTATGCTCTTTACTGGCTTTGGAGGGAAGCACGGGACTGCTGCTTACATATCAACAATTGTGGCAGGCATTCCAGGCATTGTGGTAGGTGGTCTACTACATTATGAACTGAGACCATGGCATTAACAGCACCACTCTTGCTATGTTGTGCCTATGAACAGTTGGGAGGAGGAATCTGCCTCTTAGGCATCACCTTGGCTGAGGGGGTAGAATCATTCATAAATGGGGACATGTGTATACAATATCTGGAGGTGGGTTTATTGTTGGAGGCGTGTTTATAGACAGACTGACCTACAGCTTGTCTTTCCTATTCAAGACATACAGGTGGGGGCGGATGACATGGAGAATGTCTCTGCTCCTAAAGCTGTCAGTAGCATCTCCTTTCCGGTCTTTTCCTGAAGAGGAAATAAATAAAGTTGGTAACCATGTCTTAATGTCAAAAGCAAGCACCTGCGTCCTCAATTGTGTATTGTACTTGCGTCTTGTAATTGTGACTAACCCCCCTTGGAATTTCATATTACAAAAAAATGATTATTAATAATAATAATAATAATATTTTTATTTATATAGCACTCATTCAACAACAAGACTCAAGGCATTTTACAGACACCAAAAACAATGCACACTATACAGAAGATTTAAGAAATACAGCAACTGATAAGCCACACAGACATAAAAAAGAAAACCTAGAGTGCACATAACCATAATGCAGGAATGGTGTAGGCATTTTGGGTAATAACTTCCATGGGTTGTGTATTCTACCCTCAAAAGGTACCAGATGCTTAGGATTACCCTGGGTGGAATAATCTAGCCCTAGACAAGATGACACAAAATGGATGATTGCAGCATCCTAATGCTCAGAGTTGAGTCCCAACAAAACAGTCAGGTCCATGTATTTTTCATCCTAACCACAAAATTACCTGATGAAGCAGCCATGTTGGGCATACTACGAAGGTTACACTGTGGGAGGTGAGCCATACAAGGGCCCAATGCATATATGGGAATACCGACACTTGTGTGTATTATGATATACCCTGTACAGAAAGAACCATGTGAAGTACATCCTGCCCACGGGGGATCGGTATGAAATACCTCCAATAAAAATTCCGACGTTCAAAATCCCAACACCAATTGACCGACGTTCAAAATCCCGACATTTCAAATCCCGACAAGGTCAAAATACCGACATGTAAAATGCCGGCAGGTCAAAATACAGCCATGCGTTTTTGTTGTTTTTTGTGTGTATGTCACGTAAGTCAACATGGACACCATATAAAGTGTACCGCGTCTCCTCGCATGGCTCGCTGCACTATTATATTCCCCCTCCAGGTCCACTGGGATGGTTAAGTATGAACAAGTTGGTTTCAATGAAAAAAAATCATGAAAAACTCATGTCGGTATTTTGACCTGTCGGCATTTTACATGTCGGTATTTGACCTTGTCGGTATTTTAAATGTCGGTATTTTGACCTTGCCGGGATTTTGACCTTGCCGGGATTTTGACCATCGGTCAATTGGTGTCGGGATTTTGAACGTCTGGATTTTGATTGGAGGTAAACTGACTGCATCCCGCCCACGGAGGGACCATCCGAGTAAACTATCTGGGGTGCACTGTGTAAAGTAGGTTGTTGGCAGGGTGTGTAATCAGTGGAGGTATACATTACAGGAATAGCACACTGTGGGACAGAAGTACACTGTAGGCAACCATCTGGGATGCACTGAGTAAAGTAGGTTGTTATTGGCAGGGTGTGTAATCAGTGGAGGTATACATTACAGGAATAGCACACAGTGGGACAGAAGTACACTGTAAGCAACAACCTGGGGTGCACTGCATAAAGTAGGTTGTTGGCAGGGTGTGTAATCAGTGGAGGTATACATTACAGGCAGAGCACACAGTCGGAAGCAAGTACATTGTAAAAAAAATAACACATGTAAGAACACATTTGCAGGTAACCAATAAACGGGAAATATTGGGGTAACATTATTTTGATAAAATTCTAAATGTTTTTGTCACATGGGAGCAGTACGGCTGGGTATGAGAATGTGGGGAGCACACTAATGGATGGAAATGTCCCTGCTGAGCCTGGTCCTGGTGTTTTCCCCCCACAGCTCTCTGCTCACCTTGAGGGGTAGGCCCGGGGGCAGTCCTAATGTTCTCAACCGGAGGGGCAATAGGCCTGGTTCTGGTGTTCTCATGGCAGAGGTGAGGAGAGGCCACATAATGATCCTGAGCTGCAGTGTTTGTATAATTGTTTCATTTTAGATTCTAGAGTACTCCAGTTTTCAACTCCCATTCAAACTCCGGTTCTAACTGCATCCTTGAAATTACATCCTAAAATGCATCTTAACAAATACTGGCAAAGCCCTGACTGCAGGTCTTGTCAATAATGTTCTTAAATACTACACACTATATCAGTTTGAAATTGTTACTGTATTTGCCTGGCCTCTCTTGCTGCTGTCTCTATGGCAGAAGCATCGGTGGATGTGCTCTCCAATTTGCGGCATTATGTTTAAAACATCTACACAAATTAAATATATGACAGATTGCTAATGAGCTTGTGTTGGAGTTTCTGAATAGTGTGTTATCATTTGTCCATTCACAGTTTCTTTATCAGCCCATCTGTGCGTTTAATGGAGTGTAGTGGAGAGAATGCAGGCTGGGACAGTTCCTCCATTTACACCTTTTGCCATATAAGGCTGCTGGGACAGATCTTTCCTAATTAAAGTTTTTTACAAACATGCTGCCAGCGTAGTAACACTATTAGCAAGCTGCTTATTCCTGTTATGAAAGGTGCTATTTATTAGAAATTTAGAGGTGCAAAGAAATTTGAGACACTCAGGTCTGTAAAATATAAATTTAAAGTGCTGACTACAGAATATGAATTTTATTTTTATATTGCAGAGTTTTGTATAGGGTGAGACATTTACAGCAATGTGTTGCACAGATTTTTTTTAAAAATCATGCAATTTTAAAATAAATGTATGATTTAAAAGATACAAGTTTATTATTAGCTGTATTGGCAAATCTATATATAGAAAATAATAAGTTTGTGCTTACGCGAGTATCTTCCACAGCTCTCAAGGGGAACCTGCCAAATTTGACATAGCTATGTAGTATCGAAAAATTAATCTATTAGACCACATAGCGACAACACGACAATGCGACAAAGCAACAAATATTGAAAACATTGTTTTTTGCTTGTAAACAATTGTTTGACTGACAGAAGGAAACCTTGCAACAAAAATGACATAGCGTCAAAGCAACAAATCTCACGATAATTGCATTTTTTAAGTGAAAGTATAACTTTAAAATAAAATCTATAAGTATGCCATACACAGTAGCGGATCTTGCCACGGGCAAGCAGGACTTTTGCCCGGGGCGCCGCCTTCCGGAGGGCGCCGCACCATGGCAAGATCCGCTGCTGCTGTGCCCCCCGCTGCCGCTGGCCGCTGTGAAGGGAAACTAGACGCTACGCGTCTAGTTTCCCTTCGTCGGCTGCCCGTTGTGAAGGGAAACTAGACGCTACGCATCTAGTTTCCCTTCGTGGAGAGGACCTTTACTGTAATGATGTGCGGTGCGCGTTGACGTCATCGCGCACCGCACAGCAAAGGTCCTCTCCACGAAGGGAACTAGATGCTTAGCGTCTAGTTTTCCTTCGTGGAGAGGACCTTTGCTGTGCGGTGCGCGATGATGTCATCGCGCACTGCACATCCTACTACAGTACAGGGGGCGTAACTGACCATGCCCCCTGTATGAAGCCACGCCCCCTAATGCCGCCCGGGGCGCAAGAAGCCCCGGAACCGGCCCTGGCCATACAGAAGGATAATCGGTTGTGGCAAAGGAGAAGGCACTTTTATTGCTATAATAGCACTAAAAACATCTGAGATACCATTGCAATTAATAAAGAAAGGAGAGATGAAGGAAAAGTGACCCTTGTTGGGAGCACTCACTCTTGGAAACAATTGTGATTAAGATTATGCAAAATGAGGTAGGTATTAAAACGTAACCTTTAATTATTATTGAGTAAAATAAGAGTACACACGAAATTATTGTTAAAAATATGATTAAACAAATTAAAACATAAGTTTGGAATTACAACTGTGAATATATGGATGAAAACATATCTATAAGGCAAAAATGCGGCACGAAATGCGGCAAAACCAAAAAAGTGTGCCCGCCAGGTATTGATTTCTAAGGTTAGTGCAATAGCCAAAGTGTTGCCGTCATGAAAAACCTACAACACCTGGTCTTCCTTAGTGGTCAACCACCTAAGTACTACCCAGGCCCAACACCGTATTGCTTCCAAGATCGGACGAGATTGGGCATGTACGGTGTGGTATGGTAGTAGATTTAAGGTTGATGAGGCAAAGACCTGCAGCTGGAATGCAGCTAATAAATACACCATGAACCTGGTTGTTATGATGGGCAGATGATCTCTTAAAAAAGAGACATCTGTTTGACCGTCATTGCACCAAATTGTATTCCAAATGTATAGGTATACGGAGGTTTAAATCATATGGTCAATCAGTTTTGCCAAATGGAGCCGCCTGTATGTTGCTTTTTTTTTGTGCTGTGCAACATCAATCACAATGGATTTTTCACGTATGGTAGGGCAGGAATGGACCCTTGTTATACTGATGACATGCCAACAAGATTAGTAGAACATCAAAACATATGTCTGTTTCAAGTAATGTAATATAGTTAAAGCTGAAACTGCAATGGTCCAGAGCAATCCACCTTCCTCCCCCTCCCCCTTCACAAAAAGTATAGGGCAGGGAATGGGGATACACCAGAAAACATGTTTATCAGCTAAAAAGACAGATTAGCAGAAGTGGATAGATAGATAAGAAGTATATCTCTAGAGACACAATCTCTATTATCCACACTGAGGCTAACTCATTCATTAGAGCCTGAAATACCAAATGCTGTCTTTGTAACAATCTTGTTGAGTTGTTATACTTTCAATGAAGAAACAAATAATCATGTATACACTGTGTGTCCACAATCAATCAATCAATCAATCAATCAGAATTGTGACATAACTCCATACCATATATCGTTTATGCTATAATAGCAAAGGTGTATGCTTAAATTTTATGCCTGTATTTGAGACCTGTGTAAAGAAACAGTGCTGTTTATACAGGGAAAGGGGAGTGACGACACCTGTGCTGTAATTACTACAGCTCTTAAGGGAAACAGATTGTTACTGATTATATTGTGTCAGCCAAAAGAGGACACAATGAGTGTCAAAAAATAAACCTATATGTTGATAGCACCTTGAAAGCAAAAGTTTTCATATACAGTAAATGATGCCTTAAGTAAATGGCATAAATTTGCCGAAAAAAGACCAATGCACATAGTGTTAAATTACATCTGTGCGTGGCTGGAGAGCGGGAGACAGGAATGTGCAGGATATAAAAGAAATACTTGTAACCGCCTGGTGTATGTGTCCTGCTCGCTGAGCGCCGCTGACAGCTCGGCTTGACGAGCTGTGTATCTTTGCGGCTGCTCCTGGTCTCCTCTCCTGCCGGTCTGCTGGTCACGTGAGCGCGCTCACCGTGACCACGTTCACCTCCCCAACGTACGTTTCACAGTTAGCTTGTTCACGGGTAGTGTGAACACTAGGAGTACAGACCTAGTATTTATTCTTACACGCATGTATAAATTAAAACGGGATTAAAAATGAATTAAATGGTGTAATAGAATAGTTATATATTATATCTAAAAGTGATTACACGCATGTATGAATTAAAACGGGATTGAATGGTAGATAGGAAAAAATGAATAATGTATAGGCTGTGTTAAATAATGGTGCTTGATTATTGAATTAAGAGTGTTGTAATGGGAGTGAGTGTGTGTGTGTGGCTGTAGAAACTACAGCCACACACACACACTCACTCCCATTACAACACTCTTAATTCAATAATCCCGTTTTAATTCATACATGCGTGTAATCACTTTTAGATATAATATATAACTATTCTATTACACCATTTAATTCATTTTTAATCCCGTTTTAATTTATACATGCGTGTAAGCACTTTTAGATATAATATATAACTACTTTCTTACACCATTAATTCATAATTTTGTATCCAACAAATCCAAATAATATAGTGTTTCATATTTATCTCTAAAGATACCTTCCATATTTGATTGCAGGTCATCTACTCATTTATTATCTATAGCTGTTCTAACATGTGCAGGATATCTATTCAGCTTTCACTCATCTATTAATTGATATGTAGCTCACTACACGTTGTCAGACCTTACCATCACAATTACCTATAGGTGCAGCCAATTAGTAATCACCTCAGCAGAATAAATACTAGGTCTGTACTCCTAGTGTTCACACTACCCGTGAACAAGCTAACTGTGAAACGTACGTTGGGGAGGTGAACGTGGTCACGGTGAGCGCGCTCACGTGACCAGCAGACCGGCAGGAGAGGAGACCAGGAGCAGCCGCAAAGATACACAGCTCGTCAAGCCGAGCTGTCAGCGGCGCTCAGCGAGCAGGACACATACACCAGGCGGTAAGTATTTCTTTTATATCCTGCACATTCCTGTCTCCCGCTCTCCAGCCACGCACAGATGTAATTTAACACTATGTGCATTGGTCTTTTTTCGGCAAATTTATGCCATTTACTTAAGGCATCATTTACTGTATATGAAAACTTTTGCTTTCAAGGTGCTATCAACATATAGGTTTATTTTTTGACACTCATTGTGTCCTCTTTTGGCTGACACAATATAATCAGTAACAATCTGTTTCCCTTAAGAGCTGTAGTAATTACAGCACAGGTGTCGTCACTCCCCTTTCCCTGTATAAACAGCACTGTTTCTTTACACAGGTCTCAAATACAGGCATAAAATTTAAGCATACACCTTTGCTATTATAGCATAAACGATATCTGGTATGGAGTTATGTCACAATTCTGATTGATTGATTGTGGACACACAGTGTATACATGATTATTTGTTTCTTCATTGAAAGTATAACAACTCAACAAGATTGTTACAAAGACAGCATTTGGTATTTCAGGCTCTAATGAATTAGTTAGCCTCAGTGTGGATAATAGAGATTGTGTCTCTAGAGATATACTTCTTATCTATCTATCCACTTCTGCTAATCTGTCTTTTTAGCTGATAAACATGTTTTCTGGTGCATTCCCATTCCCTGCCCTATACTTTTTGTGAAGGGGGAGGGGGAGGAAGGTGGATTGCTCTGGACCATTGCAGTTTCAGCTTTAACTATATTACATTACTTGAAACAGACATATGTTTTGATGTTCTACTAATCTTGTTGGCATGTCATCAGTATAACAAGGATCCATTCCTGCCCTACCATACGTGAAAAATCCATTGTGATTGATGTTGCACAGCACAAAAAAAAGCAACATACAGGCGGCTCCATTTGGCAAAACTGATTGACCATATGATTTAAACCTCCGTATACCTATACATTTGGAATACAATTCGGTGCAATGACGGTCAAACAGATGTCTCTTTTTTAAGAGATCATCTGCCCATCATAACAACCAGGTTCATGGTGTATTTATTAGCTGCATACCAGCTGCAGGTCTTTGCCTCATCAACCTTAAATCTACTACCATACCACACCGTACATGCCCAATCTCGTCCGATCTTGGAAGCAATACGGTGTTGGGCCTGGGTAGTACTTAGGTGGTTGACCACTAAGGAAGACCAGGTGTTGTAGGTTTTTCATGACGGCAACACTTTGGCTATTGCACTAACCTTAGAAATCAATACCTGGCGGGCACACTTTTTTGGTTTTGCCGCATTTCGTGCCGCATTTTTGCCTTATAGATATGTTTTCATCCATATATTCACAGTTGTAATTCCAAACTTATGTTTTAATTTGTTTAATATATTTTTAACAATAATTTCGTGTGTACTCTTATTTTACTCAATAATAATTAAAGGTTACGTTTTAATACCTACCTCATTTTGCATAATCTTAATCACAATTGTTTCCAAGAGTGAGTGCTCCCAACAAGGGTCACTTTTCCTTCATCTCTCCTTTCTTTATTACCTATGTAATAGATCCATGGGAGCACCATCGACAATCACACCCCTTTTTTCTACCTATAAAAGAACTCTTTTGGTTCAATGGTAGATGGTGATAAATTCCGGAAGTTTTTCTGGTTCGTCGGTCTTCTTGGAAACGCATACAAATTACTTATCCATTCAACATCACTCAGTCCTGTGCGGCATCCTTAACCCAACTTTTTATCGCATATTGTACTCAACTAGAAATAGTTTTCTTAGGAATACCAGCACGGACTAGTGGATGTAACGAAAAATAATTTCTTAGTAACCATCGATTTTTGTACACAAACGGGCACAGTCCCATATACAATTAACATGAGCTTCAATTTAAAGCAGGAATTGTCCTACAAACACAGAAATAGAGAAAATTTAGATGAGATTTTTCCCAGCAGTATAGTGGATACAGAACCACACACTAACTGGGAATCGGACTTTGTACAACTTAAACAGCTACTGCATAAGCAAATAAGAACCAGTTGGGACCTCACACTAGAGAATTACCTTAAGAACAAAATTGTACCACGTGGCCTTAGGCCAAGAGTTTTTCCCACTTTCAATTTAGCTAGTGAAAACCTCAAAACTGATTGGGACAACAGTCTTCTCAAGTGCTCCATGGAACTTATGGGCATTTTGATCAAACATAACCATCTCATACTTGAAGGCTGTGAACGTGATTTGGATGAACTGAGTAAGAAATTGGAGCCCTGGGAGAAGGACACACAATTTCAACGCTGCTTTGAAAAAAACAAACAAGACCTTCTAACATATGAACAAACTATAATTGATAGGAAAAGAAATAAATTTGCTAGAGACAAAAAGGATTTTGTATCGGGCAAAATATTCAAATGGAACAAGCCCTCTTGGCAACCACGACCCCCTAGGAACCCTGAACACTACTCATCATCAGATATAGAAACATCTGGAGCTGAAGACATTCCTGAATACACCCCCACCGCATCGTTAACCACGAACTTCAGAAGTGAGGGTAACAGCTCCACCCAATATCATCAACAACATTTTTTAGGGGATCCCCCCAGGGGAAGGGGATCAAGGCACCCAGTAAACGAAAGACAAGGAGGGGGCGCAAGAGGAGGAAGAGGTCGTCAACAACAGTGGGATCAACTACCACCAAGGAGACAACCAGTACGGAATTCACGCAGAAGGTAACTTCAGATTCCCTAATACCTACTGACACCTCTTCACAACTCAAGATCATCAACCTTTCAGTACACAATCTAGATCACGATCAAATCCAAGTTCTGAGCAAAGGCCTCTCCTATTCTCCAACCGAAAAGTTCAACAGATTTAAATGGGAAAAAGATTTAAAACTATTTAGTAGAAAGTTACTTCTCACAAAATTTCACAACAAAATAGTTACCTCTAAAACGGACGGTACCCAATCCTATCAGACAGAAATAGGCGACAACATGAATACATCAGATCTGTCAGGACCAGAATTGGAGGCACTGGAGGCACTACAATCATTGGAATCAGAATCAACACCAATTATAGACCCCCAGTGGGAAGTCAGCACAAGGGTCATTTGTAAGAAAAGGTCTTCATTTTTTCCAACAGAGCAGACGAGTCCAGAGATACAGATATTTACTAAATTAGTATCTCAAGAATTCGATCACATACACCTTCGGAAGACTAGAAGATTGTATAATTCCAATCTATCCAGGAAAGAACTAAATGCTCTAAGAGAGATTGAATCATGGCAGGACGTCATTATCAAACCATCAGACAAAGGGGGAAACGTGGTGTTATGGCCCCGAGAACAATACATACAGGAAGCATATCGACAGTTGGAAGACCAAACGTGCTATCAAAGAGTATTACTGAACCCCATGGAAAACTACAAGACATTATATAACCGGATTCTCACCGATGCACATGTGGAAGGGACTATAACATCTTCGGAATATCAGTATCTCCAGACAGCACATCCCAGCATCCCCACATTTTATATGCTCCCCAAGATACATAAGAACATGAGGCAACCACCAGGAAGACCGATCGTATCGGGGATAGGATCTTTGACTGAAAAAGCCAGCATTTTTGTCGACTTACATTTACGACACCACGTTTTGGGTCTCCCTTCCTTTGTCCAAGACACCACAGACGTTCTTCGCAAGATTCATGATGTCAAACTGGAAACAAATCAATATCTAGTCTCTCTGGACGTTGAGGCACTATACACTTCAATTGATCATGATAGAGGACTTGAAGCTGTCAACTATTTCATGAATATGGAAGGTATGGAGAAATTCCATGGGTTCCTTGCTGACTTACTCCAATTTATACTCAGCCACAATCTTTTCACCTTTAACAGATTCTTTTTACAGACCAGGGGAACAGCTATGGGGGCAGCGTGTGCCCCCACGTACGCTAACATTTTCTTAGGATGGTGGGAACGCGAATATGTGTTCAGTGACAGCAACAATGTCTTTACATCCAATATCATCTTGTGGGTACGGTACATCGATGATATTTTGATGATATGGGAAGGTGATGTACAGATGCTTCTCCTATTCATTGAACATCTCAACAACAATAACCTTAACATTCGACTTACCCATCATATTAGTCAAGATGAACTCCCATTTCTGGATGTTCTAATTTATAAAGATGACAACAAAATGCTCTCAACAAAACTGTATAGGAAGGAGACATCCTCAAACACGCTGTTACATCAAACTAGTTCCCATTTTCCCCCAACAATTATGAACATACCTAAGGGGGAATATCTACGTTTAAGAAGGAACTGCTCCAACGACCAGGACTTTGCGGAACAAAGCAAAGACCTCTCGAAGAGACTACGGGAGAGAGGATACAGCAATACTGCTATCAAGAAAGCGAGTAGAAATATTCAGACTATCCAGAGAGAGCATTTAATCTTTGAAAAGAAACAAAAGAGACAAGAGGACAATACAATTAGATTTGTAGGGGGTTTCTGTCAAGAGTGGCGTCAGGTCAAACAAGCCATCCAAAAACACTGGGGAATCCTCCATTTGGATCCCACCCTATCTCAAAAACTTGGACCACAAGTATCCATGAGCTGGCGAAGATCGAGAAACTTGAAAGATAGATTGGTGTCCAGCCATTTCCAAACAACCCGAGGAAAATCACAATCCACGATTGGCACACATCCATGTGGTCACTGTAGAGCATGTCAATACATCCTTAAGACTGATCATATTCAGGACCGCTATGGTAAAGATATTAAACTCAGACACTTTATTAACTGCTCAACAGAAGGAGTGATCTACTGTATAGTGTGTGCTTGTGGACAAAGATATGTGGGCATGACGACCAGAGCCTTCAAGCAAAGAATTCTGGAACACGTTGGATCCATTCGTAATGCGATTAAAGATTTACAAAAAATGAAGCAAATCACCTCTGTAGCACGACATTTTGTTTCCAACCATGCAGGTCGGTGGGATGAACTCAAAGTCTGTGGACTAGAGCAAGTCAAACTTGGAATACGAGGAGGAGACTGGACCAATACTCTTTTACGGAAGGAGTGTGAGTGGACTTTCAGATTGGACTCACTACACCCTCAAGGACTTAATGAAACTATTAATTTTGGCGCTTTCCTTCCAATTTGATTATATCATTACTCTATGTAAGTTATTACGTTAGCAATAACTATACCAGCAGGGGACCATTGTGTTTAACTTCATTATATATTTTTTTCCTTCCCCTTTCCCCCCATCCTCCCTCCTCTCCTTCCCCCCCCCCTCTTTTTCCCCAAAACACAACCCCCCCCTTCTTTCCAGTGCCAAACCCCAACCTTTCCCCCCCCCCTCCCCCGTCACTATAATTATACCTTTCACGTAGCAGCATATTATCATCAAATATTTCTTCACATATGCAATTCACATATTATTTCTTTCACGCATTCTTCACAATTTTTTTCTAAATTCATCTCCCCGGTATGCAACACCCCCTTCTTTCTCCCACATACCATTAGCATCCATTTATATCATCATTTATAGCACTAGCATGTCCCCATCATACCGATTTTTTTCACACATTCTTTTCCTCTCCCCCCCCCAAGTTTCTACAGCCACACACACACACTCACTCCCATTACAACACTCTTAATTCAATAATCAAGCACCATTATTTACCACAGCCTATACATTATTCATTTTTTCCTATCTACCATTCAATCCCGTTTTAATTCATACATGCGTGTAATCACTTTTAGATATAATATATAACTATTCTATTACACCATTTAATTCATTTTTAATCCCGTTTTAATTTATACATGCGTGTAAGCACTTTTAGATATAATATATAACTACTTTCTTACACCATTAATTCATAATTTTGTATCCAACAAATCCAAATAATATAGTGTTTCATATTTATCTCTAAAGATACCTTCCATATTTGATTGCAGGTCATCTACTCATTTATTATCTATAGCTGTTCTAACATGTGCAGGATATCTATTCAGCTTTCACTTATCTATTAATTGATATGTAGCTCACTACACGTTGTCAGACCTTACCATCACAATTACCTATAGGTGCAGCCAATTAGTAATCATCTCAGCAGAATAAATACTAGGTCTGTACTCCTAGTGTTCACACTACCCGTGAACAAGCTAACTGTGAAACGTACGTTGGGGAGGTGAACGTGGTCACGGTGAGCGCGCTCACGTGACCAGCAGACCGGCAGGAGAGGAGACCAGGAGCAGCCGCAAAGATACACAGCTCGTCAAGCCGAGCTGTCAGCGGCGCTCAGCGAGCAGGACACATACACCAGGCGGTTACAAGTATTTCTTTTATATCCTGCACATTCCTGTCTCCCGCTCTCCAGCCACGCACAGATGTAATTTAACACTATGTGCATTGGTCTTTTTTCGGCAAATTTATGCCATTTACTTAAGGCATCATTTACTGTATATGAAAACTTTTGCTTTCAAGGTGCTATCAACATATAGGTTTATTTTTTGACACTCATTGTGTCCTCTTTTGGCTGACACAATATAATCAGTAACAATCTGTTTCCCTTAAGAGCTGTAGTAATTACAGCACAGGTGTCGTCACTCCCCTTTCCCTGTATAAACAGCACTGTTTCTTTACACAGGTCTCAAATACAGGCATAAAATGTAAGCATACACCTTTGCTATTATAGCATAAACGATATATGGTATGGAGTTATGTCACAATTCTGATTGATTGATTGATTGTGGACACACAGTGTATACATGATTATTTGTTTCTTCATTGAAAGTATAACAACTCAACAAGATTGTTACAAAGACAGCATTTGGTATTTCAGGGTCTAATGAATTAGTTAGCCTCAGTGTGGATAATAGAGATTGTGTCTCTAGAGATATACTTCTTATCTATCTATCCACTTCTGCTAATCTGTCTTTTTAGCTGATAAACATGTTTTCTGGTGCATTCCCATTCCCTGCCCTATACTTTTTGTGAAGGGGAGGGGGAGGAAGGTGGATTGCTATGGACCATTGCAGTTTCAGCTTTAACTATATTACATTACTTGAAACAGACATATGTTTTGATGTTCTATTAATCTTGTTGGCATGTCATCAGTATAACAAGGGTCCATTCCTGCCCTACCATACGTGAAAAATCCATTGTGATTGATGTTGCACAGCACAAAAAAAAGCAACATACAGGCGGCTCCATTTGGCAAAACTGATTGACCATATGATTTAAACCTCCGTATACCTATACATTTGGAATACAATTTGGTGCAATGACGGTCAAACAGATGTCTCTTTTTTAAGAGATCATCTGCCCATCATAACAACCAGGTTCATGGTGTATTTATTAGCTGCATACCAGCTGCAGGTCTTTGCCTCATCAACCTTAAATCTACTACCATACCACACCGTACATGCCCAATCTCGTCCGATCTTGGAAGCAATACGGTGTTGGGCCTGGGTAGTACTTAGGTGGTTGACCACTAAGGAAGACCAGGTGTTGTAGGTTTTTCATGATGGCAACACTTTGGCTATTGCACTAACCTTAGAAATCAATACCTGGCGGGCACACTTTTTTGGTTTTGCCGCATTTCGTGCCGCATTTTTGCCTTATAGATATGTTTTCATCCATATATTCACAGTTGTAATTCCAAACTTCTGTTTTAATTTGTTTAATCATATTTTTAACAATAATTTCGTGTGTACTCTTATTTTACTCAATAATAATTAAAGGTTACGTTTTAATACCTACCTCATTTGCATAATCTTAATCACAATTGTTTCCAAGAGTGAGTGCTCCCAACAAGGGTCACTTTTCCTTCATCTCTCCTTTCTTTATTACCTATGTAATAGACCCATGGGAGCACCATCGACAATCACCCCCCTTTTTTTCTACCTATAAAAGAACTCTTTTGGTTCAATGGTAGATGGTGATAAATTCCGGAAGTTTTTCTGGTTCGTCGGTCTTCTTGGAAACGCATACAAATTACTTATCCATTCAACATCACTCAGTCCTGTGCGGCATCCTTAACCCAACTTTTTATCGCATACCATTGCAATTTCCAGTAAATTTAAGTTTTGCCATGTCGATCAATAAATCCCAGGGACAAACACTTAAAGTTGTTGGGCTTCAACTACAAGAGGACTGCTTCTTTCATGGTCAACTGTATGTACAGTAGGATGCTCTAGAGAAGGAACACATACAAATCTTTATGTACTGTATACTCTCTATTTAAAAAAAATATTGTAAAGAAAAAAAGATCTGTAAATTCTAATTTTAGTTTAAACTTTGTGTATAAATTAGTATATAGATAATCTAAGTATTAGTACAAATATTAGCACTAAGCTTTGTTAAAATTAAGAAATGAATATAACAATTTGTTTTTGCTCTTACTTTGTTATACATTAATTATTGTAATAAGATAAATATAAAATAGTAAATTTAGTTAATTATGAAATCATAGTCACAATAAAATTAATAATTAAATTTTACTGAAATAAAATTTTCTTTAAACTTTTATTTCACTAGTCAGGGCTTTTGTATATTTTCGGATTTCTTTTAAATCTATTTGTCAAATAATTTTCTAATGTATAAAAACTGCTGCACATTTCAAATCAGACCCGCACAATGTGGGGGACCCTGCTTGTGATAGATATATATATATATATATATATACATACAGATCCCTGCACTCTCACGCAACTCTGCCAACAACTGGGGTGCCAATCAGAGTCCGACCCACATAAAGGTGGGACCCATAGTACAATACAGGATTATCCACCTAGTGGAACAGATAGCACTCTCCAGACTTTACTTCAATAAATCAGCAAAAAAGTATTTAATGTAAAGATAATCTCACAGTTCCAATGTAATATCCATTTCCGACGTTTCGGTCCACACCAGTAACTGTTACCAAATATGCTGACCACGTTGTGATGATGACTGCTGTGACCACGCTGTAACTCCTTGACAAAGGTCCTGGTGTGGACCGAAACGTCGGAAATGGATATTACATTGGAACTGTGAGATTACTTCAATAAATCAGCAAAAAAGTATTTAATGTAAAGGTAAAGTCTGGAGAGTGCTATCTGTTCCACTAGGTGGATAATCCTGTATTATATATATATATATATATATATATATATATATATATGGAGAAAAAGGTACAGGTGCGCTGGTGATCCTATAATGAGAGTTTGTCAGTCCACAGTGAATGAATCCCTGGGCTGTAGCACTGGTGTAACCAACACCGCTGCAAATCTCCAAATGAAGCTCAGAACTCCTTGAGCAAATTGTGTCTGGAAAAAATCAGGAGAATGCGCCCATAGTGCAGATAAATTTATTTCACACATAAATTAAAAACAGGACATTCCATGGATTATAAAAGACTCGTACCATAAAAGACCCACTCTTTGGGCCAGTTAAAACACATGAAACAATCCACCAGGCTATCCACCAAACCTGCTGCAGTCAAAGACCGGACCATGCACCGCGCCGGTAGAAGCCGAACTCGTCAGGTCACTCACAGTGAAGCAGCCGGGATGTGTGAGCCGGGTGGGAGAAGACGCACGTCTGGCAAGCCCCGCCTCTACGCGTTTCGTAGTTACTTCGTCAGTAGGCTGGCTTGTCAGACGTAATGGGAGCTATATATATCACAGCAAGATATTTTACAAGCTGTATCCACTAATTAGCAGCAGTTATATTGGTTCTCCTCAGTTACAGCCTTAGCATGAAACAGTAATACACAGATACAGTAATTACACAGATAATTAAACATCTACCGGGCAAGCATATATCAATAAATACCCAGTAGCCCACATACTCAGAACATTTTAAGAATGGATTATACATTTTTATCAGTAAAACACACTTATCTAACCTCAATTAAACTAATTAATTTCGTAATGGGAGCTATATATATCACAGCAAGATATTTTACAAGCTGTATCCACTAATTAGCAGCAGTTATATTGGTTCTCCTCAATTACAGCCTTAGCATGAAACAGTAATACACAGATAATTACACAGATAATTACAGATAATTTTTTCCATATATATATATATATATATATGGTTCAGAACATATTTGTAAGACAAGATTGACTAACAAATAAACTATGTCTGGAGGTAGAGCTTTTTTCATTTAGAGCACCTCTATACTACAAATTTGTATGCTCACATACAGTATAACGCATGAGGGGAAACTTTATTCTTCAGTTTTAAGCTGATATACCTAAAACCTGGACCATTGAGGTGCCTTGATGACAGCATTTAAGAAACTTTGGTATATGCATTTATGCTCCACTTATTTCTTGGTTACTCCACTTGAGCTTTAACTAGAGTAGAGTAGATCACAGGCCCTGGTGTCACCTTCTGATGATGCATCAGGAGAAAGAGGCTGTTGTTCTGGTTCTTCCCTTCTGCAGGATTGTTTTGCCCTTTATCCACACCACAGCTTGAATACTGGCATTCCAGGGTTGCAGTTGAGGGTCTTTGTGTGCACATTTGGGACCAATACATATGTGTTGAAGCACTGTTATGTGCAACATTAAATAGTAGCAATGTATGTTGCAGAGGCAAATGTAACAGTGAATGGTTGTGTCTTACCCAATAGTAGGATTCACTGGAGACACAACTCCCCTGCTTGAACATTAATAAAGCTCCCACTGGACCACTTGCTCTGGCTGTGGCACTATAAAATCAAGCAGTCTGGATTTTCACTTCAGGGTTGCAACAGTTTGACTTTCTTTCAGGTAGCTTGTATCTAGTTACTGCAGCAGTTTAAACTACTTATTGGCTTTGCAAGTATCAGCTGCTGCATGGAGGTGCTTTACTGTTCCTCTCTGCTGTTATGGCTTCCTCCCAGCTCTGCCTTTAGTGTTCTCAAATGCAGTTTTGTCTTGCCTAGGATCTCTGCAACTCAATCTCTTGCTCAGCTGCACAACAGGGACTCCTCACAGCTCTGCTTGTGCCAAACACACATATCCTCCTCAGGGGTGGATCAAGAGAGGTGAGGGACATTGTGCCGCATCTGTGCCGGCCCTCTCTCCCCGGAGCATGTCCTCTGCACATGCACCAAACTCTGGAAAAATTTTGTGGGTGCCATTTTCCCAGTGATTTATGTAGTGCACATGTGCAGATCTCTGAAAACATGGTGTCTGTGCCATGATGTCCTCTTTGATATCTGCAGTGCACATCTCTGTAAGCATGATGTTTGCATCCTGTTCCCTATGATATCTGTGGTGCTGATGGAAAGTTATCATTTGTAAATGCACCCATTGTAAATACGCCCTTTCTGCCCAAGCTTTTCTTGCGTCGGCACATCCATTTTCATATCTCTCTACAGCTCAAACTGCCTCCTTCATCTGTGTACTGCAGATGAGCTTCACTTATCGCTCTGACTCACTTGGCTTGTAGTTCCAGCCAGCCACAGTTCACTGCTTCTCAAAAGCCGTAGTTGTGCCAAAGCACCTGTCCAAATAATACCTTGCAGTTTGTGGGGTATCACAAAAATAAAAACCCTAAAAGACGGAATCAAGTTTTGGTTGGAAAACACAATAAAATGCTCAAAAGACAAACTAGTATATTTAGTATCAAGTTGCAGCGGCTTTGAGAAATGCATTAATTCTAATCCCCATGAGATAGAAACAATTTTAATTTACTTTGGAAATCTTCCTAGCTGGTGCAATTTACATCTCTAACCACACTGCTAATAGTATGAGTCAATGGGAAAATCAGCATCACAGAAAGGCCAAAACTTAATTTTAAGGTGATTTTAACCAAAATATAACTTTGTAGGTTTCTCTTACTTTCACCATAATAAGTAGGATGACTATTAAAACAGAAAAAAATGCTTCTGTGAATAAAGCAGTATTTTGGTTAGTGAATCCAGTGGTTGAATCCAGCGGCATCTGATTTGTGGAAGGTTAAAGACTGTTTAGATAATGTATTCCTAAATGTAGACTTTCATAGCAAAACTCCTAGGGGTATATTTACTAAAGGTTGATTTTCATTGATTGGTATCGACAACAAATAGATGAAAGTCATCTAAAGCAATACTGTGTTTCAGGGGCTGCAACAAACATTTACTAACAGATGATTTTTCAATATTGATTTTTAAATGTTAAGGCGGGTACACACTAGCCAATGTTTTAATGCCGGTGGTGAACGACTATATCGTTGAATGATATAGCATTCAACGATATATAGTGTGTGCACACTGAACATTATCGTTCAACGATAACGTTCAGTGATGTCACCGCCGGTATTCCCGAACATGCAGCTCAGCCTGACATTTTTGGTTGAGCTGCATGTCAGCTCAATACTGGTGAATGCTGAACGATGTGCAGGAGTGCGCATCGTTAATCGTTCATCAATATCACCCCCATACACACGATTCGATTTCAGGCTAAAAATATATGATAACGACATAAATGTCGTTATCGTTTATTTTTTAGCCAGAAATCGCCTAGCGTGTACCCCCCTATAATAAATGTGTGTTTTAGCCCCAGAAACACGACATCAATTTTCAGCAATCTAACTAAACGAAAATAGACCTGTAGTAATATACCCATAGTTTAGTTTAAAGTAAGTTATGTTCAAGCTGAATTTAGTTAATAAAAATGGATTGTGCTTATTGCAGAATTAACTGATTTATCTGTAACTGATGTGATTGAGACATATTTCTCCTAGTTTCATGTACGAACCTGCCATCTAGCAACAACCATGGTGTTATGGTCTGGGGAAAATGGTACTTTTATGGGATACATATTGGCAGGCAACAGCTACCTGCATCTAACATTAAGGGCGCAGGACATACAACTCTATTAACTCAACAAGGATGGACACAAAATCATGTATATGATATGGAAGTGTGCTGTACATTGTGCATGTGACCCACTCAATATATGTTAGGATTTTGCAGTGAGGCAATGTGTTTGAAGATGACTCTGTTAATGGTCTGATGAATTTGTACTAGGCTTTTGAGAACAGAAACTAGTTTGACATTGTTCCTCTGAGACTTCAGTTTTCATTGATTAGTCATTTGCGTTCACACAGCCACCTAGACCCCATAACCTAGTTGTCAATACTAAGTAGATAACGGTCAGAAAATACTACAGCTGAAATATTTCCATAAAAATGACTTTATATAGTCATACAATTGACAAAATGTCAGTATGATATTGTATAAAGCCAAGGCTGGATGACAGGGAGGTGATTATATATGTTATGTACAGCCGTTGGTGTGTTATGTTCCTATATATATTCACACCACTCCTGTATTATGTAGCTATTGCCTGAGGTGAGTCAACTTCACTTGTTTCATTCCAAGTATCACTGCAAGCCACTGTTTTCAAATCATGAGAGTTCTAGGGCTATGGAAAAAATCAGATACAGGGGTGTAGAAGTATTTGAAATATAGAAGTCAAAGATTAGTTATAAAAGAAAGATATCAGATTGTGTAAAAAATGAGTAATGGTGTAACACAGGGACAGCATTGGCAAGGTTGGATTGGCCCACATGGCTATAGGGGAAATCCCTGGTGGGCCCCAACACCTAAGGGACCACCCCCTCCACCTGGGATCAGGTTCCAGACAGTGCACTTGAATTATACATTGCTACTCTATTAGAGGGTTAAGCAGGACCACAAATGAACATGGGTGCTTGGTTCCTTATATACTGTAGAAACTACACCAAGATTCACCCTTCTGCCAATCAGAGTGGGCAGTCACGACATCCCCCTGTCTCCTCTTCTTGCTGGCTGACCGGCCAATAATGCAAGTTATGCAGCAGGGTAGGGCGCCACCTCTCTCTCTCTTTTTCTTGTCCTCACCTCTCTCTATCTCTCTCTATCTTTCCCGTCCTCACATCTCTCTCTCTCTTGTCCTCTCTCACCCTCACCTCTCTCTCTTTCTCTCATTCTCAACTCTCTCTTTCGTTCTCTCTTGTCCTCCCTCACCTCTCTCTCATTCTCTCATCCTTACCCTTTTCTCTCTCCTCCTCATCTCTCTCTCTCTCTCTCTATCGTCCTCACCTCTCTTTCTTGTTCTCACCTTACAGCTACTTCCATAGCAGCTCTAATGTGGTGTAACATGTATAAGGGGCTCTACCATAGCATAATGTGCATAAGTGGCTCTACTTTGGTGTAACATATATAATCAGCTGTACCATGGTGTAATGTGTATAAGCAGCTCAACTGTGGTGTAACATGTAAAAGGGGCACTACTGTATGGTGTAACATGTATAAGGTGTACTACCGTGTGGTGTTATGTATATATAGGGGTTCTACCATTTGGATAATGTGTATAAGCGGCTCTACTTTGGTATAACATATTCAATTGGCTGTACTGTGGTGTAATGTGTATAAGCAGCTCTACTGTGGTGTAACGTGTAAAAGGGACTCTACTGTATGATGTAATGTGTATAAGGGGTACTAATGTGTGGTGTAATCTGAATAACGGACACTATTGTGTGGTGTAATATGAATTGGTTCTATTCTGTGGCTACGCGCCTTGATTTTTGGCGCGTACTGTCCCTGTTTTAAATATGGGAAAGGAAACTGTTTCCTTGAGCTCCACAAGGTCTAGAACTGGCCCTGTATATAATAATAATAATAATAATAATAATAATAATAATACTACAGTGTATATATGGCTCACCCTGCCTGTGATACAGTATATTATAATAATAATAATAATAATAATAATACAGAAAGGGTAGTGGATAAGTGGAATAACCTTCCATCAGTGGTGGGGGGCCTTTGAATTTGTGTGTGTGTGTGTGGGGGGGGTTTCATGTGAATCATGTGTTTGTTTGTTTGTTTGTTTGTTTTTTATCTATAGAGTCCCTGCCAGTGATTGGAATTGTAGCTTTGATTTCATCCACTAACCTATAATTCAGCTATCCCACTGCTAAGAGCTTAGATAGTTGAATTGCTTTTTCAATGGCATGTATTTCGCCTTGACCTACTGCAGTTCTCCCTGAGTTTTAGACTGTTGCAGGTCCCCTATCACATGTACAGTATAGTGCATTAATTTGGTATGTATACTGTAGCAAGGATAACCATCATGTAGTTAATTATTATACCTTTGCTACATTTTATTGCATTCACAGGACTATGGTGTATTCACTACAGTGCATTGCTTTTATCAATCTGATACACTATTATGCATGCAGTATATACTATAAATATTTATAAGGGGGCTCATACAATGCATTCTGTAATGGTTAGCCAAGCCTCTGTGGTTTTGACCACACTCTTTGGTGACTGTTCACACCCCTAAGCATAGGCTCCAGTCCGCAAGTGAGTATTGGGTATATGGGGTCATTCCGAGTTGATCGCTCGCTAGCTACTTTTAGCAACCGTGCAAACGCATAGTCGCCACCCACAGGGGAGTGTATTTTTCGCTTTGCAAGTGTGCGACGCGTGTGCAGCCGAGCGGGACGAAATTTTTTTTTGCAGTTTCTGAGTAGCTCTGGACTTACTCAGCCCTTGCGATCACTTCAGTCTTTTTGGTCCCGGAATTGACGTCAGACACCCGCCCTGCAAACGCTTGGACACTCCTGCATTTTTCCAAACACTCCCTGAAAACGGTCAGTTGACACCCACAAATACCCTCTTCCTGTCAATCTCCTTGCGATCGGCTGTGCGAATGGATTCTTTGTTAAATCCATCGCCCAGCAATGATCCGCTTTGTACTCGTATGATGCGCCTGCCCATTGCGGTGCATGCGCAGTAGAAAATTGTTCACTGCGTTGCCAAAAACGGCAGCGAGCGATCAACTCGGAATGACCCCCATTTTCTTTTCTGATGACACTAACTTCTGTAGGGCTATCAACACAGAATAGAAGAGTAACTTACTACAGAGCAACAGACAAAACTGAGCCCAAAATGGAAATCAAATGTCATGTAAGTAAACACAGTGGTTTCGAGAGAGGGTGGGAGGAGGTACAGATTACCCAGGCCAAGGCATGCCAGGGAGTTCTGGCCAGAGCACACCAATAGCCATTTTTGTTGGTGTGATAATTTTTTTTCTTTATTATAAATCAGTGGGTGGGTGTGCGAGCGGTGGGTCGGACTGCCAGAAGGAGGGATGTATGTGTGTGTCACCTGATTTTTTATCCCTTGTTGTGGATGTCCCTCACAGCCAATTCCATCCGTCGCACCGCTGGTAGGATCTCGCGAGGCAATATAATTTTCTTGCGAGTCAATCTCTGCAGCCGGCTCTGGATGGCCTCTTCAGAATCAGCAAGCTCTGGGAGGTGGGCAGGTACTGGGAGGGGAAGGCATTCAGCTGGCTGGGCGTTGCCCATGGGTTCAAGAAGTGGCTCAGTTCAGCTCAATTGTAAAAAACAGCAGCAGGGCTGTCATCTCGTCTGGAGCTAGTTTGCTAGGCTGCGACACTGTGAGCTGAGAACTGTGAGTGACAGATAGCACTATGGCTTATAAATTCTATTTAAATAATCTATAATACATACATCCATACATTACCACTAGTGTTAGTATTATAGTATCTATATATATTTCTATATAGATTATATATATATATATATATATCCATTGTAGAAGAGCTGCACTCACATGTCGTTAATAATCACAGTTGTTGGGGTGCAAAATCCAGGAACAGGTCCTATCAGAACAAAGTTCCACGATACATGTGCACAAATAAGGATGCACTCACCAGACTTCTCCAGGGTGAAATTGATAGATTTTAATCCAGACAGCACATACTCACAAACAGAAGGTCAATGTTTCGGCTCACAGCAGAGCCTTTGTCAAGACCAGATTACCAGGTTGCCATCTCCCAGGGAGATGGCAACCTGGTAATCTGGTCTTGACAAAGGCTCTGCTGTGAGCCAAAACGTTGACCTTCTGTTTGTGAGTATGTGCTGTCTGGATTAAAATCTATCAATTTCACCCTGGAGAAGTCTGGTGAGTGCATCCTTATTTGTGCACATATATATATATATATATATATATATACCTACAGTATATATAGAAATATACATACTGTGGCCACACCCACTCTGGGGGGGCCCGGGAAGTTGTTATACCGGGGCCCAGGATTTCTCTTGGCAGCCCTGGGTAAACATAGGATTAACTATTATTTTTATACTTGAGGAAAAATTACAGAAGGGTAGTGCAGTCAAATTCTATGTTTCTAACTATGTAGGCCATGGAAACAACTACTGTATGCTGCTTACACAATAAATATAATGTTGTTGCTTACACATTAAATAGAATGGGGAGAACGGAGATGGAAACATATTTGGGGTTCCTAGCTGACTGAGAGTTGACAAGCAGTGCACAGGTTAGTCAGTGCCTACAATGGCAAATTAAATCCATGGATGCATAAAAAGAAGGAAAAAAAGCACCCAGTGCAAACAAAGGTGGTTATTAAGGTTGGATCGCAAAATTGTGCATCCGCATGCTCGTGCTTTCACCGTCAGGATGTTATCACATAGTGATTGACATGCAGCGGGCGTTCCGGGGCGGTGATGCTGTGTAGGTGGGGAGAAGTGCCGGGAACGCAGACATATCATGGCCGGTTTTGGGGGGCTAGATGATGTCACCTGCAATTACTGCTTTGGAAAACATGGCACCGGTGCATCTGCATATGCAGCCTGGCTGTGTAAGCAGTGGGCAATTGGTATTTCCTTTTTGTCCACTAGGGGGCACCAGACCAAAGGCTTAACACTGGGTATAGTCTGTCTGGGAGCAGACAGGCACCAAAAGGGTTTCTTTTAAGTACCCAGCAGGCCTTGCCTCCCTATACCCCACCCCCACCAATAGGCCCGCCAGTTTTCTGAGCAGTTGGCTGAGCAGTTGGCTGGGATTTTTACTATAATTTTTAACCTTTCTCTTGCCACTTGTCATGTGCCTAAGTGTTTTAAGTCATCTATTATTGTCCCGGTCCCCAAAAATGGTAAGGCCAGTGAGCCAAACGATTACCGACCAATTGCTCTGACATCTCTTATAATGAAGGCCTTTGAAAGATTGGTTATGGGACACATAAAAAAAAGTATCCCAGCCAATCTGGATCCTTTTCAATTTGCATATAAAGCAAATAGGTCGACAGATGACGCTGCTATCACCTTGATTCATCGTGTGGCTACCAATCTAGAATCCACATGTTCCTCTGCGAGAATTTTGTTCGTGGATTACAGTTCGGCATTTAATACAGTAATCCCAACATCATTAGTGTCTAAATTATCTGAGTTGGGATTGAATAACTTTGTATGTAGATGGATCTTGGATTTCTTGACTAACAGGCCCCAATCTGTTAGATTGTACAATTCCCTGTCAAGCGAACTTGTAATCAGTACAGGGGTGCCTCAGGGTTGTGTACTGAGTCCCCTGCTGTACTCTCTGTTTACCTATGATTGCCATTCAAATTCGGAGTCAGTTCACATTATTAAATTTGCCGATGATATCGCAGTCGTAGGTTTAATAAGTAAGGACGATGAGTCAGAATATAGATCTGAGGTCGCTAGGTTAGAAGCTTGGAGTCAAACTAATCATTTAATTTTAAATGTAAAAAAAACAAAAGAAATGATTGTAGATTTTAGGAAAATTCACATGCAGCCTTCTTGTCCCCTAGTCGTAAATAACCAGGTTGTGGAGACAGTTGAGTCCTTTAAATTCTTGGGTATTAACATCTCCAATGACTTGTCTTGGGGTATCCATACACGATGTGTTGTTAAAAAATCTCAACAACGCCTGTTTTTATTGAGGAAAATGCGCATGGCGGGGATACGTAAGGAGATTTTAGTAAACTTTTATTCAGCAATTTTAGAGAGTGTCCTCACATACGAAATTATGGTATGGTTTGGAAACTGTACTGCTATAGAACCTTCAGAGAGTGGTTAAAACTGCAAGTAGAGTAATTGGAGTCAGCCTGCCCTGTATTCAGGATATATATGAAAAAAGGCTCCTCACTAAGGTGAAAAGTATTCTGGGAGATCTATCTCATCCAAATGGGGGGATGTTTTCTGTGTTGCCATCTAATAGGCGTTACCGTTCTATTCTTTGTCGGACAAACCGGTTAAGGGGTAGTTTTTTCCCAAAAGCAATAAACATGTTAAACCAGATAGGACCGAGATAAATTGACAATTGGGAATGTCTTGGGTTTAGGAGTGCTCTCTTCGTTCTGTTCTTATGGTCTCTGTATATGCTTGCTTTTTAGTTTCGTTGATTGTTCATTGAACTATTGATGACAATAAAGTATTATTATTATTAAAATTTCTTTTGGTGCCGCAGGAGCAGCACCGTTTTTAGAGATGTCTGTTAAAACACCCATGGTTACAATTTCTTTACAGAATTTTTTTTCAGCACAGTGAACCAGAGTAGCATGCTGGCGCACTTTGAGTCCAGCATGTCCGCTCCAGCACCCGGACTCCACATTGGCAACGTCAGTCTTCCACCAGGGGAGGCTACCAACATGCTCAACAGGTTCCGGAGGGTGAGTTGACCAGCTCCCTGCATGCAGGGAGCTGCAACATGCGGTGATCCTCTCCCACTGAAGGGAGCCAGCGGGGGAAGGGGGGACAGATGAGTGGGGGCCCAGTGCATTGTACCTGTTTTCCACTAGACCACCAGGGCATCAGCCAGCAGGGTAGGTGGGCATAGTCGAAGGGTATAACATCTGAGGAGTTAGGGTGCCAGCCTGCAGCCCCTCCCCTGACTTAGGACAGACCTGTAGCTTGCTCAAGGTCTACCCCTTGGCTATATCTCCTCCCTCCTCTCTCAATCCCTCCCTTTCAATGCTTGGCAGCCATTTTAGTGCACATGCTGGCTCAGAGTTGATGAGAGAGGAGGGTCTGGCCACTGTCTCCCCTGTACCTCGCTTCTGCAGCTGGGTTCAGTCATTTTCTCCTGCCTGCTGATATCACAGGACAGTTGAGTAGCTTGGCCCCTCTTGTTCTATTGCATTTAATTGGCTGAGTAACTGTGTGTGTGGGTGTTTTAACACTCTGTGTAGCTTGATAGCACGGTTCTTGTATAAGGTCTTAGTTCGGCATAGGTTCCTCAGGGACAGGCTGCTGTTAAATTAAATGGCCTTTTGGGACATACAGAGCTGTTTTACAGTATATTGGGGGTCAATCCGATCCGTTCGCAAGCTGCTTTTTGTTGCAGCCGAGCGAATGGGTCCCTACTGCGCATGCGCCGTAGTGTGCCGGCGCATGCCAGACGGCCGAAGGCCGTAGCAGGGCTGTGATCGCCTCTGCCTGATTGACAGGCAGAGCCAATTGCTGGGCAGGAGGGGGCGGAATGGTGGCGTTTGGCAGGCGTGGACGGACCGAATGGGGGGCGGGCCGCAGTGGCTGCGTGATGTCACACGCAGCTGCTGCGGGCCAGGGAGCGATGAGTAGCTCCCGGCCAGCACGCTAAAGCTGCGCTGGCCAGGAGCTACTCTTGAAGTGCAAAGGCATCGCGGTGCTGTGCCGCTGCCCGGCTCGTCAGAGACAGCGGTGGCAGCAGGGACAGATAGGGAAGGGAAGCCCTTCCCTGCATAGGGGCCGTGGGTGGCTGCTTTCAGTGTGCCTGGCACCAGCGATGCTGTTCCGCTGCCTGGCTCCTCGGAGTAAGCAGCGGCAGCAGAAACAGACAGGGCAGGGAAGCCCTTCCCTGCGTAGTGATGTCACAACGTCAGCAACACAGCTCGGAATCAGACCAAGTGGCGGGTAACCGAAGGGGGGGGGGGGGGGGATGTGTGAATGTTGGTGTGCATATTAATTGCTTTTTTAATACATTTTTTTGGGGGGGGGCTCAGAGTGCACAGTTTAAAAAGAATTCTTAGGCACTGTAGCCTCATGTTTTATGCCCCCGACCCCATCGCGATCGCGACAGCGCATGCGCCGGGTCACGCAGCCACCATTACCGGCTTTGATTTGGAGTACCCCTGTGCAGTCCGGCGCATACCCCCATGGGTACGCGTACCACCGGTTGGGAACCGCTGATCTAGAACAAAGTGGCGCTCCTGGACCATTTCCTCAGTGAAACAAAGCTGTACAATGATTTGGGGAAAGTGCCAGTATTCAGTTGTGTTGCCAGGGTAATTCAATTAGCCCTGATAAGCCGGCATGAGCCATGGCTTATCAGGGATTTTGTTTCACCTGCCTACACAGGCAGGCGAAAACGGGTCTGTTTCTAGTGAAAATACACAGGTTTCAGTGAACCTGTGTGTTTTCGGCAGATTTTTTTTTTTTTTGGGGGGGGGACCTAACTGGATAGAACAAAAAAAAAATATCAGATAAAAAATGCAAAAATTGTGAAAAAAGGTTCTTTGTACCTAATGGAATACCCTATGGGGGTCATTCTGAGTTGTTCGCTAGCAGATTTTGGTCGCAGTGCAGCAATCAGGCAAAAAAACTGCACTTCTGCGCATGCGTATGCGCCGCAATGCGCTCGTGCGTTGTACTATTACAACCAACGATGTAGTTTCACACAAGGTCTAGCGAAGCATTTCAGTCGCACTGCTGGCCGCAGAGTGATTGACAGGAAGTGGGCGTTTCTGGGTGTCAACTGACCGTTTTCAGGGAGTGTGTGGAAAAACGCAGGCGTGCCAGATAAAAACGCAGACATGGTTGTGGAAACGCAGGCGTGGCTGGACGAACACAGGGCATGTTCGTGACGTCAAAACAGGAACTGAATAGTCTGAAGTTATCACTAGCGCTGAGTAGGTCTGGAGCTACTCTGACACTGCACAAAATAATTTTGTAGCCGCTCTGCAATCCTTTCGTTCGCACTTCCTCTAAGCTAAAATACACTCCCAGAGGGCGGTGGCTTAGCGTTTGCACGGCTGCTAAAAGCAGCTAGCGAGCGAACAACTCGGAATGAGGGCCCATGTGAGGAAAATATTCGTTAGTGCTGCACTGACTCACATTTATCAAGTAGTGGCTGTGGAACCACCACACTTTTTCACCTGAGGGGCTTATTATTGAGGGGGAAGGGGGGAGGGGGTGCTCTGAAGATTTGCCTAGGGCGTTGAGAAAACTTGCAGCGGCCCTGGATAGCCCATATCTAAAAAATAGCATGAAGGATTAAATTATAAGGATAGGTTACAAAAAAGGTGAAATTAATGTCAATTCAATGACTTGTCTAGCAAACATTTTGTACCAACAGCCTACACAGGTCATCAACTGTGAATGAAAAAATGAAGGATTCATGTTTAAAGCTATAATGCCAACACGTTTAAAATGATTGAAATAGCCATTATTGTACAGTTGATATCATGCTGTTGACATAACAACTGTCGACTAATGACTTTTCAACAAACTACTTCTAATAATAATAATTATTATTATTATTATTATTATTGTGATATGCCTAATGAGGTAATCAAGTAAATACAAAACAACAGCAATTATCTAGACAGTCTTAATGATTCATTTAACACAGACATTTCTGTATTTCATTTTTTAAGCATTCCCAAGCAAATCATGTTTCTGAGTATACGTCCACTGGCAAATACAGGGATGGGGGCAACGGAGGGTTGGGTGGGTTCTGGTTGCCTGGAAACCACCCTCTACTTGGCCAGTGGCTCAAATTATGACCACAGTAGCAATAGTATATAATACAGTTGCTAAAGCTGTCGCCACAACATGCAATTAAGGGAGTGGAACTGCTGCACATGTCCAGTGGTAGCAGCTTTTTCTATCAAGTTTGCTCTGTGTGTGGATCTCAACGCTCAATCAGTGCACTGGACCAGAGAGCTGCCAGGAAGAAGAGACAGGCGCGGGTGGGAGATTATGTACTTAGAAAATGCAGTTCTGTCTCACTCTCCTACTGCGGTGGCAATGGCATAACTAGATAGATTGCAGGCTCCAATGCAAATATTTGTAAGTGCCCCTATGTACCACCGAATAATGAAATATATATATAACACATATAACTTTGACAGGTAAAAGGGGCCCCTCTCAACCCTGGGCCCCATAGCAGCTGCACTGCCTGCACCTATGGTAGCTACGCCCTTGCTTCCTCTTGTTATATTGCATAACTCAGGAAGCTCTGGCTTGGGACTGATGCATCGTGCCATTGAGGATTTGCAGTGGAATGGTTGGACAGTCATTACATCGCAGCATAAATCAGCTTCCAACACCAATATTATATTTTATTTGATAAACAAGATCCACAGACGTTTGCTGTCAGCATAAAAGTACATATTTGTGCAATTATTCTGTACATGTAAAGTTACACATCTAATTTACAGCAGGCACAGTTCAATATATACTTACAAATGGTCAGCTAATGATTTCCTGTCATATAACCAACCTTATTTTCTTTCTTTTTAGCACAATCCATGATACCCATAAGAAAGGTGTGAACATCCAAAGTGTATGTAAATTAAAAGGCCCCAGATTCTTGCTTCTACAATAGTAGATAATTGTAGTCACTTCTTCTCCAGATAATTATAGGTTGGCTGCCAAGTTTTCCAGTTTAGAGAAGGCCACAGAAGGAAGAGCACAATTTGCAGTGTTCTCAAAGAAAGGAAACACAATAATTAGCAACCTGCCATCCCCATATATAGTTATGTAACAACATACTGGAGGTTATTTTCTTGTTTTTGAAAACAATGGTTTTTATTAGAGATGAGCAGTTTGGATTTTAAGAAATCCGAACCACTCCTAACTTTCAGGGTCCGAGGCAGTTGAGGTGGGGCTCGGATCCCGACCTGAGGCGAAACCATGAGATTCCAATGGGCTGACCGCTGACTGGCTGAGAGACACATCTGTCACAGCTCTCAGCCAATCAGCATGTCCCCATAGACTTTAATGGGACTAGATGGCGGCCCGCACAGCACTGACAACGCCGCCTGCACTGCCCGCACTGTTGACACCCCCACACTGCCGGCACCCCGCACTGAGGATGCCGCTGGCACTCCCACGCTGTTGATACCCACGCACTGAGGAAACTGCTGGCACTCCAGCACTGCCATCACCCCACGCACTGAGGACATTGCTGGCACTCCTGCACTGCCGACACAAACGGCACCCCACACTGCCGACACCACTGACACACCCCAGCACTGAGGACACCGTCGGCGCTCCTGCATTGCCGACACTGTTTGCACCCCTGCACCGAGGACACTGTCGACACTTCTGCACTGCAAACACTGTCGACACTCCTGCACTGCAAACCCCGCTAAAACCCCATCAGTACGGACACCGCTGCCAACCCCACACTGAGGATACTGCCAGCACTGCTGACACTGCTAGCTTCCCTGTAGTGAGGACACCCCTGACAGCCGCGCACTGCCTACTCAGCAGGCAGTACTGACACCACCAGCAACGCCGCACTGAGGACACCACCATCACTGTCAGCACCCCAGCAGTACGGACACCGCTGCCAACCCCACACTGAGGACTCTACCAGCACCCCTTCACTGCCAACACTCCTACACTGAGGACATCACCGGCACGCCCTGTCATAGTAAGTGCACTATTGCTGTATCCGCCCGCACTGTATCCTGCATTGTATCCGATTCACACTGTATTCCGCTCTATGGGCATAATTCAGGTTGGATCACAGTGAGTGACCCATCCGCAGATATTGAGAAACAGGCGGGGGGGGCTGCAGCAAATGCGATTGCCTCTGCCTGTCAATCAGACAGAGGCGGTCACGGGAAGGAGCATTGCGGGGGCGGTGTGGCACGAACAGGGGGCAGAGGCAGCCAAATGCGGGCGTGTCGGGGCATGATCACAGTGACTGCGTGACATCAGCCGCCGCGATTGGGAAGATGACGGCAGGCCTCCTGCGGGTGCAACTAAGCTGCGCCGGCAGGAGGCTTTGTTAATTTCTGCTAACAAGCATAAGTTGCATAAAAAAGGCCCAAATTAAGGGATTTTATCTTTGTTATAATGTAAATATTTAAAAAAAATCCAAATACAAAACTAGCCACGTCAGTTTGGCAAATCCAAACCCAAAGCCAGTTCACGAATCAGGACCCAATCCAAATCCAGCAAAAATGGGCTGGCACACATCCCTAGTTTTTATTGATATTTTCAGGAAAAGGGTACACAATGAGATGGACATACAGTATACCATAATAGGAAAACAGTTTATGCAGAAATAATGGCAGCATAGTACATAGAAGATGAATAAAACAATAACATGCATACATACAGTCGAAACCCAAACAGCATATGCATAAAATCAGAAGACCCTGCGACAAGTCAGGGGCCGACTGGTCATAACAAATAAACATAAAGGGGGACCAAAACTAAGGTAAGTAAGGGAAGCCTAATCAATTCACCCATGCAACTTAACAAGAAGATAAAAGGAGATCTAAAAGAAAATAATAATAATAATTAGAGATGAGCGGGTTCTGTTCCTCGGGATCCGAACCCCCCCCGAACTTCACTCATTTTACACAGTTCCGAGGCAGCCTTGGATCTTCCCGCCTTGCTCGGTTAACCAGAACGCGCCCGAACGTCATCATCCCGCTGTCGGATTCTCGCGAGATTCATATTCTATATAAGGAGCCGCGCGTCGCCACCATTTTAACTTGTGCATTGGAGATTGAACAGAGAGGACGTGGCAGCGTTCTCTCCCTGAAAAGCTCCGTAATCTGTGCTCAGTGTGCTGCAAATATCTGTGCTCAGTGTGCTGCAAATAATCTGTGCTCAGTGTGCTGAAAATATCTACGTTCTCTGCCTGAAAACGCTCCATATCTGTGCTCGGTGTGCTGCAAATATCTGATCAGTGTGCTGCATTGTGGGGACTGGGGACCACCAGTATAAGTATATACATGATGTGGCCATTCACTGGTACCTGGTGACTAGGGAGGCCAATCCCGGGATCGGGATCGGCGGGATCCCGGGATTTGGGCCCAAAAATGCGGGATTTGAATCCCGGGATTGGAGCTTCCAATCCCGGGATTCAAGGGATTACAGTGCGCATGTGCGGGAGGGTGGATGTAAGTAGTGACACTTACTATTAGGCGGGCGGCCGCGGCAGCCATGGACAAGCTGAATGCGGCAGCTCTTCAAATGTAGCGCTGGCCACCAGCCAATCAGAGCTGGCAGCTCGGCAGCCAATCAGGGAAGCTGCCGCAGCAGCGGCAGCCAATCAGGAGCCACTGCTGCGACCGCTTCCCTGATTGGCTGCCGGTCCGCCAGCTCTGGTTGGCTGGCGGCCGGCGCTTCATTTGAAATGCTCCCGCATTCAGTGAGTCCATGGCTGCCGCGGCCGCCCGCCTAATAGTAAGTGTCATTACTTACACCCACCCTCCCTCTCGCGCGCCACCAACCCTTCCGCGCCGCTACCTACATCCTCCCTCCCGCACCACTACCTACACCCACCCTCCCGCACTGCTACCTACCCCCTCCCTACCTCCCGCACCGCTACCTACACCCTCCCTACCTCCCGCACCACTACCTACACCCTCCCTACCTCCCGCACCACTACCTACACCCTCCCTCCAGCGCTGCTCCCTACAACCTTCACTGGTCCCTATTGCAATCCCGGGATTGACCGTTTTTCAATCCCGAATCCCGGGATTGAAAAAACGGCCCGGGATTGGCCTCCCTACTGGTGACAGAACGTATACTGGATTCCCTCACAATGTAACTTTATATCTGTCACCTATATACATGATGTGGCCATTCACTGGTACCTGGTGACAGAACGTATACTGGATTCCCCCACAATGTAAATTTATATCTGTCACCTATATACATGATGTGGCCATTCACTGGTACCTGGTGACAGAACGTATACTGGATTCCCCCACAATGTAACTTTATATCTGTCATCATCTATATAATAATTATAGTAGTAGTACAGTACAGTAGGCCATTGCTGTATCTTGCAGCTCTGTGTCACTGCAAGTATCCATTCCATATCTGTGCGGCATTTTTGTGAGCAGTATTAATAGTATTACAGTGCAGCATTTTGGTGACTAACAGTATATAGTTGTACAGTAGGCCATTGCTGTATCTTGCAGCTCTGTGCCACTGCAAGTATCCATTCCATATCTGTGTGGCATTTTTGTGAGCAGTATATATAGTATTACAGCAGTGCAGCATTTTGGTGACTAACAGTATATAGTTGTACAGTAGGCCATTGCTCTATCTTGCAGCTCTGTGTCACTGCAAGTATCCATTCCATATCTGTGCGGCATTTTTGTGAGCAGTATTAATAGTATTACAGTGCAGCATTTTGGTGACTAACAGTATATAGTTGTACAGTAGGCCATTGCTGTATCTTGCAGCTCTGTGCCACTGCAAGTATCCATTCCATATCTGTGTGGCATTTTTGTGAGCAGTATATACAGTATTACAGCAGTGCAGCATTTTGGTTACTAACAGTATATAGTTGTACAGTAGGCCATTGCTCTATCTTGCAGCTCTGTGTCACTGCAAGTATCCATTCCATATCTGTGCAGCATTTTTGTGAGCAGTATATATAGTATTACAGTGCAGCATTTTGGTGACCCAACAGTATATAGTTGTGTACAGTAGGCCATTGCTGTATCTTGCAACTCTGTGTCACTGCAAGTATCCATCCATTCCATTTTCTTCCAGTGATTTGGACCAATAATACCATTGATTAGAACGAATAATTCCAGTGATTTTGTCATTTTCTTCCAGTGATTTGGACCAATAATACCATTGATTAGAACGAATAATTCCAGTGATTTTGTCATTTTTTTCCAGTGATTGGGACCAATAATACCATTGATTAGAACGAATAATTCCTGTGATATTGAGGTGTTTGTGTCGCTTAGCTTAGCCGTCCAGCGACCACAGTGCACCTCTTTTTCTCTTTTCTTTGCATCATGTGCTGTTTGGGGCCAATTTTTTTAAGTGCCATCCTGTCTGACACTACAGTGCCACTCCTAGTAAGGCCAGGTGTTTGTGCCGCCCTTTTGGGTCGCTTTGCTTAGTCATCCAGCGACCTCGGTGCAAATTTTAGGACTAAAAACAGTTTTGTGAGGTGTGAGGTGTTCAGAATAGACTGGAAATGAGTGGAAATTGTGGTTATTGAGGTTAATAATACTATAGGATCAAAATTACCCCCAAATTCTATGATTAAAGCTGTTTTTGAAAAAAAAACACCCGAATCCAAAACACACCCAAATCCGACAAAAAAATTTCAGGGAGGTTTTGCCAAAATGCGTCCGAATCCAAAACACGGCCGCGAAACCGAATCCAAAACCAAAACCCGAAAAATTTCCGGTGCCCATCTCTAATAATAATAATAATTATAATAATAATGTTATTTATATAGCACTTTTCTCCTAATAAGAAGTAAAGTGTTTTACATTTGTCTTTACAGCTCAAAATACAAAACAAGCTTAACAATAGATATTAGTGAAATGCTTGAGTAAAGAGGTAAGTCTTTAGTTTATTTTTGAAAGATTCTAGAATGGAGGCTTTTTGAAATGTGCGGGGAAGAGAGTTCCATACAGTCGGAGCCACATACTGTAGTTGAACGTTCGACCCCCAGATGAATTAAGGGAGATTCTAGGTACTGTTAGTAGTCCTTCATCTGCAGGTCGTACTAATTGAGTGGGACAGTCACAGTAAGGAATCAGAAGCTGCTTCAAGTACCTTGGGCTTTGGTCATGTAGGGCTTTGAAAGTGAGTAAGAAAAAGAACAGAAAAAAACATTAGCAGAGACTAGGGAGAGGTGGGGAATGAAATTGATACCAAGGGTACTATTCTTTGTGAAAGGTAATCACAGTTTAATTTTGCGAACTCGATATGTATTCCATTGAGGCCAGAAAATGAACATGAGCACGGAGGGCTGTTAATGAGGGAGCCACCAGGGATTTCCAATTTTTTGCAATCAAGGATTTTGCAGCATTGCAAACATTGGGGGTAATTCAGATCTGATCGCTGCTGTGTGTTTTCGCACAGCTGGCAATCAGATCCGAACTGCGCATAAGTATGCACCACAATGTGCAAGCGTGATGGACAGCTGCAAAGAGGATTGCCAGCCAGTGACGGGTTTGTGCGAAGGATCCATTCGCACGGGCGTTCACAAGGAGATTGACATGAAGAGGGCGTTTGTGGCTGGCAACTGATCATTTTCAGGGAGTGTCTGGAAAAATGTAGACAGGACCAAGCGTTTGAAGGGAGGGTGTCTGACATCAAATCCGGTACTGGACAGGCTGATGTGATCGCAGCGTCTGAGTAAGTCCTGTGCTGCGCAGAGACTGCACAAAATCAGTTTGCACACTTGCATAGCAAAAATACACTCCCCCTGTAGGCAGCGACTATCTCAACGCAGGATAGCAAAAATCAATTGCCTAGCGACCAGATCTGAATTACCCCCATAGACTTCTCTATAAGCTTATCACGGTGCCTAATAGTGGACCAGACAGGGGCACGCAAAAGCACTACAGAAACATCTTGCAGCAGAGACATATCCATAACCAGCAACATGTCCCAAACTTGATCCCAAATTAACTCTGTAATTGGGCAAGGCCATCAAATGTGGAGGAATGTTCCCTCTTCATCACATTGTCTCCAACAGGAACTTGGTGACAATAGAAATAGTATGTGAAGCTTTGACGGCACCAAGGGGGTCATTCAGATCTGAAAACGCACAGCAGGTGATCAGATCCAAACTGCGCATGCATCTGAGCCGCAATGCACAGGCACGTCGGGTGGCTATGACGGGTATTGGTGGTCAGCGATGGGATGATGCGAAGGATCCATTCGCACGGGCGTTCGCAAGATGATTGATAGGTGTCCGCTCCGGCCCCGTTCAGCAAGATTTAATCGCACTGGAAGAGTAAGTCCTGGGCTGCGCAGAGACTGCACAAACTAATTTTGAGCAACTCTGCTACACATAGGAACGCACACCTGCACAGCGAAAATATACTCCCCCTGTAGGCGGCAAAAAATGCAGCCCAGCGATCAGACCTGAATTAGGCCCCAAGTACCATCTTGTATATACTTTATAGCAAGCCTCCCTTATAGCAACACTGATGGAAGCTGTAGCAATTATTGTCCTAATGGCGGAACATGGACATCCCTCATCATCAGTAGGGATTGAAAGATCTGCCTCCCAAGCTAGTTCACAAGACTTCCAGTCAGGGGGAGTTGGGTCCAGAATGGTGTGATATATAGTTGAGAAGATGTTACCTTTCCGGTCTAACGGAAATATTCAAAGGCATTCAAATGGAGGCAGCATCCGAAGATCATGGGAAGGAAACTTGGAAGATACAAAGCTAACAATCTGCATGTATTGAAAATTACATGTCACAGGAAGTGAGCAATGGGTTTAAAGTTCAGCAAACAATGTTGGAGCAACTTGACTCTTCACATGCCTGAATCTGTTGATCTGTGGGGATCATTTCGATCTGATCGCACGCTGCTGTTTTTTGCAGCGCAGCGATCAGGTCACTACTGTGCATGCGTATGCACTGCAATGCGCAGGCGTGTCGTATGGGTACAAAGCGGATTGTTGCTGGGTGATGGATTTAACAAAGAATCCATACGCACAGCCGATCGCAAGATTGGCAGGAAGAGGGCATTTATGGGTGTCAACTGACCGTTTTCAGGGAGAGGTTGGAAAAACGCAGGCATGTCCAAGCATTTGCAGGGCGGGTGTCTAACGTCAATTCCGGGACCGGACAGGCTGAAGTGATCGCAGCGGCTGAGTAAGTTCAGACCTAAAGAAGAGTCTTCTTTTTTTCATATATTGTTTTAAGTTCAGACCTACTCAGAAACTGCAGAAACTATTTTTGTACCGCTCGGCTGCACAGGCGTTCGCACATTTGCAAAGCTAAAATACACTCCCCAGTGGGTGGCGACTATGCGTTTGTACGGCTGCAAAAAGTAGCTAGCAAGCGATCAACTCGGACTGACCCCCTGTATTCCTTGCCAAAAAGAGGTCATTGTACTGCGGGATGTAGTTATGTGACTGGCGGTCAGGAGACCGACGGTCACATAACCTCCCCCTACATCCCGCCCCCTCTCAATGCCGACCAATAGGGACTATTCCCATTCGTGGAGGTCCACAACACCCATAGAGTACCGAGCCCGCAAGGGGCTTGCTGCACTCGCCACCCCCCACAGGATTCTCCTGACCACCGGTCACGCATACCACACCCTGTACCGCTACATCACGCAGGGAATAAAGGATGGTTCCAAATAGGGGACATAGATGAGGGGTGCAGGACTAAAACTTGGGATATATGAAAGCTGTCCCACACCTTCAGAGTGAATCGCACAGTGAGGATCGCATAAGCAGAGGCTGGTCTAAGTGGTTGAGGGGTCTATTTACAGTAGTTAGCCTTGGATGGAGATAAAGTGCATGGAGATAAAGGGGGACATTTACTAAGCAGTGATAAGAGCGGAGAAGTGAGCCAGTGGAGAAGTTGCCCATGCCAACCAATCAGCAAAGAGGTAACACCTATAATTTGCATACTATAAAATTATACAGAGTTACTGATTGGTTGATGGGGCAACTTCTCCGCTGACTCACTTCTCCGCTCTTATCACTGCTTAGTAAATGTCCCCCAAAGTACCAGCCAATCAGCTACTAACTGACATGTCACAGGCTGTGTTTGAAAAATGACAGTTAGGAGCTCATTGACTGGTACTTTATCTCCAGCGACTTTATCTCCATCCAAGGCTTAGTAAATAGACCCCTGAGTGAGCCACATGATCTACTTTTCCTCCTGAAGCATACTGTAGCATTTTCAAGATCCATCCATCTCTTAGATCATGGATAGAATGCCACAAAATTATATGGCTAAGTTGAGCAGCATGGTAATAAGAACAAAGCTTTTGGGAGACCAAGTCCTCCCCCAGCAGATCTGCAACTGGGAGTGGGGAAGGGGGGGGGGGGGGGGCTGCATGGATTTAAGGGAGTGCTGAGACAATTAGAGACAAAAAGTGGGAAACCCGTGATCAGTCGGAAGCATGCCATGGTTGGGGTAGGCTTCAGTGGGTAGCCCAGGGCTGGGTTAAGGGGTGCACAGAGGGTGAGTGCCCCCCTCACTCACAGGGCCCCCAGCCAGAGCTCCCCCGACCCATTTTTAGCGGATAACGCAGATGGTTGATTGTAACCAGACTTTGTGCCTGAGCTGCTGAACTAATCAGCAAAGCAGAGGCATAGAGGGACTGGGATCACCCAGCACAATAAATTCACGTGTTGAAGTGTGTGAGGAGCCTGCCACTGCCTTAAGGAGGAGCAAGTAGAAGATCCAGGTAAGTGGTGATTGGGGGAGGGGTAACATATACACAGGCTACTGCAGAGATATAGGGGGGAGATAGGCTGCTTCAGTGATATGGGAAGGGGGAGGGACACAGACTGCTGTAGAGACACCAGGTGTGGGCACAGGCTACTGCAGACACCGGTGTAGGGGGGTCTCTGATGCTTTTTCCCTTGACAAACAATTCCAAATCATTACCTACATTTGTCACACTGGCTATCCAGAATGGCTGAACGTTCACTTTAGTGTTAGAGTTAGGCTGCGCTTAGTGCTTTGGCTAAAATCAGCTGAAAACGCTATGTCAACATGCCGACTACTGATATTAACAATATAACAATATTGTGTTGGTTCTGTTTTGGTTTAGCCTCTCAGTGTAATTAAGGGACTCGGGAGGTAACATAGGAGGGGTATATATAGTCAGTAACATCACCAGCACTTCCTTTTAAGTGCATGGTAAGAGCAGATAAGTTGTCTCCCTGTGTCTTTTCTCATCTTTTCTTTTTCCCCATTCTCTCTCTTTTGACCATGTTTCTCGTTGGGTACCCCTTGTCTGCTCTTTGCTTTGTGCCACACTAGTGTTTTATACGATTACTATGCTGTGGCCCAAGCGCTCTGCTCCCCCCCCCCACTGGCTGGCTGAAGCAGCCCGCCCACTTACCTCCGCCGGCCGCCATGGATCTGGAGTGCGGGCCCGTCCCGCTGATTCCCCCGGCTGGTCCTCCTCCCGCTGCCCCGGCCGCTACTCCGGGTGCCTCCTCTCCCGCTGGGTCCCCGCGCGTCTCCTTGCCGCGTCTTACTGCTGTCAGATTGACGCTGGTGGGCGGCGCTGTGCCTGGCCACGGTGTGCCTGGGGACCTGTCTGATGGTGGGGGGGTCCAGGCGTCGGCTGCTCCCGCGGCGCGGGTCGCGTCCCAGTCTTCCCTGGCAGTGTTAACCCCTGCAGCACCGGGTATTAACGCGGCTGCTGCGGCAGTGGCCGGGGAGGGGGGTGATGGGGTCACTGCTACTTTCTCTAACGTCCTAGTGGATGCTGGGAACTCCGTAAGGACCATGGGGAATAGCGGGCTCCGAAGGAGGCTGGGCACTCTAGAAAGATTTAGGACTACCTGGTGTGCACTGGCTCCTCCCACTATGACCCTCCTCCAAGCCTCAGTTAGATTTCGTGCCCGGCCGAGGTTGGATGCACACTAGGGGCTCTCCTGAGCCCTTAGATAGAAAGTATAATTTTAGTTTTTTTATTTTCAGTGAAACCTGCTGGCAACAGGCTCACTGCAGCGAGGGACTAAGGGGAGAAGAAGCGAACTTGCCTGCTTGCAGCCGGATTGGGCTTCTTAGGCTACTGGACACCATTAGCTCCAGAGGGATCGACCGCAGGCCCAGTCCTTGGTGTTCGGTCCCGGAGCCGCGCCGCCGTCCCCCTTACAGAGCCAGAAGCAAGAAGAGGTCCGGAAAATCGGCGGCAGAAGACATCAGTCTTCACCAAGGTAGCGCACAGCACTGCAGCTGTGCGCCATTGCTCCTCATGCACACTTCACACTCCGGTCACTGAGGGTGCAGGGCGCTTGGGGGGGGGGGATATCTACTATCTTGGATATCTACTATCACTTGGATCCCTAAGGACTCCGCAAAAATAGCGCTATTTACACCCACATCCACTAACAAGGACCGAATATCAAGACTACCACGCATCACTGGTGAGGACTCCCCGTTGTATTGCCAAACTACTGGGACAGTTATTCCTCCAGCGTCGTCTTCATAAATTCTTCGGCCCGGGGACTGTGCTACAACCCCAGGATAAGGGATTTTCTAATGTGCGGATCCTACAGGGACATTTCATCAAGCAGCAAACGAATAATATCCCACATATGGTGACTATGAGCTCATTAGCGCAGTGAGATATCCATTTATTTTATGTTTTTTATGTATTTTATTGTATAATTATTATTAAATAACACTGCAAACTATTTTTACAATTCATCTCAGTCAGCGCTGTCTCATTTTTTGGGTAAAGTTGTCATCTCTAGTCAGAGACCTCCTGAAACCAAAACAGGTATCAGTGCATCGCTGCACGCGGGTCCTGGGAAAGATGGTGGCTTCTTACGAAGCAATTCCCTTCGGCAGGTTCCATGCCAGAATCTTTCAGTGGGACCTGTTGGACCAGTGGTCCGGATCGCATCTTCAGATGCATCGCTTGATAACCCTGTCTCCAAGAACCAGGGTGTCGCTACTGTGGTGGCTGCAGAGTGCCCATCTTCTAGAGGGCCGCAGGTTCGGCATACAGGACTGGGTCCTGGTGACCACGGATGCCAGCCTTCGAGGCTGGGGGGCAGTCACACAGGGAAGAAACTTCCAAGGACTATGGTCGAGTCAGGAGACTTCCCTTCACATAAATATTCTGGAACTAAGGGCCATCTACAATGCCCTAAGTCAAGCAAAATCCCTGCTCCTACACCAGCCGGTGCTGATCCAGTCAGACAACATCACGGCAGTCGCCCATGTAAATCGACAGGGCGGCACAAGAAGCAGGATGGCGATGGCGGAAGCCACAAGAATTCTCCGATGGGCGGAGAATCATGTACTAGCACTGTCAGCAGTGTTCATTCCGGGAGTGGACAACTGGGAAGCAGACTTCCTCAGCAGACACGACCTCCACCCGGGAGAGTGGGGACTTCATCCAGAAGTCTTCCAGATGCTGGTAAACCGTTGGGAAAAACCACAGGTGGACATGATGGCGTCCCGCCTCAACAAATAGTTAAAAAGATATTGCGCCAGGTCAAGGGACCCTCAGGCGATAGCTGTGGACGCTCTAGTGACACCGTGGGTGTACCAGTCGGTTTATGTGTTCCCTCCTCTGCCTCTCATACCAAAGGTATTGAGAATAATAAGAAAGCGAGGAGTAAACACCATTCTCGTGGTTCCGGATTGGCCAAGACGAGCGTGGTACCCGGAACTTCAAGAGATGCTCTCAGAGGACCCGTGGCCTCTACCGCTCAGACAGGACCTGCTACAACAGGGGCCCTGTCTGTTCCAAGACTTACCGCGGCTGCGTTTGACGGCATGGCGGTTGAACACCGGATCCTAAAGGAAAAGGGTATTCCGGAAGAAGTCATTCCTATGCTTATTAAGGCCAGGAAAGATGTTACGGCAAAGCATTATCACCGCATATGGCGGAAATATGTTGCATGGTGCGAGGCCAAAAAGGCCCCAACAGAGGAATTTCAACTAGGTCGATTTCTGCATTTCCTGCAAGCAGGAGTGAATATGGGCCTAAAACTAGGCTCCATTAAAGTACAGATCTCGGCTCTGTCGATTTTCTTTAAAAAAGAACTAGCTTCAGTACCTGAAGTTCAGACATTTGTGAAAGGAGTGCTGCATATTCAGCCCCCATTTGTGCCTCCTGTGGCACCTTGGGATCTCAACGTGATGTTGAGTTTCTTAAAATCACATTGGTTTGAGCCACTAAAAACCGTGGATCTGAAATATCTCACGTGGAAAGTGGTCATGTTATTGGCCTTGGCTTCAGCCAGGCGAGTGTCAGAATTGGCGGCTTTATCATGTAAAAGCCCTTATCTGATTTTCCATATGGATAGGGCAGAATTGAGGACTCGTCCCCAGTTTCTCCCTAAGGTGGTGTCAGCGTTTCACCTGAACCAGCCTATTGTGGTGCCTGCGGCTACTAAGGATTTGGAGGACTCCAAGTTGCTAGACGTTGTCAGGGCCCTGAAAATATATGTTTCCAGGACGGCTGGAGTCAGAAAATCTGACTCGCTGTTTATCCTGTATGCACCCAACAAGCTGGGTGCTCCTGCTTCTAAGCAGTCTATTGCTCGCTGGATTTGTAGTACAATTCAGCTTGCACATTCTGTGGCAGGCATGCCACAGCCAAAATCTGTAAATGCCCATTCCACAAGGAAGGTGGGCTCATCTTGGGCGGCTGCCCGAGGCGTCTCGGCTTTACAACTTTGCCGAGCAGCTACTTGGTCAGGGGCAAACACATTTGCAAAATTCTACAAATTTGATACCCTGGCTGAGGAGGACCTGGGGTTCTCTCATTCGGTGCTACAGAGTCATCCGCACTCTCCCGCCCGTTTGAGAGCTTTGGTATGGTCCTTACGGAGTTCCCAGCATCCACTAGGACGTTAGAAAAAATAAGAATTTACTCACCGGTAATTCTATTTCTCGTAGTCCGTAGTGGATGCTGGGCGCCCATCCCAAGTGCGGATTGTCTGCAATACTTGTAAATAGTTATTGTTAACTAAAGGGTTATTGTTGAGCCATCTGTTGAGAGGCTCAGTTGTTTTTCATACTGTCATACTGGATATAGTATCACGAGTTGTACGGTGTGATTGGTGTGGCTGGTAAGAGTCTTACCCGGGATTCTAAATCCTTCCTTATTATGTCTGCTCGTCCGGGCACGGTGTCCTAACTGAGGCTTGGAGGAGGGTCATAGTGGGAGGAGCCAGTGCACACCAGGTAGTCCTAAATCTTTCTAGAGTGCCCAGCCTCCTTCGAAGCCCGCTATTCCCCATGGTCCTTACGGAGTTCCCAGCATCCACTACGGACTACGAGAAATAGAATTACCGGTGAGTAAATTCTTATTTTTTCTGCTCCTGGGTTACCCAATAGTGGGGGCAGCGGGCTCGCTGCCCCTGCTAGGCAAGGGAGCCTCCCGTGTGTATTTGCTGGTAGCCATGCAGCTGGATTCATCCCAGGCCCCTTGTTGCATACTGCTGCAGCGCCACCTGCTGGGCATACCAGCGTGGTGCGTTTTGTATCAACGCAGGCAGTGGTGTCCTCTGGCGTGGGTTGCCTGTGCAGCCCCCTCTGGTCCCCAACCCCGGGTTGGTTTCTCAGAACGTTATATAGATGGGATGCCTGCTTCCCAGGCTTTCCCTGTCATTAGCGCGTCCCGCCTGCAGTTTTCCTCTGGATCTTGCCGGTGGCAAGCAAGGTTCCGTCGTGTCCGCTACGGGTAAATGTTTCACGTTTAATGATTCCAAATGCGATAGGGGGGCAAAATGCAATTTTCGCCACTCCTGTAGGCTCTGCGGAGCGGGCCACCTGACCAAGGACTGTAAGTCCACCCCGCCGAGCAAGGGGACTCCGCCCACGGTGCTCAGTAAGGCCCCTTGTCCCATAATAGTGTCTGAGCTGTCTAAGTGGCTGTCGTGTTAACCGCATCCTGTTGGGGCTGGGTTTTTGTTAGACGGTTTCTGTTCTGGTTTCAAGTTGCCCATTCCTGACTCAGTATTGGTGGTGTCTCGCAGGAATCTGAAGTCTGCTCTGGATTCGCCGCAGGTGGTGAGGCGGAAGGTGGACGCGGAGGTGGAATTGGGTCAGATGTGTGGCCCCTTTTTCTTTTCTACCTTTGCCCGACTTGTGCATCTCCCCTCTAGGGGTCGTGCCCAAGAAGGTGCCGGGCATGTTCTGTTTGATCCAGCATCTGTCTTATCCGCGGGGCGGATCCGTTAATGATGCAATTCCTGACAAGTTGTGTAGGGTGCATTATCAACTCTTTGATGAAGCTCTTGAGCTGGTTCGGGGATTTGGTGTGTGCACCTTGCTGGCTAAGCTTGACATCGAGTTGGCTTTCCAGCTCCTCCCTTTACACCCTGGTTCCTTTCGGTTTATGGGTTTCCAGTTAGATGGGGCCTATTATATTGACAAGTGTCTGTCCATGGGGTGTTCTATTTCTTTGGCCTATTTTGAGAAATTCAGTAGTTTTTTACACTGGTGCATCCAGGAGAGCACGGGCCACGCTGGTATTGCTCACTATTTAGACATTTTTTTATTTATAGGCCCCAGAGATAGTCCAGTTTGCCAGAGCGTATTGCTTTCTGTGGTCGGTTTGTTTTGGAGTTTGGGGATCTCTATTGGGGCAGACAAGACTGAGGGCCCTACGTGTTGCCTTTCCTATCTCGGTTTTGAAGTCAACACGGCTATGGTTGTTGTCGTATTTCTGAGGACAAGATCCATAAGTTGTTGATTTTGATTGGGGATTGTTTGGGTAGGACTAGAGTCAGGCTCCGACAGGTTCAGTCTCTTTTATGGTCCTTCAATTTCGCATGTAGGGTCATACCGGTGGGCAGAGTTTTTTTGATGCAAGTTGGAGAGGGCCACCGCTGGGGTAAGCAAGCCGCACACCACCATTTGCCTGTCTCGGGAGATTAAGGACGACCTTAGAACTTGGGCGTCGACTAGCCCCAACATGCAGCTCTTTACTGATGCTGCAGGTTCCTTGGGTTTTGGTGCCCTATTCCAGGCTGAGTGGTGTGTTGCTCCTTGGCCCCAGTCTTGGGTAGCCCGCGGTTTCACTGCTAATTTGCTGTTGCTCGAATTGTTCCCAATCATTGTGGCGGTTGAATTATGGTCGCCTCGATTGGCTAATCAGACGATCATTTTTTTGTGCGACAATTTGGGGTGGTACATGCGGTAAATAATCAAAGGTCCTCCTCCTCTCCGGCTTTACGTTTGCTGCGCCACCTGGTCCTGACCTGTCTCCGCTTTAACATCGGCTTCATGGCCAGGCATGTTCCCGGTGTTGATAACGGTATTGCGGATGCTTTATCGCGTTTCAATTTCCGGAGGTTTTGGGAGTTAGCCTCGGGAGCATCGTCTCTGTCTCACTTGTCCACATTCTGTCTGGCAGATTGTAGAACAGGCCTGACGTTGTTGGGGTGAGATTGTTGGCATCTTCTACCTCGCGGGGCCTACTCCGCAGCTTGAAAGGATTGGGAATCCTACCAGACTTCTCACTTAGTTGCTGGTAAGTCTGTGGAGGATTGCTTCCTCAAGTACGTGTGGGGCCATTACTCGCGGGGCAGATCCAGGGCGGCTATGTCCAAATCCATCGCTGGTATCTCCTTTCATGCTAGGTTACTAGGGACAGTTGACCTCACGAAGTCATTCATCCTGGATAAGGTGTTGAGAGGGTGGGCCAGGGAGACCCCCTTAGTTGCTGATGCGCGCAGGCCCATTGACCTGTGTTTGTTGCGCGAGTTGTTGGTTGCACCTTCTGCGGTGGCGGGAAATGAGTTGAGGCATCTTTGTTTCGAGTGGCATTTTCTTTTGCCTTTTTGGCACTTTTAGGATTGGCGAGCTGGTGGGCGTTAACAAGTTTTACTCTGACACTGGGCTTCTTTTCAAGAATGTGGTCTGCCAAGACGGGCTGATCATGTGTAAGATTGCTCGGTCCAAGACGGATCAGTTGGGCAGGGGAAAATGGGTGTTGCTGAAAGCATACCCCGAGGTTGTCTTGTGCCCCGTTAGCTTAACACAGGCTTATTTGCCCGCCAGGCCAGTGGCCGGCATTACATTTTTGCTGCACTCTAAAGGGCCCCATACACTAGAACGATAATGCCCGATTACGGGGGTCATTCCGAGTTGTTCGCTCGTTATATTTTTCTCGCAACAGAGCGATTAGTCGCTAATGCGCATGCGCAATGTCCGCAGTGCGACTGCGGCAAGTAAATTTGCTATGCAGCTAGGTATTTTACTCACGGCATTACGAGGTTTTTTTCTTCGTTCTGGTGATCGTAGTGTGATTGACAGGAAGTGGGTGTTTCTGGACGAAAGCTGGGAGTGTTTGTGACATCAAACTAGGAACGAAACTGACTGAACTGATCGCAGTTGCCGAGTAAGTGTGGAGCTACTCAGAAACTGCTAAGAAGTGTCTATTCGCAATTTTGCTAATCTTTCGTTCGCAATTTTGATAAGCTAAGATTCACTCCCAGTAGGCGGCGGCTTAGCGTGTGCAAAGCTGCTAAAAGCAGCTTGCGAGCGAACAACTCGGCCTACATGCGATTTCGACCTTTCGATCAGATATATCGGTTGAAAAGTGTCAAATCGTATGTGTTTTCCTTCCGATCTGATCCGATGCGCGTTCCTGTGAGTGTCAGGTCGGATTTCTTAGGTCGTAAGTGCTGCACTCATGATATATTGTAATCGCATGGAATTGTATGGAAAAAGGTGTGTTTTTTGTGCCTGCGATATATCGTTGGAAGTTTGACTGGCAGTCTCAGGACACTCCCATCAGCGGCAGCAGCATCAGCAGCAGCAGTGATGCAGCAGGAGGAAAGCTCATCAGATATATCTGATTTGATTGGATTTTGCATTGCCCCAAATATATGTATTTCCACACTTTTGACCACCAATCACTGTCCACCAATGTATATCACACTGTCCACCAATGTATATCACACTGTCCACCAATGTATATCACACTGTCCACCAATGTATTCTAATAATTGTTCGCATTTTATTCATTTAAAAAAAACTCTAATGGCCATGTGTTTTCACCGCCACTGTACCCCAATGCTGCACCTTGTGTTTCTGTGGGCCCAGAGTAATTTTAACCCCCTAATGGCCATGTCTTTTCACCGCCACTGTACCCCAATGCTGCACCTTGTGTTTCTGTGTCCCCAAAGTAATTTTAACCCCCTAATGGCGATGTGTTTTCACTGCCACTGTTCCCCAATGCCGCACCTTGTATTTCTGTGTCCCCAAAAGTCATTTTAACCCCATAATGGCCATGTGTTTTCAATGCCACTGTACCCCAATGCTGCATCTTGTATTTCTGTGTCCCAAATGTCATTTTAACCCCCTAATGGCCATGTGTTTTCACTGCCACTGTACCCCAATGCTGCACCATGTGTTTCTGTGTCCCCAAAGTCATTTTAACTCACTAATGGCCATGTGTTTTCACTGCCACTGTACCCCAGTGCTGCACCTTGTATTTCTGTGTCCCCAAAGTAATTTTTACCCCCTATTAGCCATGTGTTTTCACCACCACTGTACCACAATGCTGCACCTTTTATTTCTGTGGGCCCAAAGTAATTTTAACACCATAATGGCTATGTGTTTTCACTGCCACTGTACCCCAATGCTGCACCATTGATGTTTGGGTAATGAGGAAACTATTTTCAAAAACAACTTTATTTTAAAACCATATATTATCCAAATGTAACCATATATCAAAACAATTTGAAAGTATATTTTTAAACTTAAGTAAAACCATTTTGAAAAAGAAAAAACAACTTATCAAATATTATCCAAATTTAACCATATACCATATAACCATTTAACCAAATACCTTAAGTAAAACCATTTTGAAACAGAAAATATATAACAGTTTTTGCACAACTTTTTTTTCTTTATAGATATGTCTCTGAATCAAGACATAGACTTCATCACCAGCCTACTAGACATGTATCATAGCCATGAATGTCTATGGAAGGTAAAAGCGAAGGGGTATTCTGATAAAGTACAGCGGAAGGCAGCCTTGCAGGCCCTTTGTGTCCAGTGCTAACAAGGACTGGGTTAAGAAAAATATCCAGAACCTGCGTACTGTGTTCCTCAAAGAACACAAAAAAATGGAACAGTCAAAAAGGTCTGGAGCTGGTTCCTCCCAGGTTTACAAGACCTCGCTCTGGTACTACCCCTTTCTGGAGTTTGTCCTGGACCAGGAGCCTACCCGGACATGTTTCACCTTCCTCCCTCAGACTGCCACACCAGAGCCTGAAGAGGGTGAACTATCTCTGTCGGCATCTATAATTATATTTTTTTAAATAATTTTTTAAAAGGTTCACTAAAGTTTTTGCAAGTTCCATCAGTCCAACACAGTCCACTTAAATGTGGTCCTCCTGCCAATCGACTGCACCCACCCTGTTAAATTAGGCCAGGTACTCGTCCCTGACTTGTTTTGCCCATACACTCGCCCTAGAATGGAGTGGAGGTGGTTCCACAGAGGAAAACAGTGAAGTCTACTCTGGGTGTTTTGGATCTGGATCTCCTGGTGCTGCTTTGGGCAGTGTCCTATGCTGGGTGGTTTTTCTGCGCAAATAGTTATGCAGGACACAGCACGCAGTCACCACTCAATCTATCTTCTCCACCTGAAAGTTGATAGCCATTAGGAATATCTGGAAGCGACTAGACAGGATGCCAGAAGTGTTCTCTACAATTCGGCGTGCCCTGGATAGCCTATAATTGTAGATCCGCTTCTCCCTTGTCAGGTGCATTTGGGGGTATGGCTTCATAATGTTCACGTGGAGTGTGAATGCCTCATCAGCCATGAAAACAAAATTGAGGCCGTGCTTGGTTTGCTCCCTAGATGGCAAGTTCAGGTTCTTTGTGGTGAGCTGCTTGTAGAAGGTGGTATTCTTCAGCAAGCCACCATCTGATGCACGTCCGTTTTTGCCAATGTCAATGAAGATGAATTCATAGTTGGCAATCACCACTGCCATCAGCACAATGCTGAAATACCCTTTATAATTAAAATAAAGGGATCCGCTGTTTGCAGGAGGTTTGATGCGGACATGTTCACCATCTATTGCTCCACCACAGTTAGAGAATTGCCAGGTGGTGGCAAACTCCTTTGCCACAGCTTGCCATTCTGATGTACTTGCAGGGAGCTATAAAAAAATAGAAATAAAAAATTAAAACAATTATTTAAACAGTGTATTTTTTTAATCTACTACAGAGTGGAAGTGTGGATATTCCCGCTACCCCAGACCTCAGTCTCATCCTGGATACAGAGGAATCCCAGACCCTTGATCCTACCCCTGAAGCACCAGCTACCCTTGTAGCACCAGAATTTTTTTTTACATTTTTCCTCCGTTAGTGAGCTAATTACAATTGGCTGTCTTACAAGTCCACCGGAGGTTTTTTAAATGTTTTCGCCTTCACTTGGGTCTGTTTTTCTGCAGTTATTATTTAGTTGTGTTTACTTTTCTGGTCAAGCATGCTAACCATTAGGTTATTTCTTTTACAGCCCCTAATTTTTCATCTTCCCAGGTTTGGGTGGTGGGCCATTCCTAAATTTTTTTGGGCTGAGTGTCACCCCTTAGCTGCACAGGCCCCTGAGTTGTTAGGCGTTCGGAGTGTTAGGTGGCTGGGAGTTAGGAGTTTACGGTGGTCTGGTTTATTGTCATTGCTTTTTGACAAAGGGCGGTGCTGGGGTCGTCCAGACTTTGTTATCCTTCACCTAGGGGGTAATGGCATAGGCCAGAGGAAAGGTATTGATTTGACACTCCAGGTCAAGGAGGATTTGTGTCGCTTACGGGCACGGTGGCCTGACGTTTGTGTCGTGTGGTCTGACATAGTTCCTAGGATGCAGTGGAGGGGTTTCTTCAGCCTGATTGCCATTGACAAGGCCAGTAAGAAGGTTAATTTTGCAGTTTCAAAATTTATTAAGGCTAACGGTGGTTTTGCTGTGCGGCACCTGTTGCTGTTGACTGAGAATCCTTTGTATTTAGGCAGTATGTGGTCCATTTGTCTGAGGCTGGTTTGGAGGTTTTCTTCAGACAATTTTTTGTTTGGACTAGTTCCAGTTTGCAGTTTTCTCGGTGCTGGATGGCGGGCTGCGGTTCTGTTGGGCCATTTATCAATGGGGTTAGAACCTGGCAGTGGCGGGAAGGCCCTTTTGACCAGTGGCCACATGGGGCATAAGTCGTCTTTGAGGGGCACCTACCCTGTCCAAGGATGGCTAGTGAGTTCTGCCCGTATGGGGTGACGATGGGCATTTTCTATAGGAAATGTTCATGCTATGCCATAGTGAGGGGTGGTGTTGCCTTCTCAATGCAGGTTATGCCTTTGGCCGTATGAGGCGTTTTATTTGCCTCATATTATAGAAGTTGGGGCGTTTAAGTCGCCGCCATTATTGATATAGCATCAATTGGCCAGAGCTGGTCATCAAGCGTTTTCTTTGCCATCCCTTATCAGAAGGGTCATTCCACTTAATAAATAACAAATTACCTTTTAAACTTACGCAGTTGTTGTCCATGTTTTATTTTGTCTGGGTCTTTATTTTAGAGATAACCTAGCTTATTGGTGATGCAAAAGTTAATCACAATAAATCAATAGACGCCTTACACCCCCAGCAACATCGGTACCCCAGTACTGTGCACAGACTCACCTTTAATCAAACAGAAAAAGAGCTGTATAACATTCATCCTTAACAATAATTTTTATTCACAGGTATTGTGTTTACACATTAAGGGGTCAATTCAGCATCAGTTGTAAAATTTGCGATTTCAGCACTTCTGCGCATGAGTGCACGCCGCTGCGCACATGCATGAGGTCTTAAACTGTATATTGATGCACTCACATTTCAAGGGGGAGGGGGGGATGGTATGCAAGGCGGCCTTGCCCTGTGCTGGGTGGCCCCCCGCATGCTAGAGAAATTAGTGGTAGTTTTGCAATTTTTCGCAAAACTACAACTCGTGCTGAATTAGGCCCTTAATACATATGTACAAGCGCTCTATAGTATGACTTATTTTACGCATTTTTTTATGTTATTGTGGAAATAAATATGTTAAAACTTTTTACACTATTTTGGAAATATTCTCATCTTTTTTATGTATTGAACTTACAACCACATATTTGACCCTGTACTACGAGACCACAGCAGTATTTAAGGGAAGTGATTGGTATATATTTTTTATCTGCTGATTTATATCCTTGTTGTACTATATGCATTCTCCATTTAATCCCCACTTGTAAACATACTTTGTAATAGAATATCACCCCATATCCATTCCCTTTGAAATATGTATAATATTGTATCACTCCCAGGGGCATAGCGAGGGCGGCGCAAGTGGAGCTCATGCTCCAGGCACCTGTCTGTGGCAAGGGCGCCGCAGTCCCACCGGCCAGTAGCTACACGCTGCGCCTGTCACTAAGCCACGGCGGCTGCATTGCGGGATGGGAAGGATGAATGAGCGCTTTACCCGGCAACCCCAGCAGTGATCCAGGAAGAGGACAGGTCAGATAAGCCATGCGGCGATGCAAGGAGGGCCGGAGACCAGACACGGGGGAAAGGGGGGCAGCCATGCGGGGACTCGGAGAGGGCAGTCATGAGACACGGTGGGGAAGGGGAGCAGCCATGCGGAGACGCAGGGAAGTCAGCCTTGGGGACATTAAGGGGGGAGGCAGCTATGAGGATACACAGGGGGGAGGCAGACATGGGGATACACAGGGGGGAGGCAGGCTTGGGGTCCTTAAGGGGGGAGGCAGCCTTGGGGACATAAAGGGGGGTGGGGCAGCCATGGGGATACACAGGGGGGAGGCCGTCTTAGGGAGATACAGGGGGGAGGCAGTATTGGGGAGATACATGGGGGGCAGTCTTGGGGAGATACAGGGGAGGGCAGGCATGGGGAGACACCCCTTTAATTTAACCCCACATGCACACTTGGGGGGGGCATAGCACACTCCTCCGGGAGAAACACTTTTTTCTGTTCTGTGTCCAGAACCATCCCCAGGAACAGTAGACGTGTCGTAGGAACCAGCTGTGACTTTGGACTGTTTAGAATCCAACCGTGCTGTTGTAGCACTTTCCGAGATAGTGCTACCCCGACTAACAACTGCTCCTTGGACCTCGCCTTTATAAGGAGATTGTCCAAGTACGGGATAATTAAAACTCCCTTTTTTCGAAGGAGTATCATCATTTCGGCCATTACCTTGGTAAACACCCTCGGTGCCATGTACAGTCCAAACGGCAGTGTCTGGACTTGGTAAATGGCAATCCTGTACCACAAATCTGAGGTACTCCTGGTGAGGATGGTAAATGGGGACATGCAGGTAAGCATCCTTGATGTCCAGGGATACCATGTAATCCCCCTCGTCCAGGCTTGCAATAACCGCCCTGAGCGATTCCATCTTGAACTTGAATTTTTTTATGTATGTGTTCAAGGATTTTAAATATAAAATGGGTCACACCGAACCGTGCGGTTTCGGTACCCCAAACAGTGTGGAATAGTAACCCCGACCTTGTTGAAGTAGGGGCACCTTGACTATCACCTGCTGGGAATACAGCTTGTGAATTGCCTCTAGCACAGCCTCCCTGCCTGAGGGAGTTGTCGGCAAGGCAGATTTGAGGAAACGGCGGGGGGGAGACATCTCGAATTCCAGCTTGTACCCCTGAAATACTACTTGAAGGAAACAGGGATCCACCTGTGAGCGAGCCCACTGATCGCTGAAATTTTTGAGGCGGCCCCCCACCGTACCTGGCTACGCCTGTGGAGCCCCCGCGTCATGCGGTGGACTCAGAGGAAGCGGGAGAAGAATTTTGATTCTGGGAACTGGCTGACTGGTGCAGCTTTTTCCCTCTTCCCTTGTCTCTGTGCAGAAAGGAAGCGCCTTTGACCCGCTTGCTTTTCTGAAGGCGAAAGGACTGTACCTGATAATACAGTGCTTTCTTAGTCTGTGAGGAAACCTGAGGTAAAAAAAATTTCTTCCTAGCTGTTGCTGTGTATACGAGGTCCCAGAGACCATCCCCAAATAATTCCTCACCCTTATATGGCAGAATCTCTATGCGCCTTTTAAAGTCAGCATCACCTGTCCATTGACAGGTCTCTAATACCCTCCTGACAGAATGGACATTACATTAATTTTGGATGCCAGCCGGCAAAATATCCCTCTGTGCATCCCTCATATATAAGACGACGTCTTTAATATGTTCTTATGTTAGCAAACTAGTATGTTTGACAGGGTCACCGACCACGCTGCAGCAGCACGATCTGCAGGTCTCAGTCTAGTACCTGAGTGTGTAAATACAGACTTCAGGATAGCCTCCTGCTTTTTATCAACAGGTACCTTCAAAGTGGCCGTATCCTAAGACGGCAGTGTCACCTTTTTTGACAACCATGTGAGCGCCTTATCCACCCTAGGGGATATCTCCCAGCGTAACTTATCCTCTGGCGGGAAAGGGTACGCCATCAGTAACTTTTTAGAAATTAGCAGTTTTTTATCGGGGGAACCCACGCTTTTTCACACACTTCATTCACTCATCTGATGAGGGAACAAAACACTGCCTGCTTTTTCCCCCCAAACATAAAACCCATTTTTAGAGGTACTTGGGTTAATGTCAGAAATGTGTAACACATTTTTTATTGCCGGGATCAAGTCACGGATGTTCCTAGTGGATTGTGTTTATGTCTCAACCTTGTCGACACTGGAGTCAGACTCCGTGTCGACATCTGTATCTGCCATCTGAGGGAGCGGGTGTTTTTGAGCCCCTGATGGCCTTTGAGACGCCTGGGCCGGCGCAGGCTGAGAAGCCGTCTGTCCCACAGCTGTTACGTCATCCAGCCTTTTATGTAAGGAGTTGACACTGTCGGTTAATACCTTCCACCTATCCATCCACTCTGGTGTCGGCCCCACAGGGGGCGACATCACATTTATCGGCATCTGCTCCGTCACCACATAAGCCTCCTCATCAAACATGTCGACACAGCCGTACCGACACACCGCACACACACAGGGAATGCTCTGACTGAGGACAGGACCCCACAAAGCCCTTTGGGGAGACAGAGAGAGAGTATGCCAGCACACACCAGAGCGTTATATAATGTGGGGATTAACACTATAACTGAGTGAATTTTCCCCAATAGCTGCTTGTATATACAATATTGCGCCTAAATTTAGTGCACCCCCTCTCTTTTTAACCCTTTGAGCCTGAAAACTACAGGGGAGAGCCTGGGGAGCTGTCTTCCAGCTGCACTGTGAAGAGAAAATGGCGCCAGTGTGCTGAGGGAGATAGCTCCGCCCCTTTTTTGCGGACTTTTCTCCCGCTTTTTTATGGATTCTGGCAGGGGTATTTATCACATATGTAGCCTCTGGGGCTATATATTGTGATTGTTTTGCCAGCCAAGGTGTTTATATTGCTTCTCAGGGCGCCCCCCCCAGCGCCCTGCACCCTCAGTGACCGGAATGTGTGAAGTGTGTATGAGGAGCAATGGCGCACAGCTGCAGTGCTGTGCGCTACCTTGGTGAAGACAGAAGTCTTCTGCCGCCGATTTTCCGGACCTCTTCTTGCTTCTGGCTCTGTAAGGGGGACGGCGGCGCGGCTCCGGGAACGAACACCACGGCCAGTTCCATGCGGTCGATCCCTCTGGAGCTAATGGTGTCCAGTAGCCTAAGAAGCCCAAGCTAGCTGCAAGCAGGTAGGTTCTTCTCCCCTTAGTCCCTCGGTGCAGTGAGCCTGTTGCCAGCAGGTCTCACTGTAAAATAAAAAACCTAACATATACTTTCTTTCTAGAAGCTCAGGAGAGCCCCTAGTGTGCATCCAGCTCGGTCGGGCACAAAGATCTAACTGAGGCTTAGAGGAGTGTCATAGTGGGAGGAGCCAGTGCACACCAGGTGACCTAAAGCTTTCTTTAGTTGTGCCCAGTCTCCTGCGGAGCCGCTATTCCCCATGGTCCTTTCGGAGTTCCCAGCATCCACTAGGACGTTAGAGAAAATATTGTATCACTCCATATTCAATCCCTTTGAAATTTGTACATAACATTGGTTGTAGGGTGTAACCTTAACTGGATTATGGCTGTGTATTTCAAAAAAAGCACCAGTTGGTGACTCTCTGCCCCCCAATACACAATGTAGATGCTGCCTTGAATAGTAATCCTAAGTGTAGGATGAACAATGCATGGTTTTGAGATTTTGGGGTCTATTCATGAAGAAGTAAAAAGGGTGGAGAAGCCAGTGGAGAAATTGCCCATGGCAACCAATCAGCATTGAAGTAACATTTATAATTTACATACTATACAATTGTATGGAGCAGCTGATTGGTTGCCATGGGCAACATCTTCACAGGCTCACTTCTCCATTCTTTCACTGCTTCATGAATAGACCTCTCTGTAAGGATCGTCTATTTCGCTTTAGTGTTCTGTGTAACTCCTCCATTGAATGTCATCTTTCCCAGGAATTGCCTAATCTGTCCATTGAAACCTATGTAGTGTGCCCAAGATGGCTGCCTCACCTAGTACTCATGTGGAGGAAGAACAATGCATGGGCTTAATGATTTTGTAAGGATTGTGTATCTTGCTTTATTATTCTGTATCTCCCTCTATACTTGTCATCTCTTCCAGGCATTGCCTATTCCACCCAGGGTATCTTGTATTTCTCTAACGTCCTAAGTGGATGCTGGGGACTCCGTCAGGACCATGGGGTTTAGCGGCTCCGCAGGAGACAGGGCACAATAATAAAAGCTTTAGGATCAGGTGGTGTGCACTGGCTCCTCCCCCTATGACCCTCCTCCAAGCCTCAGTTAGATCTTTGTGCCCGGCCGAGAAGGGTGCAATCTAGGTGGCTCTCCTGAGCTGCTTAGAATAAAAGTTTAAGTTAGGTTTTTTATTTTCAGTGAGTCCTGCTGGCAACAGGCTCACTGCTACGAGGGACTTAGGGGAGAGAAGTAAACTCACCTGCGTGCAGGATGGATTTGCTTCTTAGGCTACTGGACACCATTAGCTCCAGAGGGAGTCGGAACACAGGTCTCACCCTGGGGTTCGTCCCGGAGCCGTGCCGCCGACCCCCCTTGCAGATGCCGAAGTTGAAGAGGTCCGGAAACAGGCGGCAGAAGACTTTCAGTCTTCATAAGGTAGCGCACAGCACTGCAGCTGTGCGCCATTGTTGTCAGCACACTTCATACCAGCGGTCACTGAGGGTGCAGGGCGCTGGGGGGGGCGCCCTGGGCAGCAATGTATTATACCTTTTTTATGGCTAAAATACATCACATATAGCCCTTGAGGCTATATGGATGTATTTAACCCCTGCCAGATCTCACAAACTCCGGGAGAAGAGCCCGCCGTTTTAGGGGGCGGGGCCTATTCTCCTCAGCACACGGCGCCATTTTCCTGCTCAGCTCTGCTGTGAGGAAGGCTCCCAGGCTCTCCCCTGCACTGCACTACAGAAACAGGGTTAAAACTAGAGATGAGCGCCTGAAATTTTTCGGGTTTTGTGTTTTGGTTTTGGGTTCGGTTCCGCGGCCGTGTTTTGGGTTCGAACGCGTTTTGGCAAAACCTCACCGAATTATTTTTGTCGGATTCGGGTGTGTTTTGGATTCGGGTGTTTTTTTCCAAAAACACTAAAAAACAGCTTAAATCATAGAATTTGGGGGTCATTTTGATCCCAAAGTATTATTAACCTCAAAAACCATAATTTACACTCATTTTCAGTCTATTCTGAATACCTCACACCTCACAATATTATTTTTAGTCCTAAAATTTGCACCGAGGTCGCTGTGTGAGTAAGATAAGCGACCCTAGTGGCCGACACAAACACCGGGCCCATCTAGGAGTGGCACTGCAGTGTCACGCAGGATGTCCCTTCCAAAAAACCCTCCCCAAACAGCACATGACGCAAAGAAAAAAAGAGGCGCAATGAGGTAGCTGTGTGAGTAAGATTAGCGACCCTAGTGGCCGACACAAACACCGGGCCCATCTAGGAGTGGCACTGCAGTGTCACGCAGGATGGCCCTTCCAAAAAACCCTCCCCAAACAGCACATGACGCAAAGAAAAAAAGAGGCGCAATGAGGTAGCTGACTGTGTGAGTAAGATTAGCGACCCTAGTGGCCGACACAAACACCGGGCCCATCTAGGAGTGGCACTGCAGTGTCACGCAGGATGGCCCTTCCAAAAAACCCTCCCCAAACAGCACATGGCGCAAAGAAAAAAAGAGGCGCAATGAGGTAGCTGACTGTGTGAGTAAGATTAGCGACCCTAGTGGCCGACACAAACACCGGGCCCATCTAGGAGTGGCACTGCAGTGTCACGCAGGATGGCCCTTCCAAAAAACCCTCCCCAAACAGCACATGACGCAAAGAAAAAAAGAGGCGCAATGAGGTAGCTGTGTGAGTAAGATTAGCGACCCTAGTGGCCGACACAAACACCGGGCCCATCTAGGAGTGGCACTGCAGTGTCACGCAGGATGTCCCTTCCAAAAAACCCTCCCCAAACAGCACATGACGCAAAGAAAAAAAGAGGCGCAATGAGGTAGCTGTGTGAGTAAGATTAGCGACCCTAGTGGCCGACACAAACACCGGGCCCATCTAGGAGTGGCACTGCAGTGTCACGCAGGATGTCCCTTCCAAAAAACCCTCCCCAAACAGCACATGACGCAAAGAAAAAAAGAGGCGCAATGAGGTAGCTGACTGTGTGAGTAAGATTAGCGACCCTAGTGGCCGACACAAACACCGGGCCCATTTAGGAGTGGCACTGCAGTGTCACGCAGGATGTCCCTTCCAAAAAACCCTCCCCAATCAGCACATGATGCAAAGAAAAAGAAAAGAAAAAAGAGGTGCAAGATGGAATTATCCTTGGGCCCTCCCACCCACCCTTATGTTGTATAAACAAAACAGGACATGCACACTTTAACCAACCCATCATTTCAGTGACAGGGTCTGCCACACGACTGTGACTGATATGACGGGTTGGTTTGGACCCCCCCCAAAAAAGAAGCAATTAATCTCTCCTTGCACAAACTGGCTCTACAGAGGCAAGATGTCCACCTCATCTTCACCCTCCGATATATCACCGTGTACATCCCCCTCCTCACAGATTATCAATTCGTCCCCACTGGAATCCACCATCTCAGCTCCCTGTGTACTTTGTGGAGGCAATTGCTGCTGGTCAATGTCTCCGCGGAGGAATTGATTATAATTCATTTTAATGAACATCATCTTCTCCACATTTTCTGGATGTAACCTCGTACGCCGATTGCTGACAAGGTGAGCGGCGGCACTAAACACTCTTTCGGAGTACACACTTGTGGGAGGGCAACTTAGGTAGAATAAAGCCAGTTTGTGCAAGGGCCTCCAAATTGCCTCTTTTTCCTGCCAGTATAAGTACGGACTGTGTGACGTGCCTACTTGGATGCGGTCACTCATATAATCCTCCACCATTCTATCAATGTTGAGAGAATCATATGCAGTGACAGTAGACGACATGTCCGTAATCGTTGTCAGGTCCTTCAGTCCGGACCAGATGTCAGCATCAGCAGTCGCTCCAGACTGCCCTGCATCACCGCCAGCGGGTGGGCTCGGAATTCTGAGCCTTTTCCTCGCACCCCCAGTTGCGGGAGAATGTGAAGGAGGAGATGTTGACAGGTCGCGTTCCGCTTGACTTGACAATTTTGTCACCAGCAGGTCTTTCAACCCCAGCAGACCTGTGTCTGCCGGAAAGAGAGATCCAAGGTAGGCTTTAAATCTAGGATCGAGCACGGTGGCCAAAATGTAGTGCTCTGATTTCAACAGATTGACCACCCGTGAATCCTTGTTAAGCGAATTAAGGGCTGCATCCACAAGTCCCACATGCCTAGCGGAATCGCTCCCTTTTAGCTCCTTCTTCAATGCCTCCAGCTTCTTCTGCAAAAGCCTGATGAGGGGAATGACCTGACTCAGGCTGGCAGTGTCTGAACTGACTTCACGTGTGGCAAGTTCAAAGGGCATCAGAACCTTGCACAACGTTGAAATCATTCTCCACTGCACTTGAGACAGGTGCATTCCATCTCCTATATCGTGCTCAATTGTATAGGCTTGAATGGCCTTTTGCTGCTCCTCCAACCTCTGAAGCATATAGAGGGTTGAATTCCACCTCGTTACCACTTCTTGCTTCAGATGATGGCAGGGCAGGTTCAGTAGTTTTTGGTGGTGCTCCAGTCTTCTGTACGTGGTGCCTGTACGCCGAAAGTGTCCCGCAATTTTTCTGGCCACCGACAGCATCTCTTGCACGCCCCTGTCGTTTTTAAAAAAATTCTGCACCACCAAATTCAAGGTATGTGCAAAACATGGGACGTGCTGGAATTTGCCCATATTTAATGCACACACAATATTGCTGGCGTTGTCCGATGCCACAAATCCACAGGAGAGTCCAATTGGGGTAAGCCATTCCGCGATGATCTTCCTCAGTTGCCGTAAGAGGTTTTCAGCTGTGTGCGTCTTCTGGAAAGCGGTGATACAAAGCGTAGCCTGCCTAGGAAAGAGTTGGCGTTTGCGAGATGCTGCTACTGGTGCCGCCGCTGCTGTTCTTGCGGCGGGAGTCCATACATCTACCCAGTGGGCTGTCACAGTCATATAGTCCTGACCCTGCCCTGCTCCACTTGTCCACATGTCCGTGGTTAAGTGGACATTGGGTACAACTGCATTTTTTAGGAGACTGGTGAGTCTTTTTCTGACGTCCGTGTACATTCTCGGTATCGCCTGCCTAGAGAAGTGGAACCTAGATGGTATTTGGTAACGGGGGCACACTGCCTCAATAAATTGTCTAGTTCCCTGTGAACTAACGGCGGATACCGGACGCACGTCTAACACCAACATAGTTGTCAAGGACTCAGTTATCCGCTTTGCAGTAGGATGACTGCTGTGATATTTCATCTTCCTCGCAAAGGACTGTTGAACAGTCAATTGCTTACTGGAAGTAGTACAAGTGGGCTTACGACTTCCCCTCTGGGATGACCATCGACTCCCAGCGGCAACAACAGCAGCGCCAGCAGCAGTAGGCGTTACACGCAAGGATGCATCGGAGGAATCCCAGGCAGGAGAGGACTCGTCAGACTTGCCAGTGACATGGCCTGCAGGACTATTGGCATTCCTGGGGAAGGAGGAAATTGACACTGAGGGAGTTGGTGGGGTGGTTTGCGTGAGCTTGGTTACAAGAGGAAGGGATTTACTGGTCAGTGGACTGCTTCCGCTGTCACCCAAAGTTTTTGAACTTGTCACTGACTTATTATGAATGCGCTGCAGGTGACGTATAAGGGAGGATGTTCCGAGGTGGTTAACGTCCTTACCCCTACTTATTACAGCTTGACAAAGGGAACACACGGCTTGACACCTGTTGTCCGCATTTCTGGTGAAATACCTCCACACCGAAGAGCTGATTTTTTTGGTATTTTCACCTGGCATGTCAACGGCCATATTCCTCCCACGGACAACAGGTGTCTCCCCGGGTGCCTGACTTAAACAAACCACCTCACCATCAGAATCCTCCTGGTCAATTTCCTCCCCAGCGCCAGCAACACCCATATCCTCCTCATCCTGGTGTACTTCAACACTGACATCTTCAATCTGACTATCAGGAACTGGACTGCGGGTGCTCCTTCCAGCACTTGCAGGGGGCGTGCAAATGGTGGAAGGCGCATGCTCTTCACGTCCAGTGTTGGGAAGGTCAGGCATCGCAACCGACACAATTGGACTCTCCTTGTGGATTTGGGATTTCAAAGAACGCACAGTTCTTTGCGGTGCTTTTGCCAGCTTGAGTCTTTTCAGTTTTCTAGCGAGAGGCTGAGTGCTTCCATCCTCATGTGAAGCTGAACCACTAGCCATGAACATAGGCCAGGGCCTCAGCCGTTCCTTGCCACTCCGTGTGGTAAATGGCATATTGGCAAGTTTACGCTTCTCCTCCGACAATTTTATTTTAGGTTTTGGAGTCCTTTTTTTACTGATATTTGGTGTTTTGGTTTTGACATGCTCTGTACTATGCCATTGGGCATCGGCCTTGGCAGACGACGTTGCTGGCATTTCATCGTCTCGGCCATGACTAGTGGCAGCAGCTTCAGCACGAGGTGGAAGTGGATCTTGATCTTTCCCTAATTTTGGAACCTCAACATTTTTGTTCTCCATATTTTAATAGGCACAACTAAAAGGCACCTCAGGTAAACAATGCAGATGGATGGATTGGATACTAGTATACAATTATGGACGGGCTGCCGAGTGCCGACACAGAGGTAGCCACAGCCGTGAACTACCGCACTGTACTGTGTCTGCTGCTAATATATAGACTGGTTGATAAAGAGATAGTATACTCGTAACTAGTATGTATGTATAAAGAAAGAAAAAAAAACCACGGTTAGGTCACTGGTATATACAATTATGGACGGGCTGCCGAGTGCCGACACAGAGGTAGCCACAGCCGTGAACTACCGCACTGTACTGTGTCTGCTGCTAATATATAGACTGGTTGATAAAGAGATAGTATACTCGTAACTAGTATGTATGTATAAAGAAAGAAAAAAAAACCACGGTTAGGTGGTATATACAATTATGGACGGGCTGCCGAGTGCCGACACAGAGGTAGCCACAGCCGTGAACTACCGCACTGTACTGTGTCTGCTGCTAATATATAGACTGGTTGATAAAGAGATAGTATACTCGTAACTAGTATGTATGTATAAAGAAAGAAAAAAAAACCACGGTTAGGTCACTGGTATATACAATTATGGACGGGCTGCCGAGTGCCGACACAGAGGTAGCCACAGCCGTGAACTACCGCACTGTACTGTGTCTGCTGCTAATATATAGACTGGTTGATAAAGAGATAGTATACTCGTAACTAGTATGTATGTATAAAGAAAGAAAAAAAAACCACGGTTAGGTGGTATATACAATTATGGACGGGCTGCCGAGTGCCGACACAGAGGTAGCCACAGCCGTGAACTACCGCACTGTACTGTGTCTGCTGCTAATATATAGACTGGTTGATAAAGAGATAGTATACTCGTAACTAGTATGTATGTATAAAGAAAGAAAAAAAAACCACGGTTAGGTCACTGGTATATACAATTATGGACGGGCTGCCGAGTGCCGACACAGAGGTAGCCACAGCCGTGAACTACCGCACTGTACTGTGTCTGCTGCTAATATATAGACTGGTTGATAAAGAGATAGTATACTCGTAACTAGTATGTATGTATAAAGAAAGAAAAAAAAACCACGGTTAGGTCACTGGTATATACAATTATGGATGGGCTGCCGAGTGCCGACACAGAGGTAGCCACAGCCGTGAACTACCGCACTGTACTGTGTCTGCTGCTAATATATAGACTGGTTGATAAAGAGATAGTATACTCGTAACTAGTATGTATGTATAAAGAAAGAAAAAAAAACCACGGTTAGGTCACTGGTATATACAATTATGGACGGGCTGCGGAGTGCCGACACAGAGGTAGCCACAGCCGTGAACTACCGCACTGTACTGTGTCTGCTGCTAATATATAGACTGGTTGATAAAGAGATAGTATACTCGTAACTAGTATGTATGTATAAAGAAAGAAAAAAAAACACGGTTAGGTGGTATATACAATTATGGACGGGCTGCCGAGTGCCGACACAGAGGTAGCCACAGCCGTGAACTACCGCACTGTACTGTGTCTGCTGCTAATATATAGACTGGTTGATAAAGAGATAGTATACTCGTAACTAGTATGTATGTATAAAGAAAGAAAAAAAAACCACGGTTAGGTCACTGGTATATACAATTATGGACGGGCTGCCGAGTGCCGACACAGAGGTAGCCACAGCCGTGAACTACCGCACTGTACACTGGTTGATAAAGAGATAGTAGTATACTCGTAACAACTAGTATGACGACGGTATAAAGAATGAAAAAAAAACCACGGTTAGGTGGTATATAATACAATTATGGTTGGACGGACTGCCTGCCGAGTGCCGACACAGAGGTAGCCACAGCCGTGAACTACCGCACTGTACACTGGTTGATAAAGAGATAGTAGTATACTCGTAACAACTAGTATGACGACGGTATAAAGAATGAAAAAAAAAACACGGTTAGGTGGTATATAATACAATTATGGTTGGACGGACTGCCTGCCGAGTGCCGACACAGAGGTAGCCACAGCCGTGAACTACCGCACTGTACACTGGTTGATAAAGAGATAGTAGTATACTACTAACAACTAGTATGACGACGGTATAAAGAACGAAAAAAAAAACACGGTTAGGTGGTATATATTATAATACAATTATGGATGGACGGACTGCCTGCCGAGTTCCGACACAGAGGTAGCCACAGCCGTGAACTACCGCACTGTACACTGGTTGATAAAGAGATAGTAGTATACTCGTAACAACTAGTATGACGACGGTATAAAGAACGAAAAAAAAACCACGGTTAGGTGGTATATATTATAATACAATTATGGATGGACGGACTGCCTGCCGAGTGCCGACACAGAGGTAGCCACAGCCGTGAACTACCGCACTGTACTGTGTCTGCTGCTAATATAGACTGGTTGATAAAGAGATAGTATACAATACTACTAATATACTGGTGGTCAGGCACTGGTCACCACTAGTCACACTGGCAGTGGCACTCCTGCAGCAAAAGTGTGCACTGTTTAATTTTAATATAATATTATTTATCATGTACTCCTGGCTCCTGCTATAACAACCTGCAGTGCTCCCCAGTCTCCCCCACAATTATAAGCTTTATATACAATACATTGATGTGCAGCACACTGGGCTGAGCAGTGCACACAGACTGAGTCACTGTGTGACTGTGTATCGTTTTTTTCAGGCAGAGAACGGATAAATTAAATAAAACAAACAACTGCACTGTCTCTGGTGGTCACTGGTCACTGTGGTCGTCAGTCACTAAACTCTGTCTGCACTCTGCACTCTCTTCTAATCTACAGTATCACAGCAATCTCTCTCTCTCTCTCTCTCTTCTAAATCTAATCTAAATGGAGAGGACGCCAGCCACGTCCTCTCCCTATCAATCTCAATGCACGTGTGAAAATGGCGGCGACGCGCGGCTCCTTATATAGAATCCGAGTCTCGCGAGAATCCGACAGCGTCATGATGACGTTCGGGCGCGCTCGGGTTAACCGAGCAAGGCGGGAAGATCCGAGTCGCTCGGACCCGTGAAAAAAAAAGTGAAGTTCGTGCGGGTTCGGATTCAAAGAAACCGAACCCGCTCATCTCTAGTTAAAACAGAGAGGGGGGGCACTTATTTGGCGATATGATTACATATGTGAAAATGCTATAAGGGAAAACACTTGTATAAGGGGTTGTCCCTGTATAATTATAGCGTTTTTGGTGTGTGCTGGCAAACTCTCCCTCTGTCTCCCCAAAGGGCTAGTGGGGTCCTGTCCTCTATCAGAGCATTCCCTGTGTGTGTGCTGTGTGTCGGTACGTGTGTGTCGACATGTAGGAGGACGATGTTGGTGAGGAGGCGGAGCAAATTGCCTGTATTGGTGATGTCACTCTCTAGGGAGTCGACACCGGAATGGATGGCTTATTTAGGAATTACGTGATAATGTCAACACGATGCAAGGTCGGTTGACGACATGAGACGGCCGGCAAACAAATTAGTACCTGTCCAGGCGTCTCAGACACCGTCAGGGGCTTGTAAAAACGCCCATTTACCTCAGTTAGTCGACACAGACACGGACACTGACTTCAGTGTCGACGGTGAAGAAACAAACGTATTTTCCTTTAGGGCCACACGTTACATGTTAAGGGCAATGAAGGAGGTGTTACATATTTCTGATACTACAAGTACCACAAATAAGGGTATTATGTAGGGTGGGAATAATCTACTTGTAGTTTTTCCTGAATCATATAAATTAAAGTGTGTGATGATACGTGGGTTTCCTCCGATAGAAAATTATTGGAGGTATACCTTTTCCCGCCAGAAGTGAGGGCGAGTTGGGAAACACACCTTAGGGTGGATAAGGCGCTCACACGCTTATAAAAACAAGTGGCGTTACCGTCTCCAGATACGGCCGCCCTCAAAGAGCCAGCTGATAGGAAGCTGAAAAATATCCTAAAAAGTATATACACACATACTGGTGTTATACTACGACCAGCAATCGCCTCAGCCTGGATGTGCAGCGCTGGGGGGGCTTGGTCGGATTTCCTGACTGAAAATATTGATACCCTTGACAGGAACAATATTTTATTGACTATAGAGCATTTTAAGGATGCATTTCTATATATGCGAGATGCGCAGAGGGATATTTGCATTCTGGCATCAAGAGTAGATGTGATGTCCATATCTGCCAGACGATGTTTATACACACGACAGTGGTCAGGTGATGCAGATTCCAGACGGCACATGGAAGTATTGCCGTATAAAGGGGCGGTCCATCGGACCTGGTGGCCATGGCAACAGCTGGAAAATCCACTTTTGTTACCCCAAGTCACATCTCAGCAGAAAAGGACACAGTCTTTTCAGTCTCAGTCCTTTCGTACCCATAAAGGCAGGCGGGCAAAAGGTCAGTCATATCTGCCCAGGGTTAGAGGAAAGGGAAGAAGACTGCAGCAGGCAGCCCATTCCCAGGAACAGAAGTCCTCCACAGCTTCTGCCAAGTCCGCAGCATGACGCTGGGGCCATACAAGCGGACTCAGGTGCGGTGGGGGGTCATCTCAAGAGTTTCAGCACGCAGTGGGCTCACTCGCAAGTGGACTCCTGGATCCTACACGTAGTATCCCAGGTGTACATTGGAAATTCGAGACGTCTTCCCCTCACAAGTTCCTGAAGTCTGCTTTACCAACGTCTCCCTCCGACAGGGAGGCAGTATTGGAAAAAAATTCACAGGCTGTATTCCCAGCAGGTGATAATCAAAGTACCCCTCCTACAACAAGGGAAGGGGTATTATTCCACACTATATTGTGGTACTGAAGCCAAACGGCTCGGTGAGATCTAAAAGATTTGAACAATTACATACAAGGGTTCAAATCAAGATGGAGTCACTCAGAGCAGTGATAGCGAACCAGGACGATATGGTGTCACTGGATATCAGGGACGCTTACCTACATGTCCAAATTTTGCCCTTCTCACCAAGGGTATCTCAGGTTCGTGGTACAGAACTGTCACTATCAGTTCAGACGCTGCCGTTTGGATTGCCCACGGCACCCCGGGTCTTTACCATGGTAATGGCCGAAATGATGATTCTTCCTAAAAGAAATATGGACGCTTTCCTGATAAGGGCAAGGTCCAGAGAACAGTTGGCGGTCGGAGTAGCACTATCTCAAGTAGTTCTACGACAGCACGAGTGGATTCTAAATATTCCAAAATCGCAGCTTTTTCCGACGACACGTCTAATGTTCCTAGGAATGATTCTGGACACAGTCCAGAAAAGGATGTTTTCTCCCGGAGAAGAAGACCAGGGAGTTATCCGAGCTAGTCAGGAACCTCCTAAAACCAGGAAAAGTATCAGTGCATCATTGCACAAGGGTCCTGTGAAAAATGGTGGTTTCTTACAAAGCGATCCCATTCGGTAGATTTCACGCAAGAACCTTTCAGTGGAATCTGCTGGGAAAATGGTCCGGATCGCATCTTCAGATGCATCAGCGGACAACCCTGTCTCCAAGGACAAGGGTGTTTTCTTCTGCGGTGGCTGCAGAGTGCTCATCTATGAAAGGGCCGCAGATTCGACATTCAGGACTGGGTCCTGGTGACCACGGATGCCAGCCTGAGTGGCTGGGGAGCAGTCACACAAGGAAAAAATTTCCAGGGAGTGTGATCAAGTCTGGAGACTTCTCTCCACATAAATATACTGGAGCTAAGGGCAATTTACAAGGCTCTAAGCTTAGCAAGACCTCTGCTTCAAGGTCAGCCGGTATTGATCCAGTGGGACAACATCACGGCAGTCGCCCACGTAAACAGACAGGGCGGCACATGAAGCAGGAGGGAAATGGCAGAAACTGCAAGGATTCTTCGCTGGGCGAAAAATCATGTGATAACACTCTCAGCAGTGTTAATTCCGGGAGTGGAAAACTGGGAAGCAAACTTCCTCAGCAGGCATAACCTCCACCCGGGAGAGTGGGGACTTCAGCGGGAAGTCTTCCACATGATTGTAAACCGTTGGGAAAAACCAAAGGTGGACATGATGGCGTCCCGCCTGAACAAAAAACTAGACAAATATTGCGCCAGGTCAAGGGACCCTCAGGCAATAGCGGTGGACGCTCTGGAAACACTGTGGGTGTACCAGTCAGGGTATGTGTTCCCTCCTATGCATCTCATACCAAAAGTACTGAGAATCATAAGAAGGAGATGAGTAAGAACGATACTCGTGGTTCCGGATGGGTCAAGAAGGACTTGGTACCCGGAACTTCAAGAGATGCTCACGGAAGAACCGTGGCCTCTACCTTTAAGAAAGGACCTGCTCCAGCAGGGGCCTTGTCTGTTCCAAGACTTACCGCGGCTGCGTTTGACGGCATGGCAGTTGAACGCCGGATCCTGAAAGGGCATTCCAGATGAAGTCATCCCTACCCTGGTCGAAGCCAGGAAGGATGTAACCGCAAAACATTTTCACCGCATTTGGCGAAAATATGTTGCGTGGTGTGAGGCCAAGAAGGTCCCTACAGAGGAATTCCAACTGGGTCATTTCCTACATTTCCTGAAAACAGGACTGTCTATGGGCCTAAAATTAGGGTCCATTAAGGTTCAAATTTCGACCCTGTCAAATTTCTTCCAGAAAGAACTGGCTTCAGTGCCTGAAGTTCAGACGTTTGTAAAAGGGGTACTGCATATACAGCCTCCTTTTGTGCCCCCAGTGGCACCTTGGGATCTCAATGTTGTTTTGAGTTTCCTAAAGTCACATTGGTGATCCACTCACCACTGTGGAATTAAAATATTTCACATGGAAGGTGAAGATTCTATTAGCCCTGGCTTCAGCCAGGCGTGTGTCAGAATGGGCGGCTTTATCATATAAAAGCCCTTACTTAATTTTTCATTCTGACAGGGCAGAATTGAGGACTCGTCCTCAATTTCTCCTTAAGGTGTTTTCTGTTTTTCACATGAACCAACCTATTGTGGTACCTGCGGCTACTAGGGACTTGGAGGACTCCAAGTTACTTGACGTTGTCAGGGCCCTGAAAATATATGTTTCCAGGACGACTGGAGTCAGAAAATCTGACTCGCTGTTTAGCCTGTATGCACCCAACAAGATGGGTGTTCCTGCTTCTAAGCAGACGATTGCTCGCTGGATTTGTGGTACAATTCAGCTTGCACATTCTGTGGCAGGCTTGCCACAGCCAAAATCAGTAAAAGCCCATTCCACAAGGAAGTGGGCTCATCTTGGGCGGCTGCCCGAGGTGTCTCGGCTTTACAACTTTGCTGAGCTGCTACTTGGTCAGGGGCACACCCTGACTGAGGAGGACCTGGAGTTCTCTCATTCGGTGCTGCAGAGTCATCCGCACTCTCCCGCCCGTTTGGGAGCTTTGGTATAATCCCCATGGTCCTGACGGAGTCCCCAGCATCCACTTAGGACGTTAGAGAAAATAAGAATTTACTTACCGATAATTCTATTTCTCGTAGTCCGTAGTGGATGCTGGGCGCCCATCCCAAGTGCAGATTGTCTGCAATACTTGTACATAGTTATTGTTACAAAAATCGGGTTATTCTTGTTGTGAGCCATCTTTTCAGAGGCTCCTTCGTTGTGATCATACTGTTAACTGGGTTCAGATCACAGGTTGTACGGTGTGATTGGTGTGGCTGGTATGAGTCTTACCCGGGATTCAATATCCTTCCTTATTATGCACGCTCGTCCGGGCACAGTATCCTAACTGAGGCTTGGAGGAGGGTCATAGGGGGAGGAGCCAGTGCACACCACCTGATCCTAAAGCTTTTATTATTGTGCCCTGTCTCCTGCGGAGCCGCTAAACCCCATGGTCCTGACGGAGTCCCCAGCATCCACTACGGACTACGAGAAATAGAATTATCGGTAAGTAAATTCTTATTATTGCGCACAAGACGGCTGCCTTGTCTTCTACATTCATGGCTAAAATGACTAATCCTAGTAACTGATGACTCAAAATGGCAGCCACACCTCTGGATTGTGTTCATGGTTTCAGTAAAGTGCTTTGAGTTCTACTGGAGAAAGGCGCTAAATAAATAAAATTATTATTACAGGTTAAGTATCCCATATCCAAAATGCTTGGGACCAGAAGTATTTTGGATATCGGATTTTTCAGTATTTTGGAATAGTTGCATACTATAATGAGATATCATGGCGATGAGACCTAAGTCTCCTTATACACACAGCCTGAAGGTAATTTTAGCCAATATTTTTTATAACTTTGTGCATTAAACAAAGTTTGTGTACATTGAGCCATCAGAAAACAAAGGTTTCACGATCTCACTCTCACTCAAAAAATTCTGTATTTCGGAATATTGCGTATTTCAGAATATTTGGATATGGGATACTCAACCTGTAGTATTATTATTATTATCTATATATTAATAGCAAAAGGACGACAACAAGTGACATATTTCTATGATTCCGTTGTCTGAGCAAAGCACATCATATACCAAATAAAAGGTCTTGGTATGTAGATTTGAAGAAAAATATTGGCTTTGCACTGCAACTGGTTGTTTCGTTTTGGGAGTTATGTTGCAAAATGTCCACCTGCCATTTATAATAGTGATGTGCACCGGACATTTTTCGGGTTTTGTGTTTTGGTTTTGGATTCGGTTCCGCGGCCGTGTTTTGGATTCGGACGCGTTTTGGCAAAACCTCACCGAAATTTTTTTGACGGATTCGGGTGTGTTTTGGATTCGGGTGTTTTTTACAAAAAACCCTAAAAAACAGCTTAAATCATAGAATTTGGGGGTCATTTTGATCCCATAGTTTTATTAACCTCAATTTCCACTCATTTCCACTCATTTTCAGTCTATTCTGAACACCTCACAATATTATTTTTAGTCCTAAAATTTGCACCGAGGTTGCTGGAAGGCTAAGCTAAGCGACACAAGTGGCCGACACAAACACCTGGCCCATCTAGGAGTGGCACTGCAGTGTCAGACAGGATGGCACTTCAAAAAAATAGTCCCAAACAGCACATGATGCAAAGAAAAAAAGGCGCACCAAGGTCGCTGTGTGACTAAGCTAAGCGACACAAGTGGCCGACACAAACACCTGGTCCATCTAGGAGTGGCACTGCAGTGTCAGGCAGGATGGCACTTCAAAAAAATAGTCCCCAAACAGCACATGATGCAAAGGAAAAAAAGAGGCGCACCAAGGTCGCTGTGTGACTAAGCTAAGCGACACAAGTGGCCGACACAAACACCTGGCCCATCTAGGAGTGGCACTGCAGTGTCAGGCAGGATGGCACTTCAAAAAAATAGTCCCCAAACAGCACATGATGCAAAGAAAGAAAGGCGCACCAAGGTCGCTGTGTGACTAAGCTAAGCGACACAAGTGGCCGACACAAACACCTGGCCCATCTAGGAGTGGCACTGCAGTGTCAGGCAGGATGGCACTTCAAAAAAATAGTCCCCAAACAGCACATGATGTAAAGAAAAAAAGGCGCACCAAGGTCGCTGTGTGACTAAGCTAAGCGACACAAGTGGCCGACACAAACACCTGGCCCATCTAGGAGTGGCACTGCAGTGTCAAACAGGATGGCACTTCAAAAAAATAGTCCCCAAACAGCACATGATGCAAAGAAAGAAAGAGGCGCACCAAGGTCGCTGTGTGACTAAGCTAAGCGACACAAGTGGCCGACACAATTATTGCTATTATATATAGTATACTGGTGGTCACTGTGTCAGCAAACTGCAAAACTAAAATGCACCACAGGTATAGCATGTAGATGGATAGTATACTTAATGACGACACAGAGGTAGGTACAGCAGTGGCCTTCCGTACTGCTATTATATATAGTATACTGGTGGTCACTGTGTCAGCAAACTGCAAAACTAAAATGCACCACAGGTATAGAATGTAGATGGATAGTATACTTAATGACGACACAGAGGTAGGTACAGCAGTGGCCTTCCGTACTGCTATATATAGTATACTGGTGGTCACTGTGTCAGCAAACTGCAAAACTAAAATGCACCACAGGTATAGAATGTAGATGGATAGTATACTTAATGACGACACAGAGGTAGGTACAGCAGTGGCCTTCCGTACCGTACTGCTATTATATATAGTATACTGGTGGTCACTGTGTCAGCAAACTGCAAAACTAAAATGCACCACAGGTATAGAATGTAGATGGATAGTATACTTAATGACGACACAGAGGCAGGTACAGCAGTGGCCTACTGTACCGTAATGCTATATATTATATACTGGTGGTCACTGGTCAGCAAAACTCTGCACTGTACTCCTCCTATATAATATACTGGTGGTCCCCAGTCCCCACAATAAAGCAGCACACTGAGCACAGATATGGAGTGTTTTTCAGGCAGACAACGTATACTGGTGGTCACTGTCAGCAAAACTCTGCACTGTACTCCTGCTATATAATACAGCTGCTCCCCAGTCCCCACAATTAAGCAGTGTGAGCACAGATATATGCAGCACACAGCACAGATATGGAGCGGTTTTTTTCAGGCAGAGAACGGATAACTGGTGGTCACTGATCAGCAAAACTCTGCACTGTACTCCTCCTATATTATACAGCTGCTCCCCAGCCCTCCCCACAATTAAGCAATAGTGCACAGCACAATCAAGTTCAACAATAACGGAGAGGACGCCAGCCACGTCCTCTCCCTAACATTTCCAATGCACGAGTGAAAATGGCGGCGACGCGCGGCTGCTTATATAGAATTCAAATCTCGCGAGAATCTGACAGCGGGATGATGACGTTCGGGCGCGCTCAGGTTACCCGAGCCATACGGGAGAATCCGAGTATGCCTCGGACCCGTGTAAAAAGGGTGAAGTTCGGGGGGGTTCGGTTTCTGAGAAACCGAACCCGCTCATCACTAATTTATAATGCATCACCATTGTGCTCTGACAAATGTGACAGTTGGTGAACTCTCCACATGCACCTGCTGGGTGACATGGAACATGTGACCTGATGCATGGTCTGGAAACTGTGACAGTTATTAGCAGCCACCCACTAAGCAGGGATTTTTTGAAATTCGACTTCTAAGGGGATGAAAAGGGGTAAAAGGTTCCACCAAGCAAACCTTTGCCCGGTTGAAACCAAGCACATCAGCTAGTTATTATTAGTAGTAGAAGTAGTAGTAGTAGTATTATCCATACCTCATGAACGTAAGGAACAGACTAAGCTGTAAGAAATAGAGGCTAGATAAGCTAGGTTAGTTGATTTTGGATAAAAGAAGCTCTAGTGGTAACCTAAGAAATGTGTAATATATCTGAGGTCAATGCAAAGATTTCTCTACTTAACTTTTTGTGCCAAGCTCAAGACAAATGACATAGTTCAATTCTGAATGTAAGAAAGAATATGTAAGTTTTTTTATACCATAACGGTGATTAAATCGTAAAATTTCAAACAACGTGAGATTGTGTTGGAAAAATCGCAATAAGAAATTAAAAATAGATTGGAGGCTTTTCATCCAAGAAATAGTATCTGACATTATGGACTAGATGGATCCTGGGAATTGTCCATTTATGCATTCGGAAATAATAGGGCAACACAGTTGGTGTAATAGCATTACCACCTCACAGCACTGAGGTCTTTAATTCCAACACCTGCCCTGTGTTGATATTGTATTCTCCCCCCATGCTTACTTTCATATGTCACCTCAAGTTCCACCCAAAGTCCAAATATATAATGGTAGGTTAATTGGCTCTTAACAAAAATGTTTGTTTCTGTGCATGTCATAGGGAATATGGATTGTAAGCTCCATTGGGATAGGGACTGATGTGAAAGGGCAAATATTCTCTGTAAAGCACTGGGGAACATGTGTGCACTATAAAAATAACTGTTAGTACACAAATAAATATCTTTTACCCTGGCTATGGGCCAGATTCAATTAGTCATGGAACTTACCGCGGGCTTGTACCCTCAGACTTTAACACCCATATCTATTCAATTACAAGCCCATTTGTTCATACAGCTAAATCACTTTAACTCATAGATTCCGGGTTAAGTGCCTGGGACTATTCATTCACATTTTTGTGCCGGCCATGATCAAGGCAGAAAGCCCTACTTAGGGGTATATTTAATTGATGTTGGATCCTTTCCTCAGTATTCAATGAGCGGCCAAATCTGACAGGATTTGGCCATCCCGGACAATGCCAATCCGACTTTTTTTTTAAATCGGATTGACATTGTCAGAAATGGAGCTAAAACCTGTCGGATTTGGCCGCGCTTCTGGCAATACACGTGTATTGGCAGCTATTCCGCCGATCCACGTGTTTTCCAACAAATCGGAATTGCTGACTTGTTAGAAAAATGGCAGGGGGATTGAATAGGTCAGAACAGTTTCCGACCTAAAAAAGTCGGAAACTGCTGTTTTGCGACAAAACACACAGTTCTGACTACAATTAAATACACCCCTAGTGAGGATTTCTGTTAGAATCTCAGGAGGTCCATGGTCAGTGTAGCCTGCAGGCTCAACATGGGCTGCTGCAGGCTGCAACTGAAAAGCATCAGGTATTGCTACTGTACAAACCCGCGGTAATTACATTGGCTAATCGAATACGACCCCTAGCTGACAACTGTGGCACTGGGATTTTTTGTTTTGCCTGTGAGGGAGATGTACTAAGCCTTAGAGAGTGATAAAGTAGAGAGAGATAAACTACCAATCAAGCAGCTACTGTTATTTGGGGCAGATGTATTAAGCATGGGGAAGGCTAAGGAAGTGATAAACCAGTGATAAATGCAAGGTGATAAACGCACCAGCCAATCAGCTCCCAACTGTTAATTTACATATTGGAGCTGATTGGCTGGTGCGTTTATCACCTTGCATTTATCACTGGTTTACCGCTTCCTTATGCCTTCTCCAGGTTAATACATATGCCCCACAGCCTGACACATGACACATGACAGTTAGGAGCTGATTGACTGGTAGCTTATCTCTCTCCATTTTATACATCTACCCATATGTAAGTACTTTAATTTGAAAAGGCCGAACATATGTTCTCAGGTTGACAAACCATGCCCCACTTAGTATATGAAAATCCCACCAAAATTACCTAAATTAACGTTACCTATATTAACAACATCAGTGTTCTTTATTAGATAAAAAAAAAATAGGCTTACTAGCTCTATATACCATGCAAGTACAGACCTTTCAGTGTTGAAGTGTTTATCAGTCTTTACTGTAATGCTGAATATTGTGTTGCTTTATTTTTCTAGTAAGTTGGATGTGCTGTGCAAATTTTCACTGGTATTCAGAAAGATATTGGGTCTATTTCAGACCTGATTGCAGCAGCAACATTGGCCCTCATTCCGAGTTGTTCGCTCGCAAGGCGATTTTAGCAGTATTGCACACACTAAGCCGCCGCCTACTGGGAGTGAATCTTAGCATCTTAAAATTGCGAACGATGTATTCGCAATATTGCGATTACACATCTCGTAGCAGTTTCTGAGTAGCTCCAGACTTACTCGGCATCTGCGATCAGTTCAGTGCTTGTCGTTCCTGGTTTGACGTCACAAACACACCCAGCGTTCGCCCAGACACTCCTCCATTTCTCGGGCCGCTCCTGCGTTTTTTCCGGAAACGGTAGCGTTTTTTCCCACACGCCCATAAAACGGCCTGTTTCCGCCCAGTAACACCCATTTCCTGTCAATCACACTACGATCGCCTGAGCGAAGAAAAAGCCGTGAGTAAAAATCCAAACTACATAGCAAATTTACTTGGTGCAGTCGCAGTGCGGACATTGCGCATGCGCACTAAGCGGAAAAACGCTGCGATGCGAAGAAATTTTCAGAGCGAACGACTCGGAATGACCTCCATTGTTTTCTAATGGTCAAAACCATGTGCACTGTGGATGGGTAAAAATATAATATGTGCAGAGAGAGTTAGATTTGGGTGGGGTGTGTTTAAACTAAAATCTAAATTGAAGTGTAAAAATAAAGCAGCCAGTATTTACTCTGCACAGAAATAATAAATAAGTAACCCACCCAAATCTAAATTTCTCTGCACAAGTTATATTCCCCCCCCCCCCCCCTCAGTGCACGTGTGTTTGCCCATTAGAGAACAATTTTGCTGCTGCAATCAGATCTGAATTGGGCTCATTGTTACACCACTGCTAGGTAGTTTTCGTCTCCTCAAGCTGAATGATTAAAAGTGATTTTATTAGCATGCAAGACAAAAATAAATTTCTCTCCTTTTATATCAATCTTCTCTTTTATCCTTCACAAATTTACAGTTAGAGATAAAGTTATTGGAAATGAAAGGAATCCTATGAAATGTGCTGCAAAAGTCTATTTTAAACATTCACACTTTGCAAAACTATTTTGAATTTCTTACTTGACATTATAAAACTCGTTCGCTTGCAAATAAACTTCTTCCAAGACATGAAATCACATTTAAAAAATGTGTTTCTAAAATTCCGGAGCCCGCTTGCCGTCTAAAGACTTTACAGTTGGGAACCAGAAATTTTAATGCAGAGTTAAGATGGGAAGGATAAAACGCAGGTTTGAATTATTGCATGTGCACCGGAGAGGCTTTATGCATTTATGCATCCACATATTCTTCTACCAAAGCTCAAGACTGTAGCTTATGTAGTAACTGCAATTTTTTTGTTGTCTTTGTTAAATCTTCTTTTATGCTCTTTCAAAAGGACAAATAAGAAGTTTATATTTATTTAAAATGGAAAATTGCAGAAGAAATACAGCTGCCGGATAAGTGATTTTGCCTTCCAAAGCAAGCAGCCTGTATAAATTCTGTGAATGCGTATTTATTTCTGTCATTGCCACCGGTGACCAATAAACTATAATAAGTATTGATACTTACATTCAGCACATGAAGATAAACATAGACTGGTTAGCGCCAAAAGCACAGTAATTTATTTACTCCACTGCACATTCAATCCCTCAAAACTAATTTGATGCCAAGTGCATCCAGTGTAGCGTATGTTTCCTTAAGAAAAAGAATTATTAGAACACAAGGACGTACATGTTCCGGACATTAAAGGAAAAAAATGTTTCTGCCAAACGCATTGCAGACATTGAACTAAGATCATTCATTCTTATGTAAAGTCCCCCCCCCCCCCCCCCCCCCTAGTGCTGCCAAGGTCAGTTTCAGATTGGCTTACCAGCCACATAAGTGCTGCTCATGCAGATTAAAGTTGCTTGGGGGCAGCTGGCTTCGACTTGCAGAGACATCTCATCTTTTTTCTTTTTCATTTGCAAGTAAAAATAAAACGCTCTGTAAGGACAATTCCTCCTCTCACTGTTCTCCATTTTATTACTTCTATTATTATTAGTGTTATACTGCCCCATTACAATTGGTATACTTAAAACAAGGTATTGTTATTATATTTTTCAATAGTAGTATCAAGTCAAGAAATGGAATGTGCTAATGGCATGGATTTATATTAAATTCAGACTGATGATGGATCAAGGTCAGGTATAGGGGTGGTGCTTATATCATATATTCCAGAACGCAGGCTTGTCTAGCTATTGCTAGGAATGTTGAACTGTAATCCACCATTGTCATCTGTGAAGTCATTTTTAAAGATGTAAAACAACACAAATAAAGAATGTAGGTCATGTATATTATAAAAAGGGCATCTATGAACATGCTTAAGGAAAAACCCACTGCAGCAAGCTGTAAAAAATTTGACGTATGAAAACAATATGTATTTACAGACACAAGGGGAAAAAAACAAGGTTATATGTATCTTTGCGGACTAAAAAAGTATGATTTATCAAATAGTCTTATTATTTTATAACTACGTATATCAAATTAGTTTATTTGTAGGCCTTTTGTGCTTTATGCTTTATTTTTTTTTTCTGTATTGGGTTTTAGCATATTCTATAAATCCATTATCCTTCACCATTACAGTGGCTCTGTTTGGTGGCCCCAAGCTTCAGTTTATCCGTGAAAATGCTTGATCGGGCAAATATGGCAGTTTTTTTACCCTTATATCTAAAGATCATTCCTCAAAGTCTACATTTTATAAAATAAGTTTTCAACATGGTAAAATGTGCTGAAAATAAAGATGTGCGGTTTGGTTCTCCAGAAATCCGAATCCACCCGAATTTTGTGGATCCATACCGAACCAAAACCCGATCCAGAAAACCTAGGAGGTCCGATCCGAACCAAGTCCCATTTCAAATCTTCCCATGATTTGGTATTTGGATTTGAAATATGAATTTCAGGTTTTGGATTGCAAAAATTACATTATTTTGTTTTAATGGTTATTAACAATGATTATAAAAAAATTTTTCAAACAAACCGAAATCTGAATACGACCCAAAACACTTGAGGGTGGTTTTCCATAAACAAAACTTGAGGATGAATTAGAACCAAAACCACACTACAGGGGTCCACATACATCTCTAGCTAAAAGTTGGACTTAATATTAAATACCAGAATCCCTGGATCCCTTCACATACAGTACTACTGTTACACCAATGTCTTCTATACATTCCTGTAGAGTTTTCCCTGTAATTTTGCATCCTTCTGAAATTTTATCTGAAGCTCTATTTTAGTTATCTTTAGAGATGTGCGCGGACCTCCATGTTTTTGTTTTGGTTCTAAATCAGTCATATTTTGGCTTTGCTCTTGGCAAAACAACCCTCTAGTGCAGTGGCTCCCAAACTTTCTTGAATTATGGCACCCTTAAGTATCAGCATTTTTTTACAGCACCCCTAGGCTAAAAGTTTATTGATAAATTAGAAAAAAAAATGAAATTAATAAAACTGTGCTTACCTGTCATCCTTAGGTTCAAACTGCTTCTGATTGTCCACATGCTTTATGATTGTTAGCCACTAGCACTAGTTTTGCCTATCACTTTCACCATAAATAATTTAATGTGTTTCTGGACCACCAACCCGATGCACACCTAAAAGAGCCTCGCGGCACCCCAGGGTGCCTAGACACACAGTTTGAGAACCATTGATCTAGTGTTTTGGTTTTTGGCTTTGTTTTTTAATCTAGATTTCTTAAAAATTGATAGAAATTACTAAAACATGCAAATTGGACTTGTTCTTTTTCTACAGTATCATTAACATCAATACTATTGATTTCCAATGTAAAAGACATCTAAAATCACATGGTTGGGTGGCTTAGATGCAATCCAAAACACACAAGATATGGTATTTATATCCAAAGTCTAAACTTGGTGAGATGACCCGAGCTGGGACTCGGGATGACTCGGAACCCCAAAGTGACCCAAGCCAGGACTCAGAATCCCAAACTTTGGGTTTGTTCAGTTTTCAGCAGAATGGAATTGCTCATCTCTAGTTATCAACCCCTTCCATCTTCCTGTTGTAGCTGTCACTCAAACTGGCCTACAGGGACCACTGCTGGAAGACTGCAGGATAGGAGGCTTCCATGTAATAAATTGCCATCTGTTCTTAGAGAACTTAGAGTGCATCTAACCCATGAGCCCACTGTAAAAAAAGTTGTGACAAAATAGTAGCACTTAGTCATGTAATAAAGGTCAAGATCAACTAAGATCTTTTGCCAATATACAACTGTTATGTTTTAATCCAGGCACCCAAGTATTCCCCATGTCACCCCCGCCAAGTACTGAAATAAATAACCAATTGGTTCAGGATCAACAGAAGCACACCAACTAATGTCTTCTCCACACTAAGGCAACAACCAAATGAAAGTTATCTTCCAGTTTGGCTACTCTCTTTGGGGGTCATTCCGAGTTGTTCGCTCGTTATTTTTTTCTCGCAACGGAGCGATTAGTCGCTAATGCGCATGCGCAATGTCCGCAGTGCGACTGCGCCAAGTAAATTTGCTATGCAGTTAGGTATTTTACTCACGGCATTACGAGGTTTTTTCATCGTTCTGGTGATCGTAATGTGATTGACAGGAAGTGGGTGTTTCTGGGCGGAAACTGGCCGTTTTATGGGTGTGTGCTAAAAAACGCTACCATTTCTGGGAAAAACGCGGGAGTGGCTGGAGAAACGGAGGAGTGTCTGGGCGAACGCTGGGTGTGTTTGTGACGTCAAACCAGGAACGAAACTGACTGAACTGATCGCAGATCCCGAGTAAGTCTGGAGCTACTCAGAAACTGCTAAGAAGTGTCTATTCGCAATTCTGCTAATCTTTCGTTCGCAATTTTGATAAGCTAAGATTCACTCCCAGTAGGCGGCGGCCTAGCGTGTGCAAAGCTGCTAAAAGCAGCTTGCGAGCGAACAACTCGGAATGACCCCCTTTATTTGTAGCCCAGTTGGGACATAAGTTCTCACAGATGAGTTGAGGGTGAAATTACCTGGGAGACATAAGGGGGAATTCAATTTTTGGGTGCCCGTAAGTAATGGGTACCTGATGGGTGATATTCAATTGTTTTGCCGATGGCTGTGAGTGCTGTGCGCTCACTACTTATCCCACATGTTGCTCCCAAATGCACCGGGTTTAGATGCGTAAACCTGTGCAACTACTGATCATGCTGAGTTTAGGTACCAAAAAGCCCAACTTTGGGTGGATTTCTGCTCGCCATCTCAGGAGGATGTGAGAAGAAATAATAGGTACCCACAACGCTCATGCCCATCTGCAAAACAATTGAATATTGCCCTTTAGGTGACCATTAATTACGAGCTCCCAAAAACAATTGAATTCCACTCCAAGAAGTCCTTGAAGGGTCATTTTTTGTTTGTACTCCTAAAGTATTTAAAAAGGAAGGCATTCACTTCCCCTTATTATTTTTTGTACTGGTGCAAACTTTTGATCCTTTGCAAATGGGTCCATCTGACTCCGCAAACAAGTATAATTTGGTAATTTTGTGTGTTTCAAGTGAGCCTCAGTGCTTCAATTCCCACCTCTCTAATAAAACTACAGAAAAGGTTATTAGTACAAGTCCAGCTCTGACAAATACCCAAGATAATGAAATGCGTTAAACTGATACCACAATATGTTTCCTATTTAACCATTTGTGGATGATTCCTTCTGAGTAAGAACCTGTTGTGGTTGATACTAGCTTTCCCAGGATCCCAAGACCTTACCTACAGGCTAACTATATCTCTTCAGTCTGGTATCTGGCAGGGGTATCCTATTTTTACTCCATTTGGGTTGTTGTTTATTCACCTCCTGCAATATTTGGTACAATATCTCTACTGTAATTAATAAACATTTTTAAAATACAATGCCCTAGTGTGCTATTCTTATAATTTTTAAATATGGTCAATTCAGATTACGGTTAAAGCGACAGTGAAAAGATCAACAATGACTAGGTCAACAACCATTGGTTGACAGTCAAAAGGTCAACATGAACAAAAGGTTGACAGGTACAAAAGGTTGAACACGAGGTTGAATGGGATATCAGTCAATAGGTACAAAAGGTTGATATTGAAACGATGGACCCAAAAATGTCCAACATATTTTTTTGTAGGGTTAGGGTTACAAACCGGAAGGTTAGGGTTAGGCACTAAAAGGAAGGTTAGGCACCAAGGGCGTAGCTACCATAGGTGCAGGCAGTGCAGCTGCTATGGGGCCCAGAGCTGAGAGAGGCTATCTTCCCTGTCACAGTTACATGTGTTATATACATTTTTCGCCATTGGGTGGTACATAGGGGTCCTTTCAAACTTTTTCCTTGGAGCCTATAATCCATCTAAGTATGCCCCTGGACTTGCACATTGTAGTGTGGTATAAAATGAACTGGAGGGCATTTTAATGTTATATAATATGAACTGGGGCACTGTAATGAGGCACAATATGAATGGGGAGCACTATATATCATGTGAATTGGGGGTACTGTGCAGCCTATTGTGTACTGGCAGCCTTGAAATGTGACATAGGGTGAACTTAAGCATTACTATGATTCATAAAAGAAACTAGGGAACTACTATGGGGCATAACATTAAATAAGGCTCTACTATGGTTCAGAAAATGAACTAGGGCTCTATTATGCGGCATAAAATTAACTGCTGCAGAGAAGTGTCTCTCTAAAAGCATTGGGATGTGGGGCCCTTCAAAATGTTGCTATGGGGCCCACAAAGTACTGGCTATGCCCCTGTTAGGCACTTACTCCAATGGTCAGGGTAAGACACCAGAAAGGACAGTGATGGTTAAGTATTAATGGAAGGGTTATGCTGGCCATACACTAGGTCAATATCGTGTACGAATGTGCGATTTTGACACCTCATTTAATGCATCTTGTGCACATTGTGCATGTTTTGGTAATCATTACAGTTCGATGCATGTCCCCAAGAGTTAAATGTTGCATCCTCAGATCATACGTGCAGCCAGTGGCGTAACTACTGCCCCCGCAGCCCTCGCGGTGGCTTGGGGGCGAGGGACTGCGGTGGCGCCACTGATTTAGTGCAGACTGACATGCGGACGAGCGTCCGCATGTCAGTCTGCGGTCTCGTTCCCTCCCCTGCTGTTAGGAGGGACACGGAGGGCACAGCGCACGCCTCCCTGTGTCCCTCCTGGGTCTCCGGCGGCCGCGGGTCTCATAAAGGAAGTGCCGTTCGTGAGCACTTCCTTTATTAGAGTGACCCGCGGCCGCCGGAGACCCAGGAGGGACACAGGGAGGCGTGCGCTGTGCCCTCCGTGTCCCTCCTAACAGCAGGGGAGCGGCGGCGGTGGAAGCGGGGGGGGGGGGACGCACTGAGGGGGCATATCTGGCACTGGGGGCAAATTTGGCAGGGAGGGGGGGGGTTAATATCTGGCACTGGGGACATATATGGCACTGGGGGGAATATCTGGCACTGGGGGCATATGTGGCACTGGGGGGGAATATCTGGCACTGGGGCATATGTGGCACTGGGGGCATATATAGCACTGGGGGGGAATATCTGGCACTGGGGGCATATGTGGCACTGGGGGAATATCTGGCACTGGGGGCATATGTGGCACTGGGGGGGGTATATGTGTACCTGGCACATGGGGGGGGCTATAATTGGCACTGGGGGCATGTGAGTACCTGGCACATGGGGGAATATCTGGCACTGGGGACATATGTGGCACTGGGAGCACAGCCCTAGCAACAAGGACTACCTCCTAGCAACGAGCATGACACCCAGTGCATGAAACCCCTGGCAACGAGCATGACACCCAGTGCATGAAACCCCTGGCAACGAGCATGACACCCAGTGCATGAAACCCCTGGCAACGAGCATGACACCCAGTGCATGAAACCCCTGGCAACGAGCATGACACCTTGAGCATGAAAACCCCTGGCACCGTGCATGGAACCAAGAGCATGACACCCCTGGCAACGAGCATGACACCCAGTGAATGAAACCCCTGACAACGAGCAGGTAATTGAAAAGTAATTAGAAGCCTTACTGTAGGACTTAATGTGTAATGGGCATTACGGTGTGTGGCATAATGTATCACGGACATTGCGGTGTGTGTCATAATGTTTCACAGGCATTACGGTGTATGGTATACTATATCGCGGGCATTGTGATATGTGGTATAATGTCTCAGGGTCATTGCAGTGTGTGGCATAATGTATCACGGACATTGCGGTGTGTGTCATAATGTGTCAGGCATTACGGTGTGTGGTATACTATATCACGGGCATTGTGGTATGTGGTATAATGTCTCAGGGTCATTGCAGTGTGGCATAATATATAACGGGCATTGCGGTGTGTGGCATAGGGTATAACGGGCATTGCGATATGTGTCACAGGCATTACGGTGTATGGTATACTATATCACGGGCATTGTGGTATAATGTCTCAAGGTCATTGCAGTGTGTGGCATAATGTGTCACAGGCATTGTATGTGCTATAATGTATCGGGCATTGCAGTGTGTGGTATAATGTATCACGGACATTGCAGTGTGTGTCATAATGTGTCACAGACATTGTATGTGCTATAATGTATCAGGGGCAGTGCAGTGTGTAGCATAATGTATAACGGGCATTGCGATTCCTGTCATAATGTGTCACAGGCATTATAGTGTGTGGCATAATGTGTCGGGGGCATTATGGTGTGTGCATATTGTGTCATGTGCATTATTGTGTGCGGCATAATGTCTAAGGGCCATTGCAGTATGTGGAATAATGTATACTGGGCATTACTATAAGGAGGAAAAATTACAAATAATGTAAGGGGCATGAATCAGGATTATTTTTCTTTCCTGTGGTGGCTAACGTCTGGGCGTGCAGGTTGCAAAACTGGGGTATAAGGTAGTCTTTTCCTGCAATGCCACGCCCATTCCAACGAAGCCACGCCCATTCCAACGAAGCCACGCACCCTTTTTTTGCGCGCATATTTACCCCTCTATTGCTCCCAATTATGGGGGATGGGGGGGGGGGGGGCGCCGAACAATTTTTTGGCTTGGGGGAGATAAATTTCTAGTTACGCCACTGCGTGCAGCCCATCTTATCCATCGTAATCGTACCATGTTTTATGAACATACTATGCATCATATGATTTTGAGTGGCATTTCCCTGGACAATTTTTTGTAAGGCACACAATCGATTGTTTAACAACGGGTCTTTAGCACATTGTGTGTCTATGGAACTGCCAGGGAGGTTGAAGTGATATGACTCGCATCAGATGCAGGTCGTCCTGATATGTGGCCAGCATAAGGGTTAGGGTGTAGATTAGGGTTAGAAAAAAAAATTGTTGACCATTGTTGTGTCGACCATTCCAATATTGACCTTATCTCTGTTGACATTTTGTGTGTTGACCTTTTTGTACCTGTCGACCTTTTGACCATGTCGACCTACTGTATTGAGGTTTGGAGGCTACAATCATCATATAGATATCTGGACAAGTATTACAGATACAAAGCGCTATTGTGCAAGCTATTTACATTTTTTGGGGGTGGCGCAGCAGAAAGAGAAGGTGGGGCTGCAGGGCAGTAGGCCCCACCCCCTCTTTCTGCTGCTCCACCCACCCCCATTACTCAGTCCCAGCAAAAGCTCCCATACTAACCCATCTCCATAACAGCGGAAGCAGTTGCATAGGTGGCACTATTGGAGACAAGATGGACCCTAGCAAATAATTATATAAATATTTATAAGATATATACATTTTTTCTTCTTTTTTTGCAGCACTATAATTTTTTTGGAGTGAGATTTTCCCATTTGCATATTTACCAGCACTTCAAGTCTTGCTCCAATAAACATGTTCTTAAAAACAAAGGACAGCTACTGGAAACCAGCATGGTAACATAACTCACACCTTTCCCTATACCAGTGTGATAATTGTGAGACATGGACCTTGAAAATTGTAGAAATATGCAAGGAGTATGGTTTTGTAGCAAAGTGAGTGGGGCTTCGCCAAAAAGTGTGCTTTAAATATCTTAAACATCTGTAAAAGTTTAATATTGGAAAGGAGAGACTTCTTGTATATCTGTTTTAGTTATCGCTTGACTTCAGTATTGAGTAATGTGTAACTTGCTAAGCCATAGTGAATACACATCAAGCTTTGTTCAACACAGGATGCAGTGCATGGGTTTGATCAGTGATGCCATTCATCAGTAAAGAGTAGTTTGGTGCAGAATAGAATAGTAAATTGGTAAATCAATGGCAATAGGAAAAGCTGAGTGTCAAAAAAAGGCATGTAGTCATAATGTCAACATTTACAAACATAACTGTTGACATCACAATGGCCAGTAGCAGAAATTAGGGGTTAGGCTACAGGAGGGGAGATTAGGGCTACACACAAAAGGGTTAGGGTGCAGGAGGCCGTTAGGGTTAGGCACTTGAGGGATGGTTAGGGTTAAGGATATACTTACTCACTTCCAGTAGTGCCCCTGGATCTTCAGGAACTCATTAACCTCTGACCACTGGACCCACAAGATACCACTAGAGCAGCCAAAGTAGATAAGTCACCAGTAGACCACCAGGGGTGTTTTAGTCACGTTGTCAATACTAGATCTCAACATTGCTATCACCTGTAGGGAATGACTGTAGTAGGTGGCTGTTTAAAGTAACTGGAACTAATGAAATGTATTCACAGTACCATTTCCCAGGTGACATGAATAGCCTGTGACCACAGGCAACAGTAAGCATAGATAATAATGGCTTTTATCTTTTTCTCCTGAAATACTGCTTGGTTAGCTACATTTATTTGTCATTGGGACTTTATTATATGTCACTTTTGATTGTTTTTATATAGCAGACTTCACCATTTATTGTTTTCACTGGACAAGTGTACAGTAATTATCTTATGGATCTTAGTTGATAACTTTATTTTCCTCTTTTATTTTTACTGATTGAAATGAAATCCTTTTTTTTTTAAATCTTTTGTGCAAACGCACCTTCTGTGAATGTCGTTTAGTTCTGTGACTCCTGCCTAAGTACAGAATACCATTTACTTAACATAAAAGGAAACCTTAAAATTAAAACACAAAACATTAAAATAAAACTCATTTAAATGCCAATTAAAAAGATTAAATACATATCTGGGCATTAGTATAAACAAGTGTGTTCTCCTAGGTAATTGGTAGTTTATAGAGTAATGATTGTCTTAGGTAATGACATGATAATGAGTTTATACCAATAATATGCATATGTAGGTATACTCCAATTATTCCTAATTAAATGTGTCAAATTTCTGTATTAGGTACAATAATAATCAGGAGAATCTTGTAGACAAAATATTGCTCGCAATTTGTGTATTTAAAGCAGTCTCTGAATCCACATAAAGAAACCAAACAAATTAGAAATTGTATAATATCAAGTAGCAAAACAACACAAGGCAATGGAAATATTAGATCAAATAAATAGTATATAGAAATAGTATATAAAGAAATGTGAAACCCTGTCATAGCTATTTTCAGCAAATAATCTTCCATATAATTATCCGAGATTGCAATAGTTTAATGCTGTTCCATGATGTTTACAGTCCTTAATTGGGACATACAGCAATCTGAACTAACTAGGGGAAAGGATAACAGCATTACAACCAGAGAAACAAGCTCTTCCCAGTCCTCCCATGTCTGAATCCCATATGAAATTTGGTGATTATGTATTTAATCATTTAGAAGCCTGTGTGCAAATGTTGATACACCAGACAAAAAATTAACTGAGATGATGTAAACTGGGAAACCATCCTGGTTTCTATAGTATCATAAGACTTTCATAACCAGGGCTCAAGCTTTGGGGTTTATCATAATGCCTGCGAGATGCAGTCTCTGGAAAGTTTCTGGAAAGCCTGACCATAGTTTGAAAAGTGGCAATAATTTTAAAGTCAACACCAAAATGGTTTTGCCCTTTAAATGATTGCCATTTTACAAATACAGGAGAACTAGACAAAATTTTGTCAAAACATGCATCCTCTAAGCCAGTGGTTCCCAACCTCGCTCCTCAAGTACCCCCAACAGTTCATGTTTTCTAGGTCTCCTTACAGGATTGCAAGTGAAATAATTTGCTCCCCCTGTGGGTCTTTTAAAATGTGTTAGTGAGTAATGAATACACCTGGTCAACTGCTAGGTGATCTGGAAAGTGTGAACTGTTGGGGGTACTTGAGAACTGAGTTTGGGAACAACTGCTCTAGGCTATTACATAAGCAACTTTGAGTCACAAGGACTTACATTGTACATTATATACTGAGATCAAAATCCATGGAAGTACCCAGTGATCATTCCTTCCATTTACCTTATTCCACTGATTCTCAAATTGAAGAACCTGGGGGGAAATTTACTAAGAATTGTGTTGGGCTGTGACCTGTAATTGCCCCATTTCACCGGAACATATTGCGCTGCAAATTCCATATTTGCTAAGAATCGTATTGACCTGAATCATGTTGTCCAATAGGAATTCTGTTGTTTTGTGTTGGGAGGTGCAAATTTAGCTGCAATAAAGCAGCATGTCTGCTGCAAGGCCTGCATGTATCAGTGAGATCCGTGCAAGATTTTTGTTTTAAGGGAAATAAAGGGTTAATTTTAGAAAAAACTGGGATGCCCACCCAAAACAAAACCATGACTGGGCTGTGTGAGCCGTTCCTGGCTCAGGAAATATGGAGGAAAAAACGGCATGGGGGTTCCCCATATTTCAATAAACCAGCACCGGGCTCTTGATCTGGTTCTGGAAATACAGGGAATAAAATGCATAGTGATCCCTCATACTTCTAGGGTGAAGCCCAGGGGCTATCCCCTGGCACGCATGGGCAGTGGGTGCCGAGTTGATAGCAGTTGTGTAAAAGTAATATTGTTTTTTACAGGAGGACTAAAGGTCCCAGTAAGTCTCCCCTACATGCTGGTACTTGGAGAACCAGCATGCATGGCTTTATTGGGGATGTCCCCACATTCCAAGGAATCTCAGGGCTGGGTTTCTAGTTAGGGTGATGAATGCTTCGACAAGGGGTACCAAATAACTGTGTCCTCTGGCTGTGGCATTACCCCTTGCTAGTGAGAGCCCAGTGCTAGTCCTGTATATATGGAGGACCACTATGTGTTTTGTTCCCTGTATTTCAAGTACCAGGACTGGATCAAGAGCCCGATGCTGGTTCACTGAAATACGGGGGAACCCCCATGCCATTTCTCCCCCGCATTTCCTGAATCAGGACCAGCTAAAACAGACCAGTGTTGGGGGTGGGGGTGGGGTTTGGGCTTGCTGTTTTTTCCCCTAAATGTAACCCTTTAAATCCCTTTAATTAACTTAAAACACAAAAGCCGCTTAATGGCAAACACCCTGCTTTTTTAAGTGTATTGGTTCAGTGAATTGTGTTGTGATTTTGGTGCAATTTTGCAAACTTGAACCTTAGTAAATTCATGATTTGCATTGGTGCCAATGTTATTTTGCATGGTTTGGTTCTATGGTGATTTGCCTCGATTTGGTCTGCAAAGTTGAGTTTGGCATGCGATTTCCATGTAAATTGGCATTAGTAAATTCCTGTATTTGCAAGATTGAGACTTAATTGTGGCTTTATTGCTGAAAAACGCAAAATCGGCCAAACAAGATTTTTAGTAAATTTCTTTCCTGGTCTACATTTCCCACAAAACTTTGTGAATGATGTAAACTGGGTGTCTAGAGATCGCTCTTTGCACGCTGTCATTCTATATACCTTACTAATGCCTGGAATGCATCATACAATTATCTTTCTGCTAATCAGATTGTCAACCTTAGAACTAAAGATGAGCAATTTGGAATACCTTAAATGCAAATGCGTCCAAGTCAATCCAAGCCTTGGGTTATCCCACCAGACTTGGACTCAAAATCGAGACAAAACATCATCCTCCCGGCATCAGATTCTCATGGGTTTTGGATTCCATATAAGGACCCTGTGGCAGTGACTCTGCGCCATTCACTTTGTTCTCAGGCATGCTGCGGTGTGCTGCACTGTACTCTGCAGGTTAAAAATTGGTTGTGCTGTGTCCAGACTCATAACAAGTAGCTGTGCAGTGTATACTGTATACAAATCACACTGCTGAGTGCTGTGCTGTACTCTGCTTGTTAAATTGGTTGTGCTGTGTCCCCACTTATAACAAGTGGCTGTGCTGTGTATACTGTATATAAAGCACACTGCTGAGTGCTGTACTCTGCTTGTTAAATTGGATGTGCCCCGACTCATAACAAACAAGTGGCTGTGTGTTTAGTGTATACAAGTCATACTGCTGTGTGCTGTGCTGTACTCTGCTGGTTAAACTGTTTGTGCTGTGTCCAGACTTGTAACAAGTGGCTGTGCTGTGTATAGTGCATACAACACATGCTGCTGTGTCCTGCACTGTACTCTGCTGGTTAAGTCGGCTGTGCTATGTCCCTCTAAAGTGGCTGTGCATTCACAAGCATTACTAAAGTGTGTATTGTCACTTGTCAGTTGCAAATAAAGTAAAAAAAATTATAAATTTAAACAATTGATTATTTTAAGTTTTCACAATCTGTGTGCACTTATTCACAGACATAATATAATAAAAGCCCTTTGAATTGCCACAGTGATCTGTGAATTGAAAAATGGATGATGATCACTTTAGAGAAGAGCAACCAAATACTATCATTTCAGCTGCTGCCACCAGTAATGACGACAATACTAGTCCTTCAACGTCATCTACTAAAGCCGATGTTCAAGGGCATAAACGGTTTAAGTCAGGGCATACAGTGGTAATGAAAAGAACACGTCTTATAAAGGGAATGTTTTCCGCAAAAAAATCCATAAAATTGCCAACATGCCATTTACCACACGCAGTGACAAGGACAGACTCAACACTTGGCCTTTAATTATGAGTTGCGGTTTCGCAACTGTCAGTGAGGCATCTTCTTCTGCCTCTCATCATGATATAATACCTTTTCACTCAAAGTCTAGAGGAGGTGTAAACAAAATTAAACTCACTAATGGAGTAGAAACTGTGTTCAGAACTTCACACTTCCCTGAGTAGAATCCAGGGGTGTCCACATTAGCTATGTGTGAGTCTGACATTTCTCACACTGTCCTCATAGAGAAGCCTCTTTCACCTCCTTCCATGATTTCTGCACCATCTACACATGTGGGGACCAGTACAAGTAAAGATAGTGATGAGGACATAAAAGAAGTTGAGGATGCATGTGTGGAAGTGGAACAGGATGAGAGGATATATGTAACTACTATTATCTTACACTGAGGATGAGGATGTTGATGATGTTCTTTGTCTAAGTCAGCCACCTGTGGCTGCAGTTTTTGCCCATGATAAAAAGGAAGCCAGCTATTGGGTGTGGAATTATTTTTAGCCAAATCCTGCCAACATTTGTGAAGGCATCTGCTCCAATTGTGAGGCCAAACTAAGTAGAGGTAGGGAGAAACCGAACATAAGTTTCCCTCTTTTTAATGACATCACTTCCAGCAAAAAGGTCTGTTTTAAACATATAAAAGTAGTAAAGTTTTTTAAGTTGATTTAAAAGGGTCTATAAAGCTAAGATAGCCCTGCGGTAAAACATTCTTGATAAAGTACCCCCGGCGGTATAAAATGCATTTAATGAGACTCTTTACACAATGGCGTATCCTTCATTATCAGCATTGGAGTTGGTGACGTCATCACTAGGCTATATGGAGCACTGCACCACCAGCGCACCTTCCCAGCCACAGCCCAGCAGTGACAGAGGCAACTAACAGCGGGAGATACTTTAACTTAAGGCCCATACACACTAGAAGATTGTTTACATAGATTTGAGCGATTATGACGGTTGTGAATGATCAAATCCTTCAAGTGTGTACACAGCAAATGATGAACGATGCATGCACCCATGGTCATTTGAAGCATGTTGTCAATTAATCATCCATGCATGCAGCTCAATCCCCTCAATCTAAGCAGTTTAATCCCAGCCAGATCATTCGTCTTTCAGATCGTCTGTAAAAAAAAGAAAGAAAAAAAGCTCAGTGTGTACACTCAATCTTGTTTGTTAGGGACTCAAGAGAAATCACTCATCTTCCAAACTGTTCATCTTCACATCTTTCAAGTCTTCAAGTGTGTATGGTTCATTAGACAAATAACTCCTGTTGGATTAACAGCTGCCAACACAGTTACTAATGCACTAGTGACATGCGGTGGGGTGAGGTAAGGTGAGGCAGAGACTTTCCTAATGTGTAAACCAGAGGTTTGACCATATAAAGTATATGAAAAATACAAAGAATATATTAGAAATATCTTCTTTGCCTTATCCTAGTCATTTTTATAGTCAAAACTTTTGAACAGAAAGTCTATGGCAGGTAAGGCAGTGCACCCCCCCCCCCCCCCCTCCTACCTACATGTTCCGCACAGCTCCGATAAAAGTTCACCAAATTTTCAGCAGTATAAACCACTGCACCTGTTTATAATGCCCAAGTGAACCCTTTGGCTCATATTTTGTATGTAAATCTGGGTCTGGTACTAGCCAATGCCTCATAAGCCATTTTCCTCACTGCATGTCCCTGTAATGCACAGCTGACTACACATCGTCTCGCTGGCTGCTGTTCACACGGCCCAACCACGACCGCTTTACAGCACTGCAAGTTCTACAAGGAGGTAAGCTAGGGAGTTAGGGATGTTTCCTCCTTCAGAAACTGTACTTGGGCTACAGTATATGTATATGGAACTGTGTTTTAACTACTGTACATAGGGCCTTATTCAGACCTGATCACTCCTGTGCATTTCTGCAGAAGGCTCTGATCAGATAGTCGCTGCCCATAGAGCATGAAAACAAACTTTGCCAGACAGCGGACATCTGCAAATCCGTTCACAACTCACTCAACATCGAATAATTTTTCCAGTCTGTGCAGTCTGTGCGTAGCCCAAGACCTACTCCTACAGTGCGACACAAACAGGCTGATCGGCGCCAGAGCTGACGTCAACACCCTCCCAGAAAACGCTTGGGCACGCCTGTGTTTTTCCTTACACTCCCAGAAAACAGCCAGTTACCACCCACAAACGTCCGCTTCCTGTTAATCACCTTGCGTATGCCTAGCAATCTAAATTTTTGCACCATTCTGTCACTGTTTGGGCTCACGCCTGCGCATTGCGGTGCATAAGCATGCGCAGTCATTCGATAATCGTCTGCTGTGCGATTTCGCACAACAGCGATCAGGTCTGAATTAGGCCCATAGGTACTCTAAACTTTCCCTAAAAGAACTATAAACTTTGGCTACATTGTTCCTCTAAATAGTCAACAGTTGTATATAATTTTAGCATTGCTGATTTATTTGTATTTGTATCATTTTAATATAGCGCTTGTGCAGTGTATTATATATAACATATCTCTCTCACAGCATTTAAAAAAATTTTTTTTACCACTTATAGACGTTCCTATCTGAGCTGCTTCCTTTTTATGTTTAACATGTGCTGCCCTTAGTTCTCCTTCAAAATTGAGATATGAAGAGGCTGATGCACAGAAAGAGGTTTATATTTTAAAATAATACAAAACTAAAACAAACAATGCTGTAGAAACATAATTTAATCTAAAGCGCATTGTGATACGTTTGCTGACACATATTTTATTGCTGGATAGTTGTTAAGTTCTTACTATCAACATGTAATGTAATATTATTATTGCTTTTATTTATTTATTTTTCAAAAATGTGCTTTATATTGTAGCAATGGCTGCTGTATAAATATTCGGATATAAATTATTTTATTTCTGTGCTTTTGACACCTCTTGCCTTTTAATATAAGCAACCACCCAAATAACTTATACATGAGGCGAGTACTGGGATAGACTTGAATCATGGTTCATGTTACTAGAAAAATACAACACCATTATTCTTCTGTTCTTTGATTATAAATACAGAAGCGGGTTTGTTTACCACCATAAAGTATTAGAAATAACATAACAAAATGCATTCTTAATATATCACATATATTGTATTTTGCCCAATTCCTAAAAATAATTCAGAGCACGGGTCACTGGGCATAAATAACTTACAGTTTGCTTCCACGAGAAAGTCTTTTGTTTTTTGTTGTTTGTGTTTTTCTTTTCTTTTGATTTTGGGAAGAGACTTTGCTAGACTAATAAAAGACTTGAACGCACCTTCTGTGATGTTGTTTTGTTTCTAAAGAAACTTTTCTCAAATGTACAGTTTCTTCGCAGCCAATTAAACAATTAATCTAGGGTTAAAAAACAGGATTTTAATACCTACCGGTAAATCCTTTTCTCCTAGTCCGTAAAGGTTGCTTGGATCCACTTCATGACCATGGGGTATAGATGGTTCCGCAGGAGCCATGGGCGCTCTAAGACTTTTCAAAGGGTGTGAACTGGCTCCTCCCCCTATGCCCCTCCTCCAGACCTCAGTTATAGGAACTGTGCCCAGGGAGACGGACATTTCGAGGAAAGGATTTACTTTAATACCAATGGTGAGACACATACCAGCTCACACCTCAACCATGCCGCACAACATGGCATTCAACATAACACACGCCAACAGGCATGAACCAATTACAGCAACATGCTGAAACCTAATAAAACACAACTTGTGTAACTCTAATAAACAAAACTGCAGGTAAAGTACGCACTGGGATGGGCGCCCAGCATCCTCTATGGACTAGGAGCAAAGGATTTACCGGTAGGTATTAAAATCCTGTTTTCTCATACGTCCTAGAGGATGCTGGGGTCCACTTCATGACCATGGGATTTATACCAAAGCTCCAGTATGGGCGGGAGAGTGCGGATGACCCTGCAGCACCGATTGACCGAACTTGAGGTCCTCATCGGCCAAGGTGTCAAACTTGTAGAACTTTGCAAATGTGTTTGACCCTGACCAAGTAGCTGCTCGGCAAAGTTGTAATGCCGAGACCCCCCGGTCAGCAGCCCAGGATGAGCCCACCTTCCTAGTAGAATGGGCATTCACTGACGTCGGTAACGGCAATCCAGCCATAGAATGAGATTGCTGAATCGTACCTCTGATCCAGCGCGCAACAGTCTGCTTGGAAGCAGGACACCCAATCTTGTTGGGAGCATACAGAACAAATAGAGCCTCTGTTTTACGTATTCGAGCTGTTCTAGCTACATAAATCTTCAAAGCCCTAACCACATCCAGGGACTTTGACTCAGTGAACGTGTCAGTAGCCACTGGCACCACAATAGGTTGGTTTGACGAAACCACCTTTGGAAGAAAACGTTGGCGAGTTCTCAACTCTGCCCTATCTTCATGGAAGATCAGGTAAGGGCTCTTGTGAGACAAGGCCCCCAACTCCGACACCCACCTTGCGGATGCCAAGGCCAAAAGAATCACCACTTTCCAAGTGAGAAACTTCAACTCTATCTCCTGTAGAGGTTCAAACCAATGTGATTGAAGGAACTGCAACACCACATTAAGGTCCCATGGGGCCACTGGAGGCACAAATGGAGGCTGGATGTGCAGAACCCCTTTCACGAAGGTCTGAACTTCTGAAAGAGAGGCCAATTGTTTTTGGAAGAAAACCGATAAGGCCGAAATCTGGACCTTGATTGACCCCAATCTAAGGCCCGCATCCACACCAGCCTGCAGAAAATGGAGAAAACGTCCCAACTGAAACTCTTCCGTAGGAGCCTTCCTGGATTCACACCAAGACACATATTTTCTCCAAATACGGTGGTAATGTTAAGACGTTACTCCTTTCCTGGCCTGAATAAGCGTGGGGATGACTTCCTTGGGAATACCCTTTCGGGCTAGGATCCGGCGCTCAACAGCCATGACGTCAAACGTAGCCGCTGTAAGTCTTGATACACGCACGGCCCCTGCTGCAGCAGGTCCTCGCGAGGAGGAAGAGGCCGAGGATCGTCTATGACCAACTCCTGAAAATCTCGGTACCAAGCCCTCTTTGGCCAGTCTGGGGCAATGAAGATTGCTCAAACTCTTGTTCTTCTTATTATCCTGAGAACTTTTGGGATCAGCGGAAGTGGAGGGAAGACATACACTGACCGGAATACCCACTGGGCCACCAGTGCATCCACTGCTATTGCCTGAGGGTCTCTCGACCTGGAACAATATCTCTGAAGCTTCTTGTTGAGACGAGATGCCATCATGTCTACTTGAACTCCCCAGAGACTTGTCACCTCTGCGAAGACTTCTTGGTGGAGGCCCCACTCTCCTGGATGGAGATCGTGTCTGCTGAGGAAGTCTGCTTCCCTGTTGTCTACTCCCAGAATGAAAATCGCCAACAGAGCCTTTACATGTCTTTCTGCCCAGAGGAGGATCTTTGTCACCTCTGCCATTGCCGCTCTGCTTTTCAATCCGCCCTGCCTATTTATGTACGCGACTGCTGTTACATTGTCCAACTGGATCTGCACGGGATGATCTTGAAGAAGACGTACCGCTTGTCGAAGGCCGTTGTAAATGGCTCTCAATTCCAGCATGTTTACGTGAAGGCATGCCTCCTGACTTGACCATTTTCCTTGGAAGCTTTCCCCCTGAGTGACAGCTCCCCAGCCTCGGAGACTTGCATCCGTGGTTACCAGGAGCCAGTCCTGAATCCTGAACCTGCATCCCTCTAGTAGGTGAGAACTGTGTAGCCACCACAGGAGCGAAATCCTGGCTTTGGAGGACAGGATTATCTTTTGGAGCATGTGTAGGTGGGAACCCGACCACTTGTCCAACAGGTCCCACTGAAATACTCTGGCATGGAACCTGCCAAACTGTATGGCCTCTTAGGCCGCCACCATTTTCCCCAACAACCGTATGCATTGATGGATCGACACACTTGTTGGCTTTAATATCTGTTTTACCATTTTCTGGATTTCCAGAGCCTTTTCCCCTGGAAGAAATACTCTCTGAACTTCTGTGTCCAGGATCATCCCGAGAAAAGACAATCTTGTCGTCGGTTCCAACTGTGACTTTGGAAAATGTATGATCCAACCGTCTTTTTGGAGTATGGACAGGGAGAGTGTGATGTTCTGTAGCAACTGCTCCCTGGATCTCGCTTTTATCAGGAGATCGTCCAGATAAGGAATTATATTGACTCCTTTTTGACGAAGGAGGACCATCATCTCCGCCATCACCTTGGTGAATACCCTCGGCGCTGTGGAGAGACCGAAAGGCAACGTCTGGAATTGGTAATGGTAATCCTGAACCGCGAATCTCAGATAAGCCCGGTGAGGAGGATAAATGGGAACATGCAGGTAAGCATCCTTTATGTCTACTGACACCATATAGTCCCCCTCCTCCAGACTGGAAATCACTGCCCTCAGTGATTCCATTTTGAACTTGAACCGTTTCAAGTAGAGATTCAGATTTTTTAGGTTTAGGATCGGTCTGACCGAGCCGTCCGGCTTCGGAACTACAAAAAAGCTTGAAAAGAAACCCTCCCCTTGTTGTGACAAAGGTACCAGGACTATGACCTGATCCTGACATCATTTTTGAATTGCCGTTGTTACCGCCTCTCTTTCTGGAAGAGAAGCTGGCAAGGTCGATTTGAAAAATCTGCATGGGGGAACGTCTTGAAACTCCAGCGTGTACCCCGGTACACTATTTGTAACACCCAGGGGTCCAGGCCAGATTGAATCCAACCCTGGCTGAACAGTTTGAGATGTGCCCCACCCGAGCGGACCCCCGCAAGGGAGCCCCAGCGTCATGCGGTAGATTTGTCAGAATTAGGGGTTGACTTCTGCTCCTGGGATCCTGAAGCCGCTGTGGACTTCTTTCCCTTTCCCCTACCAGCAAAGAAGGGGGAACCTTTTGCTTTTTTGTATTTATTGGGCCGAAAGGACTGCATGTGGGAGTGATATGTCTTTTTTGCCAGTGCAGGAGCAGAAGGCAAAAAAGTCGACTTATCTGCGGTAGCCGCCGAGACTAACGCATCCAGTCCATCACCAAATAAGTCCTCACCTTTATATGGGAGAGCCTCCATATTCCTTTTGGAATCTGCATCCGCGTTCCACTGGCGAATCTACAACGCCCGCCGAGCCGATACTGCCATGGTAGCGTCTTTGATATTCCCTAACTTAAGGAGTATCTCATCTTTATCAATCGTGTCAATTTCTGATGACAAGCTGTCTGACCATTTTTCAATAGCGCGACTCACCCACGTGCAAGCAATTGTGGGCCTGAGCAATGTACCATTGGCCACATAAATGGATTTTAACGTACTCTCCATTTTGCGGTCTGCTGCCTCCTTTAATGAAGCCGTCCCAGATGCAGGGAGAATCACCTTCTTTGTCAACCTGGACAGTGCACTGTCTAACACTGGGGGTCAAAGAGAGTATTTATCTCGTGGGAAGGAGGGAAGGTCACCTTAGATATCTTTTCCTTATAGAAATAAGCCTTCTCCTGAGGTACAGGAGTGGCTTCCGTAACTTCCAGAACCTCCCTTATAGCCACAATCATATATTGTATGTTTTTCGCCAATTTATGATCTATTTCTCTGGAGTCACTATCGTCGACACAGGAATCAGTGTACGTGTCGGTATCAGTATTTACAGATTTGCAGATGGTCTCTTATGTGACCCAGAGGGGTCGCCTGTGGATGGAAGAACAGAACCCTGAAAAATCACATCTTCCACAGACTTTCTCCAGCATTCTGCATGAGATTCAGACTTATCCAACCTCCTATTGATATGATGCATACTATCACGTATTTCTTTCACCCATGCAGGCTCTTGGTGTGCCGGCAGCGCCACCATATTACAACTCTGTGTCCCTAAAATGGCTTCCTCAGGGGAAGAACTCCCTGCCTCAGACATGTCGCACTCATGCACTACACACACACACAGACACTCTGGGACTTATAGGGGACAGACCCACAGTAAAATCTGTCAGAAGGACACAGTGTAGGAGCAGCCAGTTCACAACCCCAGCGCCAGCATATAATGCCTGTGAACACAAAATGCCCACTGAGATGCAGCGCTTATTCTACAATGTAAATACACCTTTAAAGCACCAAATTCGCTGTGCCCCCCCCCCCTCGTTTTGCACCCTGATACTTGTAATCAGAAGTGGAGGAGGACCAGCGTTGTCTCTGCAGCTGAGGAGAGAGAGAACATGGCGCTGAGCAGTGTGCTGGCTGACGGAGGAGGAAGCTCTGCCCCGCAATGGCGCGTCTTCTCCTTAGAGATTTTCACATAATATTTATACTGGCGGGGGTAGGGCTGTGCCTGGGCATCTTATGCCCCCTTTTAGCCAGTTTTTTAAGGTATTTTGCTGCACAGGGCGCCCCCCCCCCCCCCCGCGCCCTGCACCCTGCAGTGCCTGTGTGTGTGGGCAGCAATGGCGTGCTGCGCTCCCGCCAGCCGCGCTGTACCTTAGCCGTCACTCTCTTGATTGAAGATCTATCTTCTTACATTCACCTGTCTTCTGACTTCTGGCTCTGTGAGGGGGGTGACGGCGTGCTGTGGGAGTGAGCATCTAGACACGGCTAGCAATCAGTACCCTTCAGGAGCTAATGGTGTCCTGTCAGCCAGAAGCAGAGCCATGAAACTCTTTAGGAAGTTGGTTCCTACTTCTGCCCCCTCAGTCCAACGAAGCAGGGAGACTGTTGCCAGCAGTTCTCCCTGAAAATAAAAAACCTAACATAAGTCTTTTCAGAGAAACTCAGTAGAGCTCCCCTGGAGTGCATCCAGTCTGCCTGGGCACATTTCTAAAACTGAGGTCTGGAGGAGGGGCATAGGGGAAGGAGCTACTTCACACCCTTTGAAAAGTCTTAGAGTGCCCATGGCTCCTGCGGAACCGTCTATACCCCATGGTCATGAAGTGGACCCCAGCATCCTCTAGGACGTATGAGAAATAGTATGTTAACTAATTTCACCACAATAGTTCCGTCCAACCAAGGTGCACAGGGGAACGCGCTGTAAACGGGTGCACGTGGGCACTAAAGATGGGGCATGCTGTGAGTCAGGGGGGCATGGACTCTTGGCATGCCTCCATTTCCATGTAGATGGGTGGGGGGCGGGGGCACGCAACACGCACATGGGGGCGCGCCATGAGTCAGGGAGCGTTGATTCGTGGCACACCTCCATTTCTATGGAGACGGAAAGGGAGGTGGGAGAGCAGCCAGACCAAAGAGCTGGAGACTGCGCTGTGCACTTCCTTCCCGGCTCTCTGTGTGACAGGACCGGCCCACCAGCTCATCGGCCCTTCGGCATTTGCCAGATGGGCACTCCGGCCCTGACTTGCACTATTGAAACTTAGTGCCTAATTCATATTTGTATGCAAACCCGGTGGTTTACGTACAGGAGCCACGTCGATCGCGGCTCCATCTGTGCCTAGCCGCACTGTGCGAGGCTCGATTTATGGGAACAGATGGGACGCGTGTGCTTTGTAGACGCGCAGGTGGCCCATTCAAAGTGAATGGGAGCGTCTTTTTATGCCGGAAAGTGTGCTCAATGAGCATGGCTCCATCTGTATAAATATGATGATTGGCGGTCTGCACGGGCACAAGACACATTTTGTGCATGTGCAGAATGGATCTTACGATATTGCTTGCAGTTCCTTGTCAGCCGCAGCATGCTGCGGGATATGGGGGGCAGAGTGCGGGCATTTTGTCACTTCCTTTTTGAAGGTGTGACAGGTCCATGGTCTGCATCATCGAATGCAGACATCCTGTGACCAGGAGTCTGGATCCGATGGTCAACCTGAGCTTCAGCTTATGCATTCTGGTGAGTGCAAATCATGACTGATGGTCCTGATGGTGGCAATGTTTGCGATAGTGATCTGAGGCTGCATCGTTAGATGCAACACTCAGATGTTCCAAATGCAAATAGGAAGAGTCTATCTCCTACAGACACCTCCTGCTGCATTTGCATTTTAATGACACGCAATTGCACAGCCACTTCTTTGTACCTTCCTTAAAATCATGAATCAGGCCCTTAATTCCACGTCAGAAGGGGTGGAGAACCTGCTACAGACCATTGCGAGATAATGGGCCTCATTCAGAGTGTTACGCAGGCATGAGCACAACTGTGTCTTTTCCCGCAGTCTCGTCTATGTCTTTAAGCTAATACTGCTACAAAGCCTTTCCCTGGTGTACAGCCATGCATCCGTATGACCAAGGACTGAGATGCACATTATCATCATCCATAGATGCTGAAATACTGCTTGCACCAGTCCTAAGGCTGGTGCAGATTCTCTGAGTATGGCCTTCTACGTGAGTGCTTCAACATATTTGAAGGCAACCGCTTTCATTAAGACTCTTATGACAGTCCCATAATATGCAACATCTCCGTGATGCTTTTTAGCCACACCCCTGGTTCTTCCCAATAACCATCCAGTAACACCGCCTACATTTCTGCTTCGGTGCGTCTAAATTTTATCTGCATAGCATGCATCTAAATCTGTCCCAATGTGATAGTAGATACCCCAACCCAGTTATCTTTCATTTAGCCATCTTAATCATGTCACTTTCAAAATATTCAGTTTACTGTATGTATTTCTAAACAGTATTTTATATAGCGCACAGAGAGTATATTTTACTTTGCAAGGAATATTTAGTTAATAACATCAGTGCCTGTCCCAGTGAAGCTTACAATCTATATTATTATTAACCACATGGACACACATGAACAATAGGCTAATTTTTATTATTATTTTTTCTTCGTCAGAATCCAATTAACCCATATGTGTTTTGGACTGTGGGAGCAAACAACCTAGAGGAAACATGGGAGGACATACAATTAGACACAGATATAGCTCTGGTTACAATTGAACCCATGTTCCCAGTGCTGTAAAGATGGGTACACACTGGCCGATATATTGGCCGTTCTCTTGAACGGCCGATATGTCGCGGGTCCGTCGTACACAGACGTATCGCGTCGGTCCCGCTGCACAGCCGACTGCCAATATATCTACCGATATATTGGCGCGTCGCTGTGTGTGTATGGGCGGTCGGCTGACCGCCTGTACACATGCTGCGGCGGCCAGCGGTGATTGACAGCTGAACTGGGTGGGTGTGTGTATACGCCCGCCCAGTTCATGACGTCAGTCCCCGACGGATCGGGCAGTGTGTATGCACAGCACACTGCCCGATCCGTCCATAGATATATCAGCCAATCAATTGATCGGCAGATATATCTACCAGTGTGTACCCACCTTTAGGCAGCATTGCAAATCACTATGTCACTGCCCTGGCCATATAATTGATGAAATGGATTCTTTGTGTCTAAGTTCCTTTATTGTAAGTGTTTGTACAATCTTTCAGAAATCCAGCTGACTACAGGTGAGCTCTGTGCAAGTATATTATTATATAAATCCGTAAATCAGCTACACAAGGCACTAAAACAGATGCAAGTTAACCCAATAATCTAAATTAGAGATGTGCGGCGGACACTTTTCGGTTTTGTGTTTTGGTTTTGGATCTGGATCTCCGCTCGTGTTTTAGATCTGGATTGGTTTTGCCAAAACCACCCTTTCGGTTTTGTTTTGGATCTGGATGATTTTTGGAAAAAAAACATAAAAACAGCTAAAATCACAGAATTTGGGGGTAATTTTGATCCTACGGTATTATTAACCTCAATAACATTCATTTCCACTCATTTCCAGGCTATTCTGAACACCTCACAATATTGTTTTTAGGCCAAAAGGTTGCACCAAGGTAACTGAATGACTAAGCTAAGCGACACAAGTGGGTGGCACAAACACCTGGCCCATCTAGGAGTGGCACTGCAGTGGCAGACAGGATGGCAGTTTTAATAAATAGTCCCCAAAGAGCACATAATGTAAGGAAAAAAAAGAGGTGCAAGATGGAATTGTCTTATTTTGTTTAAACAGGACATGCACAGTTTAATAAACCCATCATTTCAGCGACAGGTGGTCCCCCTGGAAAAAGCTGTCCAAGTTCTCCGAATCATAGCTAGCTACAAACATACCACCTCCATATTTGATGACTTTTCACATTATGAGAAAAGGCAAGAGGAAGAGGACGGTGTCAAGAAGGTGATTAAAAATTGGTGTGGCACATGCAATCAGGAACAACACACAGGCTTTCACCTCCACTCCTATATTGGTTTGGAACAGAAAGGACTTTAACCAAGCAAATATATAATTACCACATTACTGGACAAACTGAAAAACTAGGGGCCAAAGCCTCCAAATTTGTACCCCCTTCTCCATGTTCAGGGACTAAAATAATCTCGGATTAAATGCTGGGATGCAAATAAACTGGTGTATATACTATAGGATCAAGATTGGATATTTTCCCCTCCATGAAGTCTGGAGACTTATTTTGTGAAAATCTCGTGGGTTTCTTTTTTCCATTTTTTTTTATTGCATTTTTATTTACATATTTTGTGGCAGATGCCTTATTTTTGTTTTTCATAACTCCCAGTTACAAGCATGTGAGCATACCTGTGTGTCTTGTTTATGTTTTCATATTTAATTTTTAGATTTTTGAGCAGCCCCTCCTGAGCACCCACAGCAGCCCCGGGTGGGGCAAGTTGAGTTTGGGTGGGTTCGGTACAGCACTAAGCAGGACTGTACAGTGAATTTTTGTTGTTCAGCCCCTGCCCTAGTGGAGCTTACCACTCTACAGACGAAAATCATTTCATTCTATGGAGGAGATTCAAATGTTTGAAAAGTCAGTTGGGTGTCTGTTTTTTTCCTGTCTATTAGATAGGAAAAAACAGACTCCCAACTGACTTTTCAAATATTTGAATCTCCCCCTATAAGTAGGACTGTGGGAGGAAGCAATACTAACCTCTGTGCCCACAGCATGTCTCAGCCTGGCAAGCCAGACATCTTCCTGGCTGTAAGCCACCATGAGACTCCATACTGGGCCTTATTCAGTAACTGTGCCTCACAGGAGCTCCTGGTCCATCTAGTGCTGAAGTGCAATGGAAAGCTGATGCAATGCAAGATCACTGAAACTGTTCTAAAACCGCAAGGTCTTGCGATAACCCTACGCAGCTCTTAGAAATAAACCTTGTACAACAAATGCGCATCTTCTAAATAAATAATCCCAAAATGGGGAACATCAATAATAAATCAAAATGAAGGTTGACTAATTGTAGCCATTCATTGAGGCCCTAACGTGAAATAGTTGAGAAGAACCTCTCTCTAATACTCCGGCAGAAAATCTCACTTTTATCTCTCCGGCAGTTGCGCTGGATTAAGATTCAGTCTCTTCTGAGTCACACTGACTTTGGACACAAATGTGGTCTCTCCCCACTTTATTAAAAAACACCACCTTTGCAGCTATGTTTTCACAAATCTGTTTGTGATGTTGAAGCTGGTTTCATATCTGCTCTAGGCTTTCATTTAAACCTAGGATCAAGTACAGCAGCACCCCTGGACTTATACATCATAGGCAGCACCCCTGGAGAATTACACAGCACAGCAGACAGTCAACAGCACTCCAGGAAAAGTGGGCGTGGCCTCTTGGAAAGTGGGCGTGGCCTCATAACTTCATATTATTAGACTATAAATAAATATGTTTTCACACCCCCTCTACGCACACAATTAGCAGCCTTACACATAACAGCCACAGTAGTGTTCCTTACACACAATGTCTCCAGTATAGTGTCAGATACACATAATGTCTCCAGTATAGTGCCAGATACACAATGTGCAGTGCCAGATAGACATGATATGCCCCCCAGCAGTGCCAGCTACACACAATATGCCCCCCAGCAGTGCCAGCTACACGATAGTGTTCACTTTTTAGGGCAGGGAGGGCACATTTTTAAGTTAGGAGGGCAAAATGATGTACATACTGTAATGCTTGTTGCTCATCTACCTACATGGTAAAGCATGGACAGTGCGCGCAGAAGGCGCGCAGCAAAAATTTAGGGGCGTTGCTTCTTGGGGAAGGTGCGTGGCCACATAATAGTGGCAATTCGCTTTACACCACACAGTAGTGCAGTTAATACACACTGCACCAGGTAGAACCTCCTAGACACTTTGCGCCAGGCAGAGCACGTTAGACACTTTGCGCCAGGCAGAGCACGTTAGACACTTTGCGCCAGGCAGAGCACGTTAGACACTTTGCGCCAAGCAGAGCACGTTAGACACTTTGCGCCAGGCAGAGCACGTTAGACACCTTGCGCCAGGCAGAGCACGTTAGACACATTGCCTAGCCACAGACGCCTAGCGGGAACACTACATGATATGCTCCCCAGCCGTGCCAGCTACACATGACATGCCCCCCAGCAGTGCCAGCAACACATGACATGCCCCCCAGCAATGCCAGATACATAAATGGCCACACAGTGCCAGATATGTAGATACAGAAAAGCCCCCACAGTGCCAGATAAATGCCCCCACAGTGCCAGATAAATGCCCCCACAGTGCTACATAAATGCCCCCACAGTGCCAGATATGACCCCACAGTGCTACATAAATGCCCCCAGTGCCAGATAAATGCCCCCACAGTGCCAGATAAATGCCCCCACAGTGCCAGATAAATGTCCCCACAGTGCCAGATAAATGCCCACAGTGCCAGATAAATGCGCCCACAGTGCCAGATAAATGCCCCCACAGTGCCAGATAAATGCCCCCACAGTGCCAGATAAATGCCCACAGTGCCAGATAAATGTCCCCACAGTGCCAGATAAATGTCCCCACAGTGCCAGATAAATGCCCCCAGTGCCAGATAAATGTCCCCACAGTGCCAGATAAATGTCCCCACAGTGCCAGATAAATGCCCCCAGTGCCAGATAAATGCAACCACAGTGCCAGATAAATGCCCCCACAGTGCCAGATAAATGCCCCCAGTGCCAGATAAATGCCCCCACATTGCCAGATAAATGCCCCCAGTGCCAGATAAATGTCCCCACAGTGCCAGATAAATGCCCACAGTACCAGATAAATGCCCCCACAGTGCCAGATAAATGCCCCCAGTGCCAGATAAATGCCCCCACAGTGCCAGATAAATGTCCCCACAGTGCCAGATAAATGCCCCCACAGTGCCAGATAAATGCCCCCAGTGCCAGATAAATGCCCCCACAGTGCCAGATAAATGTCCCCACAGTGCCAGATAAATGTCCCCACAGTGCCAGATAAATGCCCCCACAGTGCCAGATAAATGCCCCCACAGTGCCAGATAAATGCCCCCACAGTGCCAGATAAATGTCCCCACAGTGCCAGATAAATGCCCCCACAGTGCCAGATAAATGCCCCCACAGTGCCAGATAAATGCCCCCACAGTGCCATAAATTCACTCCCCCCCCCCCAAATACCTGCGGCGTTGGAGGGGGAGGAGTACTGCTGTGCGGGGGTGCGGGCGTGCGCAGTGCAGGTCCGGGTGCGGGCGGGCAGCCAGGAAGCCTCTTGAGTGTGCTGTGCGCGCTGCGTGGCGTCTGATGTTAGACACCGGCGCCGCTCAGCGCGTATAGCGCACTCAAGTCACACACGATGCTGCAGTGCACAGGGCCGGCTCCATGTTCGAATATGGCGGCGCCCCTTAAGGGTGGCGCCCTGCGCGGCCGCTCTATTTGAACATGCCTAGAGCCGGCCCTGTTCCCACCCATCCATATGTTGTATAAACAGGACATGCACACTTTAACAAACCAATCATCACTTTTATTTTAACAACAGCACTCCTGTATTTTTACAGCATACAGGACCAGTGTACTTTTATTTTAACAGCAGCACCCCTGTATGTTTATAGCATACAGGGCCAGTGTACGTTTATTTTAACCACATTACCCCTGTATATTTACAGCATACAGGACCAGTGTACATTTATTTTAATAACAGCACACCTGTATTTTTACAGCATACAAGGCAGGGCCAGTGTACATTTGTTTTCACTGCATCCAAGATTTTTTACAGCCAGCACCCCTTGATTTTCACAGCATACAGGAGGACAGTGCCCCTGCCCCTATACAACACAGTGACAGCAACACCCATGTACAGCTACAGCACCCCTAACAGCACATGAAACACCAGTGACAGCCAGCACAGCACCACTAACAGCACAGGTACACCACAGTGACACGAACAGCATCCCTACAGAGCACACACTGACCCCACCTGATGCCAGCACCCACAGAGAGACAGAGGGCTGTCTCCCTCACTCAAGTCCAAGTGAAAATGGCGTTGATGCACGGCTGTTTATATGGGACCAAAACCCGAGGGAATCCGACAGCGGGATGAAGACATTTTGCCTTGTTCTGGTTTCTGAGTCTTACTTATGTGCGTATAAATAAAACAGGCAGCGGCACTCAGGTGGTTGGTTTAATGTGATCACTTCTTGGATAGTCTTTAACGCTGACACAATATCCTGAGTACCGCTGCCTTTTTTATGGGTACACCTATGAATTTTCTTCAACAGTCACTGGGAGTCCTTACTCCTTGCTCTATTTGTCTAGGTGTGTGTGTGTGTGTGTGTGTGTGTGTGTGTGTGTGTGTGTGTGTGAATTTGCCATCACTACTGTACCTCAGATGGTAGGTTATTTTGCACTTATACTACAGTAACCATTCTATGATGAAAACATCTTTCTTCCACTCTCAATGACAGGGGTGTGGATTATTAGATCTACACTAAGAAGGTCTACAGTCAATACAGGTGACCTTTTCTACTGTCTACCTATTTCATGTTGTCCTTTTGACCCTGTCGACCTAATGCATGTAGACCATTAGTGGTAGACCTTTTGACTGTAGACCTTTTTAGTGTAGAGCTATAGACTGGATGCCCAGTGACAGAAGGCTGAATAAGCCTTAAGAAAATTAAACCCCCAATGTTGAGTCTTGAAATGTAGAATAAATGCTATTTTAGAGAGGGTTAGTGTTTGTCTGGCTGGTGTCTGGTAGCTTATCTGGTCAGCCAATGGGATGTGGGGGTGTTCCTGGGAACATTTCTGCATGGTGCAACTTGGTGCAACTTAGATGCTCTGACAAGGGCAGTTATTCCTGGGCTTTTGTACTTTTTTCATAATTTAAGAATCATATGCGCATGTAGCCATGTACATAGTCATTTATAGTGTACTAGGCTTTATGAATAGTGTTTTTGTTGCAAATGAATTAGTACAAAGTGCAGATTAAGAACAATGATGTGTGGTATGAAGCATGGCATGGTTGACGTGTATCAGACCTCGGTCTTTTGCTACTTTACCCAGATTAGTGTCTAGGTGGCAGACAGCAGCTGCACGCAGATCCACTATCAGTGTCTACGGTATCTGTGCACTATAATATTGTATAAATAGCACTGCAACTAAGATGCATACTGTACATACTATATTTTGTGAGAAAGTCTGAAGCTAGATTTTTTTTACGTTTGAGTCTCTCTTCATCTATTAACCTTGTTCTCTTTCCATTTGCTGTTTTCTCGTCCCCATACTATTTCCTTTTTCCCTTTTCATCGTCGTGTCTCACTTTGTACTCCCACAGAATGTCTGCACACAGAATACAAAAACAAATCTCATGACATAGCAAAGGGGTTGTTTACCTCATCGAATGTCCATGTCACTTACAGTATGTAGGGAGGACAGTGAGAACTCTGAAAACACGTATTTCGGAACACATTAGAAATACAAAAAGGGGTCTAGAAACGCACAATTTGTCAAACCACTTCAGAGAAAAAGAACCCCAATGGGATGAAGTTCCTAGGCATCAACTAGTCCAACATAATTGGAGGGGAGGAGACTTTTCAAAATGAATAAACAAAGAGGAACTAAAGTCGATTTTCACATTGAAAACACTGAAACCACATGGTCTTAATGTGGACAATGAAGTAAGGGCAGTCATCACAGAAGTCTCCAAGATGATGTACTTTAGACCATAGAACATCATCAGCAAATACATATTTTCATTAAACCTATTTATTTACACTTTCCTTATCATAGAGAACTATTTGACTTTGTAGACTCCCCTTTATCCAACTTTTCTATTGGTTCAGCCTTGTGTTCCTGCTATACATTCCCTTGTATTGCCAGTTGGGGTATCCCTTTGCCCTCTGGCTTTTGGTCCTTTGGCTTCTGTTGTTCCTGATCCCAGAAATTGTTTTTATTATGCCTAGCTTGTTTGGCCATATGAACCCTGGACCCAGAAGAAAATTCATTGTCAGAGTTGTTATTTCATCTCCTGGAATAGAGCCTAACTGTTGTTTTTCTCAGTTTATCTTGGCATGTGGCTAAAATTCATTCAAGGGATCCATTGTAGAAGAATCGAGGTCCAAATTGAGATTCAAAAGAATAAACAGTCAAACCGTTTAAATGTCAAATCATAGTCTTGTGCAAATGCAAAAAAAGGCCAGATTAGGAACATAAAACTAGAAAAAGAAAGACACTAGGAGAGCACCCAGGGAGTTGATATTAGACACAAATATAAATGCTTACCAGTTCAAATTCAGTGTGGAATACTAATGGTTGTCTCTTGGAGTCTCATATGTCTATAATTGCTCAAAGGGAACCACCGCAACCATGGACAAGAGGCCGAAAAATAGTAAACTGCCCTTGCGGTTTCATACTCATAGTGAGATTGAACTACATTTCCAATAGCTTCAATAGTAGGGACCAATGACGTGCACCACTGATGGGCGATCATTAGTTTTGTCGAAATTAACATATGACCCATTATATAACGATCATTAGGTGAGAGGACCCCAAAATATACATGGAGGATTGCTAGCTTAGCGTGTGATGTCACTGAAAGACCTAGGACCCATGTGATCAGAGTGAATACTGATTTCCAGAGGTTAGTAATCGCGGGGCATGACCAAAAATGTGCAGCAACGTTCCCACATTGCCACAGTTACGCCAGCATAGATTGGAGATAGAAGGATTCATGGTGTGCAAGCAAGCAGGTGTAAAATATAAGCAGTGGAGGAGTTTGTAAAAAAATTCAGTATGGGATATACACTTTGATAGCCGGAAACTAGTTTGAAAAATTAATCTCCATTCTCCCGCCGAAAAAGTACATGCTAGGTCAGCTTCCCATTAAACCTGATTCTGTGATTTTGTTTGGATGTGGGATCCATTTACAAGGTTGTACCATTGTGATATATTCCACCTATTGTTCTTCCTTGCAATTAATTCATGTATATATTTAGGGATAGTGGAAACTACGTAAGGGGACCTTGTGACCACCGACAGCCAGTGTCTCAATTGCAGGAATTTATAAAACTCCTTATGAGAAACGGAGAATCGCAATTGTATAAGATTGAATGGCAGCAGAGAGCCAGCCACAGTCACCTCACGGAGAGACATCGCCCCCCTGGATACCCATGTGTCAAAACGTAACTTCGGAATAAGACAGGCCAAACCCCTTAAAGAAAGGTCAGCAGCAGGGAGAGAGATATCATTTAATTTGGAAATTAGGTCTAACCATGCCTTTCGAGTGGATTGCACAACATATGATCTAGCAACCGCAGATTTCCCTTCACTTACCGGTGCCACAACACATCTATCAGAGGAAAGGGGGACAACATACCTCGTTCTAATTGAACCCAGAATTTTGGGTCATCATGAGTGGCCCACGCCCCTATCTGGGCAAGGATACATTCTAGTTGATAGGAACATAAATCAGGAAAGGCCAGGCCTCATTCCAATTTAGGGAGGGACATTGTTTTACGTGCTAGCCTCAGTTTCTGACCCTTCCAAACATATTTAATGAAGATAGTACTGAATTTGGTCAATAAATAATTAGGGAGTAGGATAGGGATGGTTCTGAAAAGATAGAGTAGTTTGGGGAGAATCATCATTTTCAGGGCCGCAATGTGCCCCCATCCATGACACATGCTGCAACATCCATTCTGAGGTCAATTGTGAGATTTTGCGTAACAGGAGAGGGTAGATGGCCGATACAAGATCAGCCACTTTCTGGGTAATCTGGACCCCTAAGTATTTGAGGCTTCTATCCTGCCAAGCATACGAATTTTGGGCTTTCAATGAGTCTAATCAAGTTTGGGGAAAGTTAATTGGGAGTGCCTCTGTTTTAGAGATATTACATTTATAAAAGGAAACATTGGTATATGTGACGGATGCAGCCATGCCAGCGTCACGTCACGTATTTTTTGGCCAGCCTGTTCCTGCATTCAGTATGTAAGTCCAAGATGCAGGATATAACTGAGTGTGACCCTCTATGGCTAAATGCTAAACCTGTCATCTACTATATGTATTTAGGTAATTGTCCCTCTTTTTATATGGTTGTCCCCCTCAGGCAATATCTTTCTAGCCCCCTACAATATGCCTATGAAATGTATGTGTGCGATTGTATTGTATTGCACTAGTGGGTGCAAGTGCTTGTTGTCAGGTGTGTGCCAAGCCAGGTAAGCTGTTTAGGACATCTGGCTGTGTGATGTACAGGAAGTGCAGGGCTGACCCCTCTCTGTCACAGCCCCTCCTTACAGGAAACCACAATCAGCTGAAGAGGCTGTGACATCACAAATGACTCCAAGGGGTTAACAGTGACTAATTTTATGATCCTCTTATGGTCCATACCCCATCAGCATAATTACCTGTCCTTTCTTCTAACAGGGCTCTTTCTAGAGTTAGTGACTCCAAAGCCACAGGGGGTCCCCTGGTGTCCCTGGACACTTTTAAATATTAGGATTGAAAATCCAATCAATCCCAGAGAAAGAATTGTCTCCTATCTCCACCAGCATCAGAGGTTTTAAAAGGTCACGCGGAAGGGCTTTTGGGGTCAGTTGAGTGAAGCTCCTGCTTTGTGAGGAGTTTTGGAATGAGGCTGTTGCCAGGAGTTGGGAGATCCTGTCAGCCCGTTTGTGTGGAGACCTAGCTATGCGGAGAGGGTCAAGTATATGCAGCTAAGCGTTTGCTCCATCGGGAGCTGTCCCAGGTGTGTGACTGGTGTGCCAGCTGGAGCTGGGTGACTAGTCAGCACGCCCTACCTCTGCAGGGTAGAGGACCATCAGGCCAAAAGCTACCAGGATCAGCAAGACAGTCATCATCTCCCCTACCAGGAACCAGTATCCGCCAAGAGTCGCCAAACACAAGTATTCCCTGAGGTGGCTTGTGACTGTGTAGGGGCAGGAGTTGTTGCTTTTGTGTGGTTTTTGTCTTATATAATCTTAACTGTAATTGTTATTAATGCTACCTGTAAATAATGTATAAAGTGTGGTTACGGATTTTCCTGTATAATTAGTGTGTATGAAAATAAAGGTGCGTTTTGTACCTTGCTATTGTGTCCTTACTGTGTGATCTCGGAACTCCGTAGTGACCCTGAGGCACCATAAAGAACTGTAAATGCTGCCTTTCTCAAGGTGGAGATGAGCGATAGGCGAGAATAATGCACACATGAACCCGGGGTCCTCACGGTATATTCTTCCAAGACCTCATGCAGGGCTTGTAAGGACTGGGCCGGGTCTACCAGTGTGAAAACATTGTCAGCAAATAAACACACCTTATATGAACTACCAAAGAGGTAGTTCATTAGGCCACAGTCATCTGTGGTAAGAGTAAGCACCCCTGGTGTATATGTGATGTGTTTTGTCGGATTTGTGACCCCGTTTTAAAAAAAAGTCGGATTGAATTTGACAAGCGTGGCGGTACAGCAATGGAGACCATCTGGATTTCATATTAATGAGATAGGGACCCAGTGGTAGAGTGCATTACATGTTTCTGTCCATTTGATAGCAAAGAAACCTGAAATGCTTTCTGGGACAATAAAGCTATTTATGCTAATAAAATCCAGAACTTAGTACACAATGTAATGGCAAAATGAATAGTGTGAACAGGGCGGCAGCGTGGCATTGTATTTTGTAGAAGTGGATTTCTTTTATAAAGGGAAGTGATTAATGGTTCTTTATTGTCACAATAAATGTCAGCCAATCAGCAGGCGGCGCTCGGAAGGGTCCGTTGGCTGTTTGAGGCATGCGCTGTACAGTTTAGGAAAAGCGACATCTGGTGGAAAGAAAGTAGTATGCACATTACAATTATAACGTGACGTTACATTTATTAAGCACCTTATAACGGGACTTATAATGCAACAAGCGGGCGCGAGTTGCATGGCGCACGCCACACGGTACGCAGCAACGAAATTTGAGGACACATCTGTATATATATTATGAAAAGCCCAACAATGAAATTTATTTCCTTCATAACAACCAGTATAGTATTGATATTCATGTACAATGGCAAAGTAAGTAGGCAAACATAACTCAAAAAACAAAGTACAGGTATGAACTTGCCAGTACTAAATGACAACAACATTGGCCGTGGCAAAGTCTGTGGTGCTTGGTAACTAGAGGGGGGAAAGAGAAATCATAACAGCAAGAGACAACATTGTAAATAAGAAGATAAAATCACCATATTACGATAAAGTACAGACCTGTGAAGGACCGAAGAACTTAAGATGACCCACCAGCAAGGTCCCAGTTCTGAACCAATTTAAGGTTTTGAGGTGCTTTTGCGGAAATGCTCTTCAAGTTCCAGGAGACCAGGAGCTTGACTCCGGCCTCAGGCGACGTAACTCTGGTTGTGGAGCCATTACTTCTTGTTCCCAGTGGGACTATAATATCGGAAGTATAGTGAGAGTCAGGAACACTAATACAGTTTAACAAATCATTTATTTACAATATCATTGACAATAATTGAAATATACTTATCCACGTTCCTTAAGGCAGTTATACAGGGTAATCAGAGTCCTAGCATAAGGTGTAGTCCCAGGGAGCCTCCTGTCGCTGCGTAGCGCCTAGGTCTCGTCAGTCAAAGGAACCCTATTGCCAATCTCAGGTCTCAATGGAGGCTGCTATCAGTCTGACATGACCCTCTATTTAACCCAGAATTCTGAGAGGTGGTCAAGGGATCATATCTCCATCCACATGTCATTGGAGTCCCTGGTCACTTGTACAATATTAGGAAATCTATTGTTGTATTGAATTCTAATGTAGGACAAATAGCCCTTTACCTTTGCATTTTTTAGATGTCTAGGCCACTTAATCAAAGGTAAACATCTGTTTGTTGACCATGAATAGGCCTATTATGTAAGCTAAAAATGTTAACAATTGCTTGTTAACATACTATAAAGAACAAACAGCTTGTTCCTACAAAGATGGAAAACTAAAGTCTTACAACACAAATACAGTATATGGCTATGTGTACACATTTTATACATAGAAGACAAATAGTTAGCTGTAGGTCAGAAATCAATACTGTTACAATCCACCCTTGGCTTCTATGTATTATTAAGTGCTATGTCCAATATTATTATACTGACCCATCAACCTGAGTGTCAAAACCTCTTTGCATTCTATATAACCTTACAGCATTTAAACAATAATAGAAACACTATTTTACTCACAGTATACATAATAATTATAGAAAATAAATAAAAATTAAAAAAAAAATTACATAAACTACGGTGTGTGTATAATAGTTCCAAACTTTTTAACAGTCAAATTTCCATCCTTCCTCCCATTGGCTCATCTCTCTCAAGCTAACAGGAGTAGCTACATATGCAAAAGTTTTTGATGAATTTGGGGAGTGCGGATCCAATATTCTTTTTCTCCCAAACTGAATCCAGTTCATAGAGTGATCTACTGGATCTTTTTACGTTCGCTTTCAAAGTTAATGTCTGGTTTGCTGTATGCTGTTCAAACACGATCCAAAGAAAACAAAAAGATGAATCAAACTATCATCAAGAATGTGCCTGATTCATAGCACCATACTCCTTGGTCAGGACGAGATTCCCTCAGGCCGGCATACATCTTGGTTCAACCTGTTGGGAAAAATAAACAAGTGTTAAGTTTCTTATCAGCATGCTCTTGGTTACAAATGATAGGCAGGGTTAGCATCACCTTTAACCAGAACATAGTATGTCTTTCCTTGCCTTAATGCTGCTATCTCCCCCTTCTTTTTCCTAACCTGGTTGTCCCTATTATTGTTATCAATTAGGAGCTTATACTTAGCTTTGAATATGACACAGTGAGGTGGCCTGGGTGGCATGGGCTCTAACAATCTCTGAAAGGGGGTGGTTCCTGTAAGGACCCTTTCATTCAAACAGCATACTGCCTCCTGTAGGACACTGTCCCAACCCTTTAAAGTGTGCATGGGCATTCTATTGCTTATTTGTTCCTTAAGGAGGCCATTCATTCTTCCTATTAATCCTGCTGCATTTGGATAAAATGGAATATGGTACACCCAATACACATGGTTCTCCTTTGCCCAATCATAGGTTCTTTCTGCTCCACTATGTCCACATTGTTTATGCGCCCACCATCCCAGATTGTATATGTAAATTTTTTCATCTTCCTCCACTGGTGATTGAGTGGCTGATTTGATTTGTACAAGGGCATCAGCTGTGTCATTAGGTGAGAAACCTGTGTGTGCATTTACATGAACAATTGAGATAGACCTGCATGAGTTGTAGTTCCAAATTTGATTCCATATTTCAGGCCCACCCCATAAAGTCTTGGAATGGGTTCTCCAATCTTCTTCTTTCCACGAGGGCATCCAAATAGTGAGACCTTTATACGGGGCCCAACTGTAAGTGTAGATTATCCAAAGACCATCTGTCTCTTGTAGAAGCATCAGTACAGCTTGCAGTTCTGCATTTTGGATGGGTCCCCCTTCACCATTCACATATATAACTTCCTCCAGTACAGATTGGAATGCTGCGGCAGTCCAAGTTCGGCCCCTTTGTGTCAGGGTAGAGGAGCCGTCTTTAAACCAAGCAATCTTCTGCTCTTCATCTGTTAAACTTGAGTAATGTTCAGCAGTTGAAACTGGAGATTCTTCTTTCAACGGTGCGGGTAGCTGTTCAGTGCTATCGGATTGGAAAGTAACAATTCCTGTAAGGTGGCAGGTGACTTGAGATGGCTCTTGTGAAGCTACTCCTCCCCTCTCTGATAAGTACCACTTCCAGTTCTGTACCATGGGCTTCCGTGCAACAGCAGAACGTGATTAAAATCCTTCTTGCCTCAGCCATACTGCAATAGGGAGGTCTGTACGTATTGCGATTGGCTGTTGTTTGGTTGTGCTCTCTACATGTTGGAGAGCATTATATGCAGCTAGAAAAGTCTTTTCTAAGGGAGAGTATTGTCTTTGTGCTGAGGAAAACTGCTTTTCCCGGAATCCAATGGGCTTCTTCTTTTGTCCCTTGATTGCATTTTCCTGCCATAAGCCCCGAGACGTTCCATGCTCTGTGGTAGTTACATCAAGAAAGAATGGCTGATCTGACTGTAGTGGACTCAGAACATTATGCACCGTGATAGCTTGCTTTGCAATTTGAAAAACCTCTTCTTGTTCAGCAGACCACATAAATTCTTGACTGTCTGCTGCAAAGGGTACAGAAACGAAAGTATTTCCTAAATCCACCCTAGCATGTAAGGCTATTTGTCCATTAGTGTTTGAGATTTGTTCCACCAAAGTTATCATATAAGGTACTGCTGCAGCTAGGGGTGGTGTCGCTTTGTTTAGTCCCCAAGAGTCAATTGACAGTCTGTATGAGCCATTTGGCTTTTTCACGGGATACACTTGATCATTAATGCTTTGTGCTTCACGGAATACTCCATCTTGTAGCAGAGCCTGAACAGTGTCCCCAATTTCCTTCAGACCACTTTGTATGTGGTATTGCTTCAGGTTAGCTGGCTGTGCAGGAGAAGGTATGTGTATGGGTGACCATTTTGTACTCCCTCTAACTACCGGCTTTAGTGCAGAAACCGTGAAGGCTCTTACAGAACCCCCAAAAACATAATTACCAGAGGATGTGTCTATGGACTGTCCTCTCAAGATATCCATTCCAATTATGTTGTCGGGGAGCTCAGAAACCAACACTGAAGCATCAAAGTAGGGACCGTCCCCTATTTGGAGTCTGCACTGTATCCGGGCAGCCCATGTCTGCATACCTCCTAGTCCCTCTACAGCAACCCATGTATGTTTGGCCGATGGGGTGTCATGTAGGATGCCTGCCCGATGAAATAGGGAAACCTCAGCACCAGTATCGAGCAGGGCTACGCACTGTGTTTGTGTGTTTTGATTCCACTGTATGCTAACATTAGCAAAAGGGCGTCGGTCCCGGTGTTTCTTTAAACAAATACTGTAGGGTATCTTTGCTTCCCGGGACCCGCCTCCCCTTCATAGGGGCTGTGACATTGGCCAGGGGGAAGTCCCAGTGTTCCCACCCCCTTGGGTCACCTCCTTTAGCATTTCCTGTGCCTCTGCATAAGGGCTTTTGGCTGTGGGGGTAAAGGGTTGTGTAATCTGTACCAGCTTTCCCTCCCCCATTTCATTGTTTTGTCTACTAACTGGTTCACTTTTGAGCTTAGACTGAATCTTTTTCCACATTTCAAACATAGCATCATTTCCAATGCCATCAATCTTATCTTTTGGGACCCCGGCATTCAACAGATCAAAAAACATTTGATTACGTGTACGTCTGTATCTATTGGGGGGTCTATCATGCCACATCTTGCTTTTGTACTGGGTAGCAGGGGTGGCCAGTGCCCTAGCTTGGACTACTTTGTCTGGAGCTACTCCCTTTGGTTGCAGTAAACTCATCTGTTCTAACACAGTAATCATTTCAAACACAGTAACCTGCTTAGCTGTGCCAGGTAAAAGAGTGAACAAAGACATTCTCAAATGCAGTGGGGCTGATTGTAGAAAGAAAGACATCATACGCTGTGTTACATGGGTCATATCAGGACCTTCCCAATCAACTTCAACCTGTCTCCCCCCCACATTTTTCTGAAAAGCAGTCATACATGCCAGCACTCTCAATCGTTCAATCCCTGCACACAAATCTGGCCAAGGGTCAAGGGGAATGAGATCAGAGGGATGGTCATACACAGTAGCTATTGCCTCTCTCACCCTATGCAATAAAGAACGGACACGTAATCCAACTTTGTGATTTTGTAACTGCCGTCTGACTCGTGGATCTGCACATATGGAACCCAACCCCAATGCTTCAGTGGTGTTCAGCATAATAGAGTCTCCCCCATTATCCCATATCTGTAGGACCCATTGCAAAAGTCCCTGTCCCTTTTGCTGCCTGTATTTTGCAACCAACTCGGTAATTTCACTAGGGGTATAATTACGGGTCTCTGTGGTGGTGTCATCACCCTCTTTTTCTGACTCCTCATCCTCACTCTCTGCACTGTTTGATGCAATATTACCTGACACATTTATTCTATCTTTTTTCTGTTTCTTATGTGATATTACTTTGGAGGTGGTTACCGGGCGTAATTCTCCGCCATTCACCTCAAACTCAATACCATCATCTGTGAATTCCTCTGGATCTATTCTACACAGTCCATCCCAATTGTTTCCTTCTACCACAGTTCTGACCAGTAAAGGGTCAACTGTCTGCCTTCCCCTGTTCAATTGTTTCTGGTTCAATACATTTACAACATATTGGGTGGCATTATCTTTTACAGTTTCAATCTCTTTTCCCTGATCTCTAATACATGTACGTAAGACAGCTAGTTGTTCTTTCAATACAGTGTTTTCATCAGTTAACTTAACCATTTCTTCCTCTGTTGTAAACAAAGCCTGAGCACACATAGATAATACATGAGCACATTGTACTCGTTCACCTTTTGTCATTTTACTTAAATCAATATTTACCACAGCATTTCTGGGGTCCGCTAAACGGACCAAGGTAACATATTTGCATGCTTCACGCATACATGGGGTCCAGTGTCCATATTTTGACACCCATGATGGTAAAGTTACACCCTTAACTTTATCGGTTTTAGCCTTAAACCATGCCATCATTTTGTTGATTTATACAGTACAGGTTTTTTTTTTATATAAGCACTCTGATATATCGTGATCCTGTATCTGATCACACATACACTGATTTCTTTACCTAAATCACAAAACCTCACTCATATGGATGAGACAGAGAGAAACATACAGGACAAACAAACATACACTGTGATTTCCTGCTTCTAAATCACAAAACCTCTCTCATATGGATGAGACAGAGAGAAACATACAGGACAGACAATCATACACTGTGATTTCCTGCTTCTAAATCACAAACCTCTCTCATATGGATGAGACAGAGGGAAACCTACAGGACAGACAAACATACACTGTGATTTCCTGCTTCACAAACCTCTCTCATATGGATGAGACAGAGGGAAACATACAGGACAGACAAACATACACTGTGATTTCCTACTCCTAAATCACAAAACCTCTCTCATATGGATGAGACAGAGGGAAACATACAGGACAGACAAACATACACTGTGATTTCCTACTCCTAAATCACAAAACCTCCCTCATATGGATGAGACAGAGGGAAACATACAGGACAAACAAACATACACTGTGATTTCCTGCTTCACAAACCTCTCTCATATGGATGAGACAGAGGGAAACATACAGAACAAACAAACATACACTGTGATTTCCTACTCCTAAATCACAAAACCTCTCTCATATGGATGAGACTAGAGATGAGCGCCTGAAATTTTTCGGGTTTTGTGTTTTGGTTTTGGGTTCGGTTCCGCGGCCGTGTTTTGGGTTCGAACGCGTTTTGGCAAAACCTCACCGAATTTTTTTTGTCGGATTCGGGTGTGTTTTGGATTCGGGTGTTTTTTTCAAAAAACACTAAAAAACAGCTTAAATCATAGAATTTGGGGGTCATTTTGATCCCAAAGTATTATTAACCTCAAAAACCATAATTTACACTCATTTTCAGTCTATTCTGAATACCTCACACCTCACAATATTATTTTTAGTCCTAAAATTTGCACCGAGGTCGCTGTGTGAGTAAGATAAGCGACCCTAGTGGCCGACACAAACACCGGGCCCATCTAGGAGTGGCACTGCAGTGTCACGCAGGATGTCCCTTCCAAAAAACCCTCCCCAAACAGCACATGACGCAAAGAAAAAAAGAGGCGCAATGAGGTAGCTGTGTGAGTAAGATTAGCGACCCTAGTGGCCGACACAAACACCGGGCCCATCTAGGAGTGGCACTGCAGTGTCACGCAGGATGGCCCTTCCAAAAAACCCTCCCCAAACAGCACATGACGCAAAGAAAAAAAGAGGCGCAATGAGGTAGCTGACTGTGTGAGTAAGATTAGCGACCCTAGTGGCCGACACAAACACCGGGCCCATCTAGGAGTGGCACTGCAGTATGTATGTATAAAGAAAGAAAAAAAAAACCACGGTTAGGTGGTATATACAATTATGGACGGGCTGCCGAGTGCCGACACAGAGGTAGCCACAGCCGTGAACTACCGCACTGTACTGTGTCTGCTGCTAATATATAGACTGGTTGATAAAGAGATAGTATACTCGTAACTAGTATGTATGTATAAAGAAAGAAAAAAAAACCACGGTTAGGTCACTGGTATATACAATTATGGACGGGCTGCCGAGTGCCGACACAGAGGTAGCCACAGCCGTGAACTACCGCACTGTACACTGGTTGATAAAGAGATAGTAGTATACTCGTAACAACTAGTATGACGACGGTATAAAGAATGAAAAAAAAACCACGGTTAGGTGGTATATAATACAATTATGGTTGGACGGACTGCCTGCCGAGTGCCGACACAGAGGTAGCCACAGCCGTGAACTACCGCACTGTACACTGGTTGATAAAGAGATAGTAGTATACTCGTAACAACTAGTATGACGACGGTATAAAGAATGAAAAAAAAACCACGGTTAGGTGGTATATAATACAATTATGGTTGGACGGACTGCCTGCCGAGTGCCGACACAGAGGTAGCCACAGCCGTGAACTACCGCACTGTACACTGGTTGATAAAGAGATAGTAGTATACTCGTAACAACTAGTATGACGACGGTATAAAGAACGAAAAAAAAACCACGGTTAGGTGGTATATATTATAATACAATTATGGATGGACGGACTGCCTGCCGAGTTCCGACACAGAGGTAGCCACAGCCGTGAACTACCGCACTGTACACTGGTTGATAAAGAGATAGTAGTATACTCGTAACAACTAGTATGACTGACTATGACGGTATAAAGAATGAAAAAAAAACCACGGTTAGGTGGTATATATTATAATACAATTATGGATGGACGGACTGCCTGCCGACTGCCGACACAGAGGTAGCCACAGCCGTGAACTACCGCACTGTACACTGGTTGATAAAGAGATAGTAGTATACTCGTAACAACTAGTATGACACTATGACGGTATAAAGAATGAAAAAAAAACCACGGTTAGGTGGTATATATTATAATACAATTATGGATGGACGGACTGCCTGCCGACTGCCGACACAGAGGTAGCCACAGCCGTGAACTACCGCACTGTACACTGGTTGATAAAGAGATAGTAGTATACTCGTAACAACTAGTATGACACTATGACGACGGTATAAAGAATGAAAAAAAAACCACGGTTAGGTGGTATATATTATAATAATAATACAATTATGGATGGACGGACTGCCTGCCGACTGCCGACACAGAGGTAGCCACAGCCGTGAACTACCGCACTGTACACTGGTTGATAAAGAGATAGTAGTATACTCGTAACAACTAGTATGACACTATGACGACGGTATAAAGAATGCAAAAAAAACCACAGTTAGGTGGTATATATTATAATAATAATACAATTATGGATGGACGGACTGCCTGCCGACTGCCGACACAGAGGTAGCCACAGCCGTGAACTACCGCACTGTACACTGGTTGATAAAGAGATAGTAGTATACTCGTAACAACTAGTATGACACTATGACGGTATAAAGAATGAAAAAAAAACCACGGTTAGGTGGTATATATTATAATAATAATACAATTATGGATGGACGGACTGCCTGCCGACTGCCGACACAGAGGTAGCCACAGCCGTGAACTACCGCACTGTACACTGGTTGATAAAGAGATAGTAGTATACTCGTAACAATTAGGATGACACTATGACGGTATAAAGAATGAAAAAAAAACCACGGTTAGGTGGTAGGTATATAATAATAAATAATACAATTCTGGTCGGACGGACTGCCTGCCGTGTGCCGACACAGAGGTAGCCACAGCCGTGAACTACCGCACTGTACACTGGTTGATAAAGAGATAGTAGTATACTCGTAACAATTAGGATGACACTATGACGGTATAAAGAATGAAAAAAAAACCACGGTTAGGTGGTAGGTATATAATAATAAATAATACAATTCTGGTCGGACGGACTGCCTGCCGTGTGCCGACACAGAGGTAGCCACAGCCGTGAACTACCGCACTGTACACTGGTTGATAAAGAGATAGTAGTATACTCGTAACAATTAGGATGACACTATGACGGTATAAAGAATGAAAAAAAAACCACGGTTAGGTGGTAGGTATATAATAATAAATAATACAATTCTGGTCGGACGGACTGCCTGCCGTGTGCCGACACAGAGGTAGCCACAGCCGTGAACTACCGCACTGTACACTGGTTGATAAAGAGATAGTAGTATACTCGTAACAATTAGGATGACACTATGACGGTATAAAGAATGAAAAAAAAACCACGGTTAGGTGGTAGGTATATAATAATAAATAATACAATTCTGGTCGGACGGACTGCCTGCCGTGTGCCGACACAGAGGTAGCCACAGCCGTGAACTACCGCACTGTACACTGGTTGATAAAGAGATAGTAGTATACTCGTAACAATTAGGATGACACTATGACGGTATAAAGAATGAAAAAAAAACCACGGTTAGGTGGTAGGTATATAATAATAAATAATACAATTCTGGTCGGACGGACTGCCTGCCGTGTGCCGACACAGAGGTAGCCACAGCCGTGAACTACCGCACTGTACTGTGTCTGCTGCTAATATAGACTGGTTGATATTTAAAGAGATATTAGTAGTATACAACAATACTATACTGGTGGTCAGGCACTGGTCACCACTCCTGCAGCAAAAGTGTGCACTGTTAATTAATATAATTGTACTCCTGGCTCCTGCTAACAACCTGCAGTGCTCCCCAGTCTCCCCCACAATTAATTATAAGCTTTTAATTTATACATTGATGACTGTGCAGCACACTGGGCTGAGCTGAGTGCACACAGACTGAGTCACACTGTGTGACTGACTGTGCTGTGTATCGTTTTTTTTTTCAGGCAGAGAACGGATATAGCAGAGAGAAGTGAACGGATATATTATATTAAATAAAAGTTAACTAGCAACTGCACTGGTCACTGACTGTGGTAAACTAACTCTGTCTGCGACTCTGCACAATCTCTCTCTATCTAATCTATCTATCTATCTCTATTCTAATGGAGAGGACGCCAGACACGTCCTCTCCCTATCAATCTCAATGCACGAGTGAAAATGGCGGCGACGCGCGGCTCCTTATATAGAATCCGAGTCTCGCGATAGAATCCGAGCCTCGCGAGAATCCGACAGCGTCATGATGACGTTCGGGCGCGCTCGGGTTAACCGAGCAAGGCGGGAAGATCCGAGTCGCTCGGACCCGTGGAAAAAAAAGTGAAGTTCGTGCGGGTTCGGATTCAAAGAAACCGAACCCGCTCATCTCTAGATGAGACAGAGGGAAACATACAGGACAGACAAACATATACTGTGATTTCCTACTCCTAAATCACAAAACCTCCCTCCTATGGATGAGACAGAGGGAAACATACAGGACAAACAAACATACACTGTGATTTCCTACTCCTAAATCACAAAACCTCTCTCATATGGATGAGACAGAGGGAAACATACAGGACAGACAAACATACACTGTGATTTTCCACTAAATCACAAAATACCTCTCTCATCTAGCAAAGAATCAGAGAGAAACATACAGTACAATGCGATACCTCCCTCATACGGCAATGAGACAGAGGCACACATAAAACAACTGTATTAGGTCCACTGATCACTATTAATTCTTCCGATCCCGCTTCTGACACCAAATTTTGTTCCCAGTGGGACTATAATATCGGAAGTATAGTGAGAGTCAGGAACACTAATACAGTTTAACGAATCATTTATTTACAATATCATTGACAATAATTGAAATATACTTATCCACGTTCCTTAAGGCAGTTATACAGGATAATCAGAGTCCTAGCATAAGGTGTAGTCCCAGGGAGCCTCATGTCGCTGCGTAGCGCCTAGGTCTCGTCAGTCAAAGGAACCCTATTGCCAATCTCAGGTCTCAATGGAGGCTGCTATCAGTCTGACATGACCCTCTATTTAACCCAGAATTCTGAGATGTGGTCAAGGGATCATATCTCCATCCACATGTCATTGGAGTCCCTGGTCACTTGTACAATATTAGGAAATCTATTGTTGTATTGAATTCTAATGTAGGACAAATAGCCCTTTACCTTTGCATTTTTTAGATGTCTAGGCCACTTAATCAAAGGTAAACATCTGTTTGTTGACCATGAATAGACCTATTGTGTAAGCTAAAAATGTTAACAATTGCTTGTTAACATACTATAAAGAACAAACAGCTTGTTTCTACAAAGATGGAAAACTAAAGTCTTACAACACAAATACAGCATATGGCTATGTGTACACATTTTATACATAGAAGACAAATAGTTAGCTGTAGGTCAGAAATCAATACTGTTACACTTCTGATGAGGATATTCGTTGGAAAACCCCAGCGGTATAGAATATCAGAAGAATTTAACCAAGGTTAGGGTCAGGCGCAAGAATGGCTGTTGTTCTAATTTTGCTGCTGCTATAAAAACAGGATTAGTCAATCCTGTGCAATGACTAAAACAACACACAATAGTACAAGATAGCAGCGCTTGGCGTGAAAAACAATAAAAATAAATATCTAATATGAATGGAAATAACGTGAAATAATGGCACATAGAGATGGATGGATTGAAAGGTCAAAAAGAACAACTATTTAATAAAAACAAGTAAAATATATACATTAAGCTGCAGATAAATACAGAATAAAAAATAAAAACATCCAGAATCACCAGTAAGGGCTGCTTAGATGGTGGTGTCCGTTCCTTATTTAACATGGACTGCAGGTAGGTTTATGGAATAAATGATTAAGGGCTGATTGCACAGTCCTGATGTAACATTACCGCAAAACTGCCGCTGGAGGTAGAAGTCCCCTGAATAAAGTCCCTTTAAGTGGATGGTGATACCAGGGTCCTAAATCCTCACCAGATTGCGGTGTCCTCAATGCGGAGTAGATGTAAAATAACGCCAATGGCAAATCCATTCACCAATTTTTTCTGCACGGTCATGTAAAAGTCCAATAAAGGTCCGGGCACACATAGAGCAGCTTCCAATGAATGATGGGTGATCTGGGATAACATCTAACGCGTTTCACTGCAGGTCCTGCACCTTTTTCAAAGGTCACCCCCAGGGAGGAGGCCCGTACCATCAAACTGATGGCTTATTCTCTGGTTTTGAGGCTGGCATTCCGGTAGCCCATTGCTTTTTTGCCTTGTGACCCAAAGGGCCGAAAAGCGGGACCCCTACGTTTGGGGTTATATGTGGAAGTAAATTTTACCTTTTTGGAGTCTGCTTCTGACTCCAGAATATCTGTCAATTCTTTACCAAACAGAATGCTTTCAGTAAAAGGCAAAGATTCCAGAACCTTCTTAGATTCTGAATCAGCTTTCCATGTACGTAACCAAAGTGCTCTGCGAGCAGCTATTGTTGATGCTGATGCCCTGGAGGCGATAGTGTCCATATCTAATGCTGCTTCTTCCAAGAATATTGCAGCCTGTTTTATGTGAGCTATATAGGATTTCTGCTCCTTTGAAGGTGCTGAAAGACCGTCTTCCAGTACCTCTATCCAGGCAGCAACTGCTTTTGCCATCCAAGCTGTAGCCATGGCTGGCCTTATGACTGCTCCAGACAGAGAAAATATGTTTTTTTAGAAAACCATCAACTCTCCTATCTGTGACATCATCCAATGACGTTGATGGCAAAGGCAATATAGATTTTCACACTAATCGAATGACATGCGTATCTACTTTGTGAGCCCTTTCCCATTTTAAACAGTCCCCAGCTGGAAAAGGATAATTGTAATCCCATTTTGTGGGAATTCTATATTTTTTACTGGGTGTAGCCCAAGCCTCTTCCATGATTTCCGTAAGCTGGTCTGACCCTGGAAACTCAGTCTTGGTTTTTAACACAGGCTCTGCTGAATCCTCTAAGGCTAGAATGGCCTTTAATTCTCTAATTAGCTCAGCTATATCCACTGAGCTTAGACCTTCTACTTGTTCATCGTATGCCGAAGTAGAGTAAAGTAGAGCTTTCATCATCCGATGAATCATCCTGTGTAGCCTGTGAAGTTGATGGTTTACTTACACTTGGTTTATCAGCTTGTCTTTTAGGAGAAGCTGGTGAGGGAAATGATATACTGTACCGTAAGTAGGGAGTTGCATGTATGCGTTAGTTGTATACCCCATTACTGGTAGTGAAGCTGTAGGAATTACCCGTTCAGCTATACTGGACAAGGTCTGTGCAAACATCACCCAAGGTGGATCTATCTGTACCTGACGTTGAACAGGAATCTTGCCTTGTAATCTGCTGAAACGCAAAACAATTTTCACATAAACCATCCTGTACCAGATCCTGAGAGGATAATTTCAGTTTTGCAAGACAAACATGATTTGAGTTTTAGTGTTGCTGTGAGTGTACCCTCGTCACCTTTGCCGCTCTTAGACATGATAAATAATCAGCACTTTCACAGTGTACTACACAATTTGTGACTGTAATCACTTTAATCTTCTAAAGTGATATCAATCTGACCCTACCCATGCACCAGCATTGAGGATCAGAAGAAACAACTGACAAACATATATTAAATCGTAAAAGAAAAAAGTTTGCTAACCGCACAGACTTAAGAACAAGTAATAAATCAAGGTCAAAGGACAATCTATGAATAAGTAACACTCTTACCCCAACTTTCTATATCATGCACTTCTGTGCCTATGTATTAATTAAGGACAATGGGGGGTGCTCCCTGAGAGTTAGGTTACATTTTTTTACAGAACTTTACCAAGGAAGGTAAACAAGACCTCTCCTATAATGGGGCACTCAGTTGGTGTTCAAATGTATGTGTTACACCATTGGATCAATAATGGGGAAAGAAAAAAAGAGGGAAAGATAGAAATAGAAAAACACTCTATTGAAACTTAACTTTTATTGTAGATTATTAAAATAGTTTGGAGATTATACTCTCTTTATCTAAAAAGGCGAAATATAAAGACAATACATGCAATACAACATATAACAAAATAAAAGGTACAGGTAATCTATAGACTCCAACGGGCCTTAGCCCTCTCAATTACTGGAGAATAATTTTATGAATGACACCATCAGAAAAATTAGTCAAGACCTTATGGCATTTTTCTTGGTTCTGCTGCCTCGTATGTGCAGTTGCATTATATACGTAGGTGAGAGACCCTTACTTGTGCCAGTCTCTAGAGTCACAGACAGTGCCAGAGCATCAGCGGAGAGTGTCTTATTCACTTCTACTTTTGGTTGGTGACCCTAGGGTCAGTGCAGCCAATGAGAGAGCTACTGACACTTAACCTGCTCTGGTGTTGAAAAGAGTACAGAGTGTGGATGCTGGGGACTCTGTAAGGACCATGGGGATTATACCAAAACTCCCAAACGGGCGGAAGAGTGCGGATGACTCTGCAGCCCCGAATGAGCAAACACAAGGTCCTCCTCATCCAGGGTATCAAACTTGTAGAACTTTGCAAAAGTGTTCGAACCTGACCAAGTAGCTGCTCGGCAAAGCTGTAATGCCGAGACCCCTCGGGCCGACGCCCAAGAAGAGCCCACCTTCCTTGTGGAGTGGGCTTTTACTGATTTTGGCAGCGGCAATCCAGCCGCAGAATGAGCCTGCTGAATCGTGTTACAGATCCAGCGAGCAATAGTTTGCTTTGAAGCAGGAGCACCCAGCTTGTTGGATGCATACAGGATAAACAGCGACTCAGTTTTCCTGACTCTAGCCGTTCTGGCTACATAAACCTTCAAAGCCCTGACCACATCTAGTAACTCGGAATCCTCCAAGTCACGAGTAGCCACAGGCACCACAATAGGTTGCTTCATATGAAAAGATGACACCACTTTTGGCAGAAATTGTGGACGGGTCCGCAATTCTGCCCTGTCCATATGGAAAACCAGATAGGGGCTTTTATGTGACAAAGCCGCTAATTCTGACACATGCCTAGCTGAAGCCAAGGCTAATAGCATGACCACCTTCCACGTGAGAAATTTTAACTCCACGGTTTTAAGTGGCTCAAACCAGTGTGACTTCAGGAAACTCAACACCACGTTAAGATCCCAAGGTGCCACTGGAGGCACAAAAGGGGGCTGAATATGCAGCACTCCCTTTACAAACGTCTGAACTTCAGGCAGAAAAGCCAGTTCTTTTTGAAAGAAAATAGACAGGGCCAAAATCTGGACCTTAATGGAACCCAATTTTAGGCCCAAAGTCACTCCCGCCTGTAGGAAGTGAAGGAAACGGCCCAGCTGGAATTCCTCCATGGGGGCATTCCTGGCCTCACACCAAGCAACATATTTTCGCCATACATGGTGATAATGTTTAGCCGTCACGTCCTTCCTAGCCTTTATCAGCGTAGGAATAACCTCATCCGGAGTGCCTTTTTCTGCTAGGATCCGGCGTTCAACCGCCATGCCGTCAAACGCAGCCGCGGTAAGTCTTGGAACAGACAGGGCCCCTGTTGCAACAAGTCCTGTCTTAGAGGCAGAGGCCATGGGTTCTCTGTGAGCATTTCTTGCTGATCTGGATACCAAGTCCTTCTTGGCCAATCCGGAACAATGAGTATTGTTCTCACTCCTCTTTTTCTTATGATTCTCAGCACCTTGGGTATGAGAGGAAAAGGAGGAAATACATAAACCGACTGGAACACCCACGGTGTCACTAGTGCGTCTACAGCTATCGCCTGAGGGTCTCTTGACCTGGCGCAATACCTCTGTAGCTTTTTGTTGAGGCGGGATGCCATCATGTCCACCTGTGGCCACCTGTGGCAGTTCCCACCGACTTACAATCTGCGTGAAGACTTCTTGATGAAGTCCCCACTCTCCCGGGTGGAGGTCATGCCTGCTGAGGAAGTCTGCTTCCCAGTTGTCCACTCCCGGAATGAACACTGCTGACCGTGCGCTTTACGTGATTCTCCGGCCAGCAAAGAATTCTGGTGGCTTCCGCCATCGCCACCCTGCTCCTTGTGCCGCCTTGGCGGTTTACATGAGCCACTGCGGTGATGTTGTCTGACTGAATCAGAACCGATTGGTCGCGAAGCAGGGTCTCCGCTTGACGTAGGGCGTTGTATATGGCCCTTAGTTCCAGGATATTGATGTGAAGGCAAGTCTCCTGACTTGACCACAGACCTTGGAAATTTCTTCCCTGTGTGACTGCCCCCCACCCTCGGAGGCTTGCATCCGTGGTCACCAGGACCCAGTCCTGAATGCCGAATCTGCGGCCCTCGAGAAGGTGAGCACTCTGCAGCTACCACAGGAGAGACACCCTGGCCCTGGGGGATAGGGTGATCAGCCGATGCATCTGAAGATGTGAGCCGGACCACTTGTCCAACAGATCCCATTGAAAGGTCCTCGCATGGAACCTGCCGAAGGGAATGGCCTCGTATGATGCCACCATCTTTCCCAGGACTCGCGTGCAGTGATGCACCGACACCTGTTTTGGTTTTAATAGGTCTCTGACCAGTGTCATGAGCTCCTGAGCCTTCTCCATCGGGAGATAAACCCTCTTCTGGTCCGTGTCCAGAATCATGCCCAGGTAGGAATCAACTGCGACTTTGGAATATTTAGAATCCAGCCGTGCTGTTGTAACACTTCCCGAGAGTGTGCTATGCTGATCAGCAACTGCTCTCTGGACCTCGCCTTTATGAGGAGATCGTCCAAGTATGGGATAATTGTGACCCCTTGCTTTCGCAGGAGCACCATCATTTCCACCATTACCTTGGTAAATATTCTCGGTGCCGTGGCGAGACCAAACGGCAACGTCTGGAATTGGTAATGACAATCCTGTACCACAAATCTGAGGTACGCCTGATGAGGTGGATAAATGGGGACATGAAGGTATGTATCCTTTATGTCCAGAGACACCAAAAAATCCCCCCCTTCCAGGCTTGCGATGACCGCTCTGAGCGATTCCATCTTGAACTTGAACCTTTTCAGGTATATGTTCAGGGATTTTAAATTCAATATGGGTCTGACCGAACCGTCCGGTTTCGGTACCACAAACATGGTCGAATAATAACCCTTTCCTTGTTGCAGGAGGGGAACCTTGACCACCACCTGCTGAAGATACAATTTGTGAATTTCAGCTAACACTATTTCCCTCTCTAAGGGGGAAGCTGGCAGGGCCGATTTGAGGTATCGTGAGGGGGCATCTCCTCGAATTCCAGCTTGTATCCCTGAGACACAATCTCTATTGCCCAGGGATCCACCTGGGAGTGAACCCACTTGTGGCTGAAATTTCGGAGACGCGCCCCCACCGGGCCTAGCTCCGCCTGTGGAGCCCCAGCGTCATGCAGTGGATTTAGTGGAAGCCGGGGAGGACTTCTGTTCCTGGGAACTAGCTGTGTTGTGCAGCTTCTTTCCTCTGCCCCTGCCTCTGGCAAGAAAGGACGCACCTCGGACTTTCTTGCCCTTTTGTGAACGAAAGGACTGCATTTGGTAATACGGTGCTTTCTTAGGTTGTGAGGGAACATATGGCAAAAAATGTGACTTTCCAGCAGTAGCTGTGGAGACCAGGTCCGAGAGACCCTCCCCAAACAATTCCTCACCCTTGTAAGGTAAAACCTCCATGTGCCTTTTTGAGTCGGCATCGCCTGTCCATTGCCGAGTCCACAGGACCCTTCTGGCAGAAATCGACATTGCATTTATTCTAGAGCCCAGTAGGCTAATGTCTCTTTGAGCATCTCTCATATATAGGACAGCGTCTTTTATATGCCCCAGGGTCATTAATATAGTATCCTTGTCCAAGGTATTAAGTTCCTCAGATAAGGTATCCGTCCATGCTGCTACAGCACTACACACCCAGGCCAACGCAATTGCCGGCCTTAGTAAGGTACCTGAATGTGTATAAATGGACTTCAGGGTACCCTCTTGCTTTCTATCCGCAGCATCTTTTAGGGTGGCCATATCCTGTGACGGCAGGGCTACCCTCGTGGATAAGCGTGTTAGAGCTTTGTCCACCCTAGGGGAGGATTCCCAGCGTAACCTGTCCGTTGGCGGGAAAGGATACGCCATAAGCATCCGTTTGGAATTCTGCAGTTTTTTATCTGGAGATTCCCAAGCCTTTTCACATAACTCATTTAGCTCATGTGAAGGGGGAAAGGTCACCACCTGCCTTTTTTCCCCATACATATGAACCCTCTTGTCAGGGACTGGGGTTTCCTCTGTGATGTGCAACACCTCCTTCATTGCTATAATCATATAACGGATGGCTTTAGCCAATTTAGGCTGTAACTTTGCATCATCGTAATCGACACTGGAGTCAGAATCTGTGTCGGTATCTGTGTCAACAATTTGGGATAGTGGGCGCTTCTGAGACCCTGACGGCCTCTGCGACATAGGATCAGGCATGGGCTGAGACCCCGACTGTCCTAAGGTTTCAGCTTTATCCAACCTTTTATGCAAGGAATTAACATTATCATTTAAAACCTTCCACATATCCATCCAATCAGGTGTCGGCGCCGTCGGCGGAGAAACCACATTCATTTGCTCCCGCTCTGCTTCCTTATAGCCTTCCTCGTCAAACATGTCGACACAAGCGTACCGACACACCACACACACAGGGGATGCTCTTTTTGAAGACAGTTCCCCCACAAGGCCCTTTGGAGAGACAGAGAGAGAGTATGCCAGCACACACCCCAGCGCTATATGTCCCAGGAATCACACAGTAACTTAGTGTTAACCCAGTAGCTGCTGTATATTATGTTTTTGCGCCTAATTTATGTGCCCCCCCCTCTCTTTTTACCCTCTTCTACCGTGAATCTGCAGGGGAGAGCCTGGGGAGCTTCCTCTCAGCGGAGCTGTGGAGAAAAAATGGCGCTGGTGAGTGCTGAGGAATAAGCCCTGCCCCCTCAGCGGCGGGCTTCTGTCCCGCGTTTCTGTATAATATAATGGCGGGGGCTCATGCATATATACAGTGCCCAACTGTATATATGCCCAACTTTTGCCAAGAGGTCCTAATTGCTTCCCAGGGTGCCCCCCCCCCCGCTCCCTGCACCCTACAGTGACCGGAGTATGTGGGTGTAGTGTGGGAGCAAAGGCGCACAGCTGCAGTGATGTGCGCTACCTCAGTTTGAAGACTGGAGTCTTCTGCCGCCGATTTTGAAGTCTTCTTGCTTCTTTCACCCGGCTTCTGTCTTCCGGCTCTGCGAGGGGGACGGCGGCGCGGCTCCGGGATCGGACGACAAAGGGTGAGATCCTGTGTACGATCCCTCTGGAGCTAATGGTGTCCAGTAGCCTAAGGAGCAGGACCTAGCTTCAGAGAGTAGGGCTGCTTCTCTCCCCTCAGTCCCACGATGCAGGGAGTCTGTTGCCAGCAGATCTCCCTGAAAATAAAAAACCTAACAAAATACTTTCTTATAGCAAGCTCAGGAGAGCTCACTAAACAGCACCCAGCTCGTCCGGGCACAGATTCAAACTGAGGTCTGGAGGAGGGACATAGAGGAAGGAGCCAGAGCACACCAGAATCCAAATTCTTTCTTAAAGTGCCCTGTCTCCTGCGGAGCCCGTCTATTCCCCATGGTCCTTACGGAGTCCCCAGCATCCACTAGGACGTTAGAGAAACATAGTAAGACTATAAAAAATAAAATAAGAAAGCTTAGGGCTGCCCAGAACAGCAGCCTTCTGGCCATGGTCCGGTTCCTGCCGCACCAAACAAAAAACTGATTTGCCTGAGCCAGTGGGCGGGGATATATGGATGAGCCTGTTGCATCCTGGGAGGACTGAAAGCTTGTGATCGTTTGGTGCCAATCCGCTGTCGCTCCATCATATCCCATTGTTATCCTGTGGATAACCTGTGGACACTGCCGGAGAAAATTGGAATACCATCTGCCAGTTAATGCGATATGAACAACTAAATAAATAGGTCAGGATCCCGGTGATCTACTCAGAATGCCAACACCAGCATCCCGAATAGGGTCACAAGCCCGGTACCAGATTCCCAACTGCTGGGATCCTGATCGAGCATGTGCTGGGCCGCTAGAGAGGTAAGCAGCGTATGTGTGTGTGTGTGTGGGGATGTTTAGTTTTAGGCTGTGGGGGGAGGGTTAGGCTGCGGGGAAGGAAGGGTAGGTCTAGGCTGTGGGGAGGCGGGTTAAGGTTAGACACCTCCAGTGAGGGTTAGTCTGCGGGATGAGGGGGGTTAGGGTTAGGTTTACGCTGCGGTGAGAGGGGTTAGGGGGCTTAGGTATAGGCAACACTGGGAGGGTTAGGCTTAGGCTGCAAGGTAGGGAGGGTTATGTTTTGGCTGCTAAAAGGGAGGGTTAGGGTTATGGGGCCATTGGGGGGTAAGTAAGTATACTTACCTTCCCCCTGTCAGGATTCTCAACATCGGGATGTTGTGTTCGGTAGTCTTTCCACCGTCATGCAGAACGCCAGCATTTCAATCCTGACCCATAAATAGTATTTGGTTTGTTCTTCAAAAACCTGGGTGTGAGTTATACAACTCTAAACCGTGGTATTGGGTGCTTTACATGGTAAACATATGTTCATATGAATCTCAACAGGTACAAAGCAGCTATATAAAAAGAAGGATTATTACATACATTAAGATTTACATATTACATATCTTTAAAATAACATTTTCAGATTCAGCCATAGAATGTCCTATTAATATCCAAAATACGGTCATGTGAAAGAAATAGCCCACTGAAAATAAGGACTGTCTGCCAGAACATATTCCAGATTGAATATGAAACGTAGTTTTTGTAGATAATGGTCCTGTCAACAGCAGCGGTGATGCACAACACTTCAATGGCATTATAATGTGCAAAGTTCCATTGATACACAGACAGCGTGCTGCATAGGAGAAAAGACAACTATTTTCCCCCACCAGATATGTACTCTTCTTTGATTACGCTTCTGTTCCCTCTGCACTTATATACTGAGAAGCAGAGAACAGACTGGAAAAAGTATATTGTCACGGTCATTAACCTGAGATGAGCCTGGCTGAGGCATTTGGATTGTCACAGTGCCATGTACATCTTTGCTGTTTACTATCTGGAAACCCACACAAGGAATGGCTTGAAATGTAATTAAAATCCTGCATCTTGAACACAGTATGTATCAGAAATCATGGAGCTAAATCTATAGCAATGATGAGCAATCCATGTTGTGGCTTGGCATCAGTTGGGACTGTGGTTTCAGCTCATCCCACCCCTGCAAGTCAATTGCAAGGCTTAAAAATGGCCAGTGTAGATGTGGTTTATAGTGCCCCCTTCAGCACTCCTACCTTTGTTGCAGGCGGAAATATGCCATTAAAGGCTGTGGCCATGTTGCTAGTTAACTGGATGAGCCCAGGATGAGACCTCATGGCTAGGATGGGAGAGAGATCCATTACCTTGATGCTTTTTTATGTTGGGTCCTAGTGATTCCCTGCTGTGTGTGGATTTTCCAGAATTTTTTATGTGCCACTTATGAAGTATAAGACTGAAGAGCCTTCCACCAGGTTGACATTTTCGGGTATTGATATTGATTGCCGTTGCTGTCTGCCCCAAGACTATGTAATTAGATTGAGGACTCAAGTTCCTCCCTGCAGTTATTGCCAATGGGTGACTTTGTAAAAGAAGTCGTCTTTGGGCTTGCTTAATTTTGCATTCAGATTCATAAATAATTGCAACATATTTTCGTAGACAGCTGAAAAGGGCTATGGATGGAGTGGTTAGGCCTCTCCACTACATTTGTCTTTCATCTGACCTTAAGAGGGATTTTCAAGTTATTTGGTTGCTTTATACGTGTGACCGTTCTCGGGCCTTGGCTGTGCATTTGTATGTATTTTGTGCAGCTAGGCATGCTTGAGCTTCAGTTACTTCCCTGTTTCCATGTTCCGAATTGGAGTCGTACCACCCGCAAGTGCATCTAATATTGTAGCCAAAAAGTTGTTTGTGAGCAAAGGCACAATTTGGCAACCAAGTTATACAGGTGTGAGTGTCATCACCTCCTACCCGTTGTTAAATCACCTCTTGGACTTTACTTATTCTATTTGAGTAATACCGTTATATCTGTTTTTGTTTTAGTATGTTAAGTGAATCACTTAATTGATTAATACATAGGTTCTCAAACTCGCTTCTCAGGACCCTACACAGTTCATGTTTCTGGGTCTCCTCACAGAATCAAAAGTGAAATAATTAGCTCTAATTGTGGATATTTTAAAATGTGTCAGTGAGTAATGAACACACCTGTTCCCCTGCTGGGTGTACTGTTTTGGGTACTGAGGACCGAGTTTGAGAACCACTGGATTAATTCAATTTCTAATTCACCAAACTTGACTTTCCTAGTTTTTATTATTATATCCAGGGGCACATCTAGAGAGGAGGAGGCCCGTGTGCAGACCTTCCTCTATTGCTAGCAGCGTTGTATACTCTGGGCAATAAGGTCACTAGGGGACCCTAGCGCTGTCCCAGAGTCTAGTGCACATGTGCAGATCTCCGGGAAAATGGCACGGAAGCCATTTTCCCAGTGATTTCCATAGTGCACATGTGCAAAATGCCGGGAAAATGCCAGCCGCACCATTTTCCTGGTGAGTTCTGCAGTGCTGCTGCTGCCAACGTGGGACTCCGGAGAGTAAGTATTGAAAACAATGGGTGCATGTGTGTAGTGTGGGCCCACCTGGACCCCGGAGTCCCACGTGCACCACACAAACTGTACCCATTATAAATATGCCAGTGATTATATCTTATGTTTTATGATTAATAAAGGATTTAACTGTTAGAGTGTTTGTAATCTTATCAACCTTGTAAGCCTTGTCTTTTATAAAGTACTTCTTAAGAAAAATGTACTACATACTGTAAATCTTTGCAATGACTCTAGATACTGTATGTTTATATCACTTGCATTCAGTCAACTTTTTATGTATCTCAAGTTTTTATTGTTTTATTCACAAGTCAATGATTTTATGATGACATTTAATTGTCCAAAGTCTCACACGATACATTTTCTAGTATGCTGTCTATTTTTAAAAATCCCCCTAGTCCTGAATATTTTTATTCGCTGTAGTGAATATGTTGTGGAAAACATATCTTTCTATATACCTCAAATTAATCAGCCTTATTAGAGCAAATAGCAATGCAACTAAGATACAAAGTCAATATTGTGAACACAAAAAAACAGTTTGGCTCATTCCTTCAAAATTCATTGTAGCTCTAAAAACAAAGATATATATATATATATATATATATATATATACAAACAGAAAGTTCAGCACTCACCATAGCAAGCTCACTTATCCTCACAACATCAATAAATAAATGATGGGGGTTTAGTTAGTGAATTGGCCAATGCACGGAAGCCTGCATACCGCTCGCCAAGGTACCCCACCTTCATGCAGGTCCTACACTATCACAAAGTCTCAAAAATTAAAACCTGTCAACTGTATCACACATAATATATATATATAAAAAAATTCTTTAAATTAATTGAGTGCATTTTTTGCAATAAATAAAAGATAATATAATTGTACTTACCTAAGCTCACCTCTGGCACTCTGGTTAAAATACATCCGATGACAGTAGAAGAACTTCCTGTTCCATGGAAATAGAAAAGAGCCTGTACTTGATATCATTGAGTACTATCAAGAAAATAAATACTGGTTATTATTATCATCGTTACTGAGTACCAAAGTACACTGATTCTAAGCCTATTTTAGACTAGATGCAGCCCAGAGCAAAGGTTACACCTAAAATACAGAAAAAAAATGATACTGTGATTTTCCATATGTAGTATACTGAATAAATAGAACATACAGAAGATGACATGTACATGACTATGCAGCTGTCCATTTACTTAAAAAATAGAAGTAAATACAGCAAATATTCACTAATATATAGAGTGCAATAACTGGTTGTACGGAGGTAATCATGTTACCGGTGGTAGGGATCCTGCCTGTCAGTATACCGACGCCAGAATCCCAACCGCTGGAAATCCCGACAATCAGCATGCCAACTAACATAGAGTGGGAATAGAACTTGTGGCGAGCACTCAAACCCAGCCGACAATCTGGCGTCCGGGATCTCAGCGTCGGTATGCTGACCACCGGGATCCGGACCACCGGTCACCCGATCCCAGCCCTGGATGTACAGTTGTCCATACAGAGTAAAAACATATATGGAGAATTAATTGAGATATAATGCATAATATAATAATAGGAACATACAGTATGTGTTAGCCTAGATCCATGGTCAAATGTTGGCCCAGACCTTCCCATTCAAACTCAACAAGACAAGTATGAAATCACTGCTTCTTGGTGAAATGATTTGCATGAGTGTTGGTTGAGTCCACACTATGGCTGAGTTCATGGATGTGTATATGACAGGTGCACTTTAAATTTTACTTACATGAAGAATTTGAGTCTTTTCTGTTCATTCTTCCACAATGAAGGAAGACGATTTTAGGGCAAATTGCGGAGAGCATGCTGATTAGGCTGGCGGAAAACATTGACATATGGACATCCCAAAGTAAAGCCAAGTAGATGTGTAAAAGATGCGCTTTTAGCAATATTCTCTAAACATCTACAGCAAACATTTTAATTATTTATGGCTGCCTCAGGGACAGGTAGGATCCACAGAAGAATATGCGAGAGTGCAGAAACTTTGACAATTGTAACATATACTGCTTTTAGTCACAGTTAAAAGTAAATAAAATCCCTTTGGGGAAAATACAGCTTTAAAGGAAAACTGCGTAATTGTCACCTTCGCGCTGCACACATTTTTGTTATTAAATTCTGTGTTATTTGTGACAACTGTGGTTGTTTTAGAGTTTGCTTTAACTAAGTGGATAATTGTGTAATCAGTAAAGATGATCTAGTGAGAAATGTGTGTTGTCATTATTTTCTCACACCATGTCATCATCAGCCAAATATGTAATCAGTCATACATAGCAGGCAAGGCTATCGTTTGCAGTTTATCTTTTATTAGAATCCTATGGTACCGTGTATATGAATGTGAGATTCTTTACAAAGGCTCCGAATATGATGCTGAATGGTTGCCGAAACATACATAGAATGATTTGTACGATCTGTTTAATTCAGAAGATCTTCTAATGCTGGGTACACATTGGATTATATTTCATTTGTACAGCTAATAAGCAATATATAATTCAGTGCATCTGCACATGTGTACACATAATATATCTGTTTACACCATTGTGTACAGATACAGTATATCGTGTAGGCCATGCTGCATGGCAGATGCAATATATAATTTAGAGGGCAGTCAGGAGGCCGCCGCTCACCATAACGACGCCAGATTCCTTGCTTGCAGATGCCCGTTCGGGGGATGGGGGGGGGGGGGCAGAACGAAACCGCTTGCGGGCTCGCCACAGGTTATATTCCCACTCTATGGATGTCAAAGGAATAGTTCCGACTGTTGCGACTGTAAGGGGGCGGGATTCCAGCATCGGTATTGACCACCGTTCACGTAACTGTCTCCCCATTTAGATATATCATGACCAACCAAACAACTTATTAAGTTGGCTACAAGAATCATTTTTATTGAAATGGATTCTTCAGGACAGATATTGTGCAGCCAATTGGTAAGTGTGCTTTTTTTATGCTACTAGTCAGGGCATAAACTGGAGGTCAGGCACTGAGGTGGGTGGGGTAAGTTGTCCTAAGCCTAATGCAATACTATTATCTGGTGAATATTTGCATGTTTACAACACAGTCAAATTCAGCCAAAGAGATGATACATTCCAAGGGAATTATAAAATTTGTGTGTATGTATATATATATATATATATATATATACAGAAATAAACAAACTGCGGCACTCGGGGGCTGATAGAAGAATCAATGTATTAAGCAATACAAGACATCCATCATATATATGAGATGTGCACCGGACATTTTTCGGGTTTTGTGTTTTGGTTTTGGATTCGGTTCCGCGGCCGTGTTTTGGATTCAGGCGCGTTTTGGCAAAACCTCCCTGAAAATTTTTTGTCGGATTCCGGTGTGTTTTGGATTCGGGTGTTTTTTTTCAAAAACCCCTCAAAAACAGCTTAAATCATAGAATTTGGGAGTAATTTTGATCCTATAGTATTATTAACCTCAATAACCATAATTTCCACTCATTTCCAGTCTATTCTGAACACCTTACACCTCACAATATTATTTTTATTCCTAAAATTTGCACCGAGGTCGCTGGATGACTAAGCTAAGTTACCCAAGTGGGCGGCACAAACACCTGGCCCATCTAGGAGTGGCACTGCAGTGTCAGACAGGATGGCACTTAAAAATAGTACCCAAACAGCACATGATGCAAAGAAAAGAGAAAAAGAGGTGCACTGTGGTCGCTGGACGGCTAAGCTAAGAGACACAAACACCTCAATATCACAGGAATTATTCATTCTAATCAATGGTATTATTGGTCCAAATCACTGGAAGAAAATGACAAAATCACTGGAATTAAATGGCAGTAATGTCGGGAATTATATCAAATGGCAGTACCACTGGACATATACGGAAGTGTCAGACAGGATGGCACTTAAAAAAATAGTCCCCAAACAGCACATGGGGGGTCATTCCGAGTTGTTCGCTCTGTATTTTTTTCTCACAATGGAGCGATTAGTCGCTAATGCGCATGCGCAATGTCCGCAGTGCGACTGCGCCAAGTAAATTTGCTATGCAGTTAGGAATTTTACTCACGGCATTACAAGGTTTTTTCTTCGTTCTGGTGATCGGAGTGTGATTGACAGGAAGTGGGTGTTTCTGGGCGGAAACAGGCCGTTTTATGGGAGTGTGCGAAAAAACGCTACCGTTTCCGGGAAAAACGCGGGAGTGTCTGGAGAAACGGGGGAGTGTCTGGGCGAACGCTGGGTGTGTTTGTGACGTCAAACCAGGAACGACAAGCACTGAACTGATCGCAGATGCCGAGCAAGTTTGAAGCTACTCAGAAACTGCTAAGAAGTGTCTATTCGCAATTCTGCTAATCTTTCGTTCGCAATTTTGATTAGCTAAGATTCACTCCCAGTAGGCGGCGGCTTAGCGTGTGCAAAGCTGCTAAAAGCAGCTTGCGAGTGAACAACTCGGAATGACCCCCATGATGCAAAGAAAAGAGAAAAAGAGGTGCACTGTGGTCGCTGGACGGTTAAGCTAAGCGACAAAAACACCTCAATATCACAGGAATTATTCATTCTAAACAATCAATGGTATTATTGGTCCAAATCACTGGATGAAAATGACAAAACCAGAATTATTCGTTCTAATCAATGGTATTATTGGTCCAAATCACTGGATGAAAATGACAAAACCACTGGAATTATTCGTTCTAATCAATGGTATTATTGGTCCAAATCACTGGAAGAAGACTGACGTTTTTGGGATTATGGAGACATAATGTTTTTGAATATAAATCCTAAAGCAGGTGGTGTATTAGAGCAAAAGAGTGCAAGAGACCAGCCATGCAGTTTCTGAAATATTATGACAAAATGTTACTGTATTTCATAAGCACTCATTCCTAACTCTGCTAAGTACTGTTTGGTATACTGTATCTGGCTTCCATGAGGTAGTTGTCCATTATTTCAGCTTCCATTGACCTTTTTGAAAGCGGTAGAAGTTATCGATTCTTTTTCTTTTTCCCTATTTTTAATTTTCTCCTGCATAGCCCAGTAAAATGTTGCAACGTTAAGTATTGACTTGTGCCTTCTGGGGGTCCACTTCTTCACCAAACCCAGCCAAAACTCATCCTGATTCCTAACCCTCTGTTCCACGTTCTGTATGTACCCCATCTGTGTCACCCATGTCTGTCTACCCCTCCCCTTTAGATTGTAAGCTCTCACGAGCAGGGCCCTCTTCCCTCATGTGCTTATCTACTGTTGGTCACCAAAATGCTGCACTGTAATACTATATATACTGCTCACAAAAATGCCGCACAGATATGGAATGGATACTTGCAGTGACACAGAGCTGCAAGATACAGCAATGGCCTACTGTACAACTATATACTGTTAGTCACCAAAATGCTGCACTGTAATACTATATATACTGCTCACAGAAATGCCGCACAGATATGGAATGGATACTTGCAGTGACACAGAGCCGCAAGATACAGCAATGGCCTACTGTACAACTATATACTGTTAGTCACCAAAATGCTGTACTGTAATAATACTATATATACTGCTCACAGAAATGCTGCACAGATATGGAATGGATACTTGCAGTGACACAGAGCCGCAAGATACAGCAGTGGCCTACTGTACAAATATATACTGTTAGTGGCCTACTGTACTGTACTACTATAATTATTATATACTGGTGGTCCCCAGTCCCCACAATGCAGCACACTGATCAGATATTTGCAGCACACTGAGCACAGATATGGAGCGTTTTCAGGCAGAGAACGTAGATATTTTCAGCACACTGAGCACAGATTATTTGCAGTACACTGAGCACAGATATTTGCAGCACACTGAGCACAGATTACGGAGCTTTTCAGGGAGAGAACGCTGCCACGTCCTCTCCGTTCAATCTCCAATGAACAGACACAAAGCTGCAAGATACAGCAATGGCCTACTGTACTGTACTACTATATACTGGTGGTCACCAAAATGCTGCACTGTACTACTATATACTGGTCACACAACAATGCAGCAGATATTGAGCACTGATCAGGATACTAGAACTGAGTCTGACACGGAGCTGCAAGATACAGCAATGGCCAATTGTACTGTACTACTATAATATACTGGTGGTCACCACAATGCAGCACACTGAGCACAGATATTGAGCTTTTCAGGCAGAGAACATAGCCACGTCCTCTCCGCTCAATCTACAATGCACAAGTGAAAATGTCGGCGACGCGCGGCTCCTTATATAGAATACGAATCTCGCGGGAATCCGACAGCGGGATGATGACGTTCGGGCGCGTTCTGGTTAACCGAGCAAGGCGGGAAGATCCGAGGCTGCCTCGGAACCGTGTAAAATAGGTGAAGTTCGGGGGGGTTCGGATCCCGAGGAACCGAACCCGCTCATCTCTAATATATATATATATATATATATATATATATATATAGTTTACTTTGTAACAGCGGCACTCAACAGTCTGGTTTATAGAAAAGAAAGCCTTTATTGCGGTCCTACGCCGTTTCGGGGATAAACCCCGTCTTCAGGGACAAACAGTAATGTTTGTCCCTGAAGACGGAGTTTATCCCCGAAACGACGTAGGACCGCAATAAAGGCTTTCTTTTCTATAAACCAGACTGTTGAGTGCCGCTGTTACAAAGTAAACTATACATGGATGGCAATATCCCCGGAGGGCACCGCAGCAAGTAATCACCACCCAGAAGTGAGTGCCGAGCCTGCCAGTATGCCTATATATATATATATATATATATATATATATACACACACACACACACAATACTGTGCAAAAATTTTAGGCAGGTGTGGAAACAATGCTGCAAAGTAAGAATGCTTTCAAAAATAGAAGTGTTAATACAGTAGTTTATTTTTGCAATTAACAAAATGCAAAGTGAATGAACAGTAGAGAGAGCTAAATCAAATCAACATTTGTTGTGTCTAGGGCTGGCAACAGAAACCTTGGGTCCCCGTACAGTGATATTTCTGGGGCTCCCTCAGATATTATATATATATATGTATATATATATATATATCTGCCAGGGTCCGGCACTCCAAAATTTTCCTGACGACAATTTGAAAGATAAATTGAAATGTTGAAAGCTAATTACTTTCTCTGTATTTATTTATTGAAGAGTCTGAGTGCCACTCCTTGTGGTGATTTATGTATATATATATATTTATACAAATATATAAATTAGAGATGTGCACCGGAAATTTTTCGGGATTTGTATTTTGGTTTTGGATTCGGTTCCGCGGCCGTGTTTGGATTCGGACGCGTTTTGGCAAAACCTCCCTGAAAATGTTTTTGTCGGATTTGGGTGTGTTTTGGATTAGGGTGGTTTTTTTCAAAACCCCCTCAAAAACAGCTTAAATCATAGAATAATTCTAGGGTAATTTTGATCCTATAGTATTATTAACCTCAATAACCATAATTTCCACTCATTTCCAGTCTATTCTGAACACCTCACACATCACAATATTATTTTAAGTCCTAAAATTTGCACCGAGACGCTGGATGACTAAGCTAAGCAACCCAAATGGGCAGCACAAACACCTGGCCCATCTAGGAGTGGCACTGTAGTATCAGACAGGATGGCACTTAAAAAAATTGGCCCCAAACATCACATGATGCAAAGATAAATAAAAAAGAAAGAGGTGCAAGATGGAATTGTCCCTCCCACCCACCCTTATGTTGTATAAACAGGACATGCACACTTTAACAAACCCATCATTTCAGCCACAGGGTCTGCCACACGACTGTGGCTGAAATGACTGGTTGGTTTGGGGCCCCACCAAAAAAGAAGCAATCAATCTCTCCTTGCACAAACTGGCTCTACAGAGGCAAGATGTCCACCTCATCCTCATCCTTCAATTCCTCACCCCTTTCACTGTGTACATCCCCCTCCTCACAGAGTATAAATTCGTCCCCACTGGAATAAACCATCACAGGTCCCTGTGTACTTTCTGGAGGCAATTGCTGGTAAATGTCTCCACGGAGGAATTGATTATAATTCATTTTGATGAACATCATCTTCTCCACATTTTGTGGAAGTAACCTCGTACGCCGATCGCTGACAAGGTGACCGGCTGCACTAAACACTGTTTCGGAGTACACACTGGAGGGGGGGCAACTTAGGTAAAATAAAGCCAGTTTGTGCAAGGGCCTCCAAATTGCCTCTTTTTCTTGCCAGTATACGTACGGACTGTCTGACGTGCCTACTTGGATGCTGTCACTCATATAATCCTCCACCATTCTTTCAATGGTGACAGAATCATATGCAGTGACAGTAGACGACATGTCAGTAATCGTTGGCAGGTCCTTCAGTCCGGACCAGATGTCAGTTTTCGCTCCTGACTGCCCTGCATTACCGCCAGTGGGTGGTTTTGGAAATCTGATCCTTTTCCTGGCAGCTCCAGTGGCGGTAGAAAACGAAGGAGGAGCTGTTGGTGGGTCACGTTCCGCTTGACTTGACAAATGTCTCTCCAGCAGGTATTTGAACATCTGCAGACTTGTGTCTGCCGGAAAAAGAGATACAACGTAGGCTTTAAACCTAGGATCGATCACGGTGGCCAAAATGTAGTGCTCTGATTTCAACAGATTGACCACCCGTGAATCCTGGTTAAGCGAATGAAGGGCTCCATCCACAAGTCCCACATGCCTAGCGGAATCGCTCCGTTTTAGCTCCTCCTTCAATGTCTCCAGCTTCTTCTGCAAAAGCCTGATGAGGGGAATGACCTGACTCAGGCTGGCAGTGTCTGAACTGACTTCACGTGTGGCAAGTTCAAAGGGTTGCAGAACCTTGCACAACATTGAAATCATTCTCCACTGCGCTTGAGTCAGGTGCATTCCCCCTCCTTTGCCTATATCGTAGGCAGATGTATAGGCTTGAATGGCCTTTTGCTGCTCCTCCATCCTCTGAAGCATATAGAGGGTTGAATTCTACCTCGTTACCACCTCTTGCTTCAGCTGATGGCGGGGCAGGTTCAGGAATGTGTGCTGGTGCTCCAGTCTTCAGCACGCGGTGGCTGAATGCCGAAAGTGGCTCGCAATTCTTCGGGCCACCGACAGCATCTCTTGCACGCCCCTGTCATTTTTTTTTTATTCTGCACCACCAAATTCATTGTATGTGCAACACATGGGACGTGCTGGAATTTGCCCACATGTAATGCACGCACAATATTGGTGGCGTTGTCTGATGTCACAAATCCCCAGAAGAGTCCAATTGGGGTAAACCAATCTGCGATGATGTTCCTCAGTTTCAGTAAGAGGTTGTCAGCTGTGTGCCTCTTATGGAAAGCGGTGATACAAAGCGTAGCCTGCCTAGGAACGAGTTGGCATTTGCGAGATGCTGCTACTGGTGACGCCGCTGCTGTTGTTGCTGCGGGAGGCAATACATCTACCCAGTGGGCTGTCACAGTCATATAGTCCTTAGTCTGCCCTGCTCCACTTGTCCACATGTCCATGGTTAAGTGGACAGTGGGTACAACTGCATTTCTTAGGACACTGGTGACTCTTTTCCTGATGTCTGTGTACATTCTCTGTAGTGGAACCTAGATGGCATTTGGTACCGGGGACACACTACCTCAAGAAATTCTCTAAGTCCCTGTGAACTAACGGCGGATACCGGACGCACATCTAACACCAACACAGCTGCCAAGGCCTGAGTTATCCGCTTTGCAACAGGATGACTGCTATGATATTTCATCTTCCTCGCAAAGGACTGTTGGACAGTCAATTGCTTACTGAAAGTAGTACAAGTGGTCTTCCGACTTACCCTCTGGGATGACGATCGACTCCCAGCAGCAACAACAGCAGCGCCAGCAGCAGTAGGTGTTCCACTCAAGGATCCATCGGAGGAATCCCAGATAGGAGAGGACTCGTCAGACTTGCCAGTGACATGGCCTGCAGGACTATTGGTGTTTCTGTCTAAGGAGGAAATTGACATTGAGGGAGTTGGTGGTGTGGTTTGCAGGAGCTTGGGTACAAGAGGAAGAAGGGATTTAGTTGTCACTGTCAGTGGACTGCTTCCGCTGTCACCCAAAGTTTTTGAACTTGTCAATGATTCTGATCAATGCGCTCCAGGTGACGTATAAGGGAGGATGTTCCTAGGTGGTTAACGTACTTACCCCTACTTATTACAGATTGTCAAAGGCAACACACGGCTTGACACCAGTTGTCCGCATTTCTGTTGAAATAATTCCACACCGAAGAGGTGATTTTTTTTGGTATTTTGACCAGGCATGTCAATGGCCTAATTCATCCCACGAACAACAGGTGTCTCCCTGGGTGCCTGACTTAAACAAACCACCTCTCCATCAGATTCCTCCTTGTCAATTTCCTCCTCAGCGCCAGCAACACCCATATCCTCATCCTGGTGTAACTCAACAGTGACATCTTCAATTTGAATATCAGGAACTGGACTGTGGGTGCTCCTTCCAGCACTTGCAGGGGGCGTGCAAATGGTGGAAGGAGCCACCTCTTCCCATCCAGTGTTGGGAAGGTCAGGCATCGCAACCGACACAATTGGACTCTCCTTGGGGATTTGTGATTTAGAAGAACGCACAGTTCTTTGCTGTGCTTTTGCCAGCTTAACTCTTTTCATTTTTCTAGCGGGAGGATGAGTGCTTCCATCCTCATGTGAAGCTGAACCACTAGCCATGAACATAGGCCAGGGCCTCAGCCGTTCCTTGCCACTCCGTGTCGTAAATGGCATATTGGCAAGTTTCTCCTCAGACGCTTTTAATTTAGATTTTTGGATCATTTCACTGAACTTTTGTTTTTTGGATTTTACATGCTCTCTACTATGACATTGGGCATTGGCCTTGGCAGACGACGTTGATGGCATTGAATTGTCTCTGCCATGACTAGTGGCAGCAGCTTCAGCACTAGGTGGAAGTGGATCTTGATCTTTCCCTATTTTACCCTCCACATTTTTGTTCTCCATTTTTTAATGTGTGGAATTATATGCCAGTAATATATCAATAGCAATGGCCTACTGTACTGTACAACTATATACTGTTGGTCACCAAAATGCTGCACTGTACTACTATATATACTGCTCACAAAAATGCAGCACAGATATGGAAAGGATAATTGCAGTGACACAGAGCTGCAAGATACAGCATTGGCCTACTGTACTGTGCAACTATAAACTGGTGGTCACTACAATGCTGCACTGTACTACTATATACTGGTCACACAACAATGCAGCAGATATTGAGCACTGATCAGGATTCTAGAACTGAGTCTGACACGGAGCTGCAAGATACAGCAATGGCCTACTGTACTGTACTACTATATACTGGTGGTCACCAAAATGCTGCACTGTACTACTATATACTGCTCACAACAATGCAGCACAGATATGGATACTAGAAGTGATACAGAGCTGCAAGATACAGCAATGGCCTACTGTACTGTACTACTATATACTGGTGGTCACCACAATGCTGCACTACACTACTATATACTGGTCACACAACAATGCAGCAGATATTGAGCACTGATCAGGATTCTAGAACTGAGTCTGACACGGAGCTGCAAGATACAGCAATGGCCTGCTGTACTGTACTACTATATACTGGTGGTCACCACAATGCTGCACTGTACTACTATATACTGGTCACAACAATGCAGCATAAATATGAATACTAGAAGTGACACAGCGCTGCAAGATACAGCAATGGCCTACTGTACTGTACTACTATATACTGGTGGTCACCAAAATGCTGCACTGTACTACTATATACTGCTCACAACAATGCAGCACAGATATGGATACTAGAAGTGACACAGAGCTGCAAGATACAGCAATGGCCTACTGTACTGTACTACTATATACTGGTGGTCACCAAAATGCTGCACTGTACTACTATATACTGCTCACAACAATGCAGCACAGATATGGATACTAGAAGTGACACAGAGCTGCAAGATACAGCAATGGCCTACTGTACTGTACTACTATATACTGGTGGTCACCAAAATGCTGCAGTGTACTACTATATACTGCTCACAACAATGCAGCACAGATATGGATACTAGAAGTGACACAGAGCTGCAAGATACAGCAATGGCCTACTGTACTGTACTACTATATACTGGTGGTCACCACAATGCTGCACTGTACTACTATATACTGGTCACACAACAATGCAGCAGATATTGAGCACTGATCAGGATTCTAGAACTGAGTCTGACACGGAGCTGCAAGATACAGCAATGGCCTACTGTACTGTACTACTATATACTGGTGGTCACCAAAATGCTGCACTGTAATACTATATACTGGTCACAACAATGCAGCACAGATATGGATACTAGAAGTGACACAGAGCTGCAAGATACAGCAATGGCCTACTGTACTGTACTGTACTACTATATACTGGTGGTCACCACAATGCAGCACTGTACTACTATATACTGGTCACACAACAATGCAGCAGATATTGAGCACTGATCAGGATACTAGAACTGAGTCTGACACGGAGCTGCAAGATACAGCAATGGTCTACTGTACTGTACTACTATAATATACTGGTGGTCACCACAATGCAGCACACTGAGCACAGATATTGAGCTTTTCAGCCAGAGAACGTAGTCACGTCCTCTCCGCTCAATCTACAATGCACAAGTGAAAATGGCAGCGATGCGCGGTTCTTTATATGGAATACGAATCTCGCGAGAATCCGACAGCGGGATGATGACGTTCGGCCTCGTTTGGTTTAACCGAGCAAGGCGGGAAGATCCGAGGCTGCCTCGCACCCATGTAAAATACGTGAAGTTCGGATCTTGACGAACCGAACCCGCTCATCTCTAATATACATATATATATCTCTCCTCCCCCCCACACACACCAGTCTGTGTATCCCTCTCTCCTTCCTCCCACACACCCCACAGTCTGTCTTTCCCCAATGACTCCATGCTGCATTCCCAACTCCCTCACACCATTCCAAAGCCCTGTATCCCCTCACCAATCCACTCTTACCCCGGGGAGAGACTTACTTGCGCTGCACTCCGCAATACCCAGACCCGAACATCACACAACAGGAACCATGCGGCCCTCACACCCTACAAAAAAAGGCCAGCGCAGGTCACGGAAATCCTGGCCAGCTGGTGCCATGTCCTGAAACAGAGCCTGACCCAGATGAGTGGGTGCACACTGCGGATGCCGCACAGTCACTGTGTGTGAGAGGCTACTGTCACACTGAGGCTACGCACACACACCCTACAGCTTGCTGCCCTATTTGTACAGTGCTGGGCACTAAGAGGCATATCTATGGGGCCCCTCTGATCCTTGGGGGGCTTGTACAGTTGTCCCCTTTGTCCCACCCTGTCGCCGGCCCTGCATAAAATCTTTAGGTACACTTGCCCAAAGTCAGGGATTTTGTAGGATTACAGTTAGGTGTATGATTAACCAATCATACCAAACAGATGATCAGAGCTATAACTAGACTTTTTGGTGCCCTGTGCCAGAGAGAGACTTGGCGCCCCCTCCCTTACCCCCATTTTTCTAATAGGGACATAAGGTGCATACTTTGTGGGAAAGGGACATGACAAGATTGAACCCAGAGAAAGACCATGCTATGATGCCCCTCCCCACTATATATATATATATATATATATATATATATAAAATGCTACACACATTTATAGACCACTGCAAGAAAGTGGATTTGAACACAAATCCTTTTTATACCAAATTCATGCACTTAACTTAAGAGCTCGTTGTTATTCAGTTGCAATACTCTTTATTAAATAACACATTTCAACATACTGCCATTCCCAGGAATCAAACCTATAACCTATTGAATTCTAATCAAACACCCTACTCATTGAGCTATTTGAGCCTGCATAAAAATTATAACCACTATATGAAGCTACTAGCACTTTGTAAAACCAAAATAAAAAAAATCAGGATTGCAATTCAGCAGATCTATGTAGTGTGCAGCCACACATACAATCTCTTGCAGCCACACACTACATAGATCTGCTCAGCCACAATACTGATCGCCCCTTCACAAAGTACAAAGTAAGCCTCAAATAGTTAGAATTCTCTAGCTTAGAATTATCTGTATATGCATGGGCAGATAGCTCAATGAATAGATTGTTTGACTGCAATGCCACAGGCAATGGGTTTGAATATCAGGTATCTTAAAATCTACTAAAGGACAGTGTGACTGAATAACAAAGACATCTCAAGTTGAGTTCATGAATGTTGTATAGGTATTAGCGACAGAAGGGGTCAGGGTAGGAGACAGGAGTGGTCAGAAGATGCTGGGCTTCAAAAAGGGGGGTAGCTGCAAGTAAAAGAAATGAAAACAGACAATTAACAAGTGTTGCCAACTGCGCTCCCTACCTTGCAGTGCTATGTGCGGTGCGCCCTCTGCGCACACCTAGTTACGGCTCTGCATATGATAATGATCATCATTTTCATATGTAGCTTGAAACACAGTCATTAACTATAACAGAAACAGCTGTGTAGGAGGCTTAAAACTGGGTTAGGAGCAGCCAAACTCTGCTACACAGGTGAGGTTGTTCATGTCACAAGTCATACACCTTGGCAAGACTGAGCACAGCAACAAAACACAGAGTAGTTATACTGCATCAGCAAGGTCTCTCTCAGGCAAAGATTTTAAAGCAGACTGGGGTTTCAAGGGATTGGATACGGTATCCCAGCTGCTGTTCCAAGATGTTTGGAACAACCTTTCTGCTGAGTTCCTCCAAAAACTGTGTGCAAGTGTACCTAGAAGAATTGATGTTGTTTTGAAGGCAAAGGGTGGTTACATGAAATATTGATTTGATTTAGATTTCTCTACTTTCTAAAACGTTTGCACAATATTGTATATACTGTACAGGGTGATTCAAAAGTTGCAGTACACTCTTTTGTTTCAAAAACTGTGCAGGAAATGGGAAAACTGCATACTTCAGTAAGGTATGGGTGAGGTCGGCTATCTTTTAGGGTATGTACCGAACATGGGCGCCATCTTGAAATTGGCCATCCTGAATCTAAGTCAGTTTTTCCAAATGGAAAGGGGGTTGTGTAACATGTCAAACAACATCAGAATTTGCTGAAAAGTTTATTGCTGCAAACATATTTGAAATAGCAGTTATGGTTCAAAAGTTACAACACTTTTTTCGTTGGAATTACAGGCTGAACTGTTCTCCATAAAGGACAGTCATTTAATGTGTGGGCGTTGTGTTGCATTGTGGGATCTTCACGAAGAATGCCAAAACCATTGTTGAGGTTGTCTTGTCAGTAGCACTTTTTGGATGACCACTCTGTGACTTGTCAGCCACAGTCCCAGTTTGTCCAAATTTGGAAATTAGGCAACTGACAGTGTTATGTGAAATTGGAGGTCTTTCTGGGTGCCTGTTGTTAAAATCTGCAGCTATGACATTGAAACTTTATTCTCTATACTCAAAATGACCTAAATTCTCTCCTCTTCTGTCAAATCCATCTTCAGTTACCTGCAACAAAAAAAGTGTTGTAACTTTTGAACCATAACCGCTATTTGAAATCTGTTTTCAGCAATAAACTTTTCAGCAAATTCTATATACAATATAAACAGACCAGGCAAAGCCCTCTGCTTTTGTTTATGTCAATTATAGAGAAGTGTGACAACCTCCTTATATAATGCACATTTCAACTAGAGATTTGTGGTTTCAAAACCCGGTCCGGATCTCCGGAGAATATCCAAACTGAACTGAGTGAACTGGTCTTCCCATGGCTCGGAATTCGGATTTAAAATCTGAATTTCGGTTTTTGGATTCAGTTTGGATTTCAAAAATAACATGATTTAAACTGTTTTTATTAATTAAAAAAATCCAGATCCAAAACTATAACCAGTTAAGAATTTTGGCAAACCGAACCCCCTCTGATGAATTAGAACCAAAACCAGCAAAAATCATCCGGTGCACAGATCTAATTGCAACTAGAGATGAGCGGGTTCTGTTCTCCGAGAACCGAAACCCCCCGAACTCCACGTGTTTTACACGGGTCGGAGCCAGACTTGGTTGTTTCCGCCTGACTCAGAAAACCCGAACGAGGCAAAATGTCATCATCCCGCTGTCAGATTCTCACCAGATTCGGATTTCATATAAAGAGCCGCGTGTCGCCGCCATTTTCACTTGTGCATTGTAGAGGGTACAGAGAGGACATAGCTACATTCTCTCAGTGTCAAATCTCAATATCAGTGCTCAGTATCAGTGCTTATTGCTACTCAGTAATACTAGTACAGTGCAGGGCCGTTTCTTGGGGCAGGCAAGCAGTGCAACCGCACTGGGCGCCCAACGCGGCACTAACTGTGGCTCCGTGCTTCTCCCTCCTATTTCTACCCGAGTAACCCACTCGGGGGGCGGAGTTTCACGGAATGACGCGGTTGCGCCATTACGTCACGGCGCAACCCCGTCACTCTGCGAAACTCCCCCCCCGAGCGGAGTACAGAATGGGATTCAAGTTAGGAAGAGGGAAAGGCCGGCACGGGGAGCGACTGGTGAGGCGGGCCGAAGAGCGGTAATCGCCTCTGTAAGTATTCTCTCTCTCTCTCTCAATGTGTAAAATGGGGACACCTGCCGTTTTGTGTGAAATGGGGACTCTTGCCTGCCGCAGTGTGGGGATTTAATGTATCAAGGGCATTGCGGTGTGTGGCATAATATGGTGCAGGGGGCATTACTGTGTGGGGCTTAATATGGTAGAATTTTTTTTTCCTGTGGTGGTCGTGATCTGTTGGAGCAGGGTCAAAAACTGGATTGTGAGGTAGTCTTTTCAGATGAGGCCATGCCCATTTAAATGAGGCCACACCCATTTAGATGAGGCCATGCCCCCTTACCGGGAGCGCGCGCAAGTTTTTTTTTTCATCTAGGTGTGTGTGTGTGTGGGGGGGGGGGGGGCACATTTTTTTATGTCATGGGGGGGCGCATTTTTACATCTCGCACTGGGAGCCAAATTGGCTAGAAACAGCCCTGGTACAGTGTTTCTCTGGTGCTGCATCTTGCTGCTGTAGGGTACTGTGGTAGTAGTGTCCTGTGACTGTGTATCGTTCATCATCATTCCAGTCACAGTGGTATCTGGGGGGTGACAATTCCAGAGTGCTTTTGTGATGCTCAGTAATACAAGTACAGTGTCTTGTGCTGCATCTTGCTGCTGTAGGGTACTATGGTAGTAGTGTCCTGTGACTGTGTATCGTTCATCATCATTCCAGTCACAGTGGTATCTGGGGGGTGACAATTCCAGAGTGCTTTTGTGATGCTCAGTAATACAAGTACAGTGTCTTGTGCTGCATCTTGCTGCAGTAGGGTGCTGTGGTAGTAGTGTCCTGTGACTGTGTATCGTTCATCATCATTCCAGTCACAGTGGTATCTGGGTGGGTGACAATTCCAGAGTGCTTTTGTGCTGCTCAGTAATACTAGTACAGTGTCTCTCTTGTGCTGCATCTTGCTGCTGTAGGGTGCTGTGGTAGTAGTGTCCTGTGAATGTTAATCGTTCATCATCATTCCACTCACAGTGGTATCAAGGGGGGGGTGACAATTCCAGAGTGCTTTTGTGCTGCTCAGTAATACTAGTACAGTGTCTTGTGCTGCAACATGCTGCTCAATGTCAGTTGTCTGTAGTATCATCAGTGCTCAGTATCATCAGTGCTCAGTAGTATCAGTGCTCAGTAGTATCAGTGCTCAGTAGTATCAGTGCTTAGTATCATCAGTTCTCAGTATCAGTGCTCAGTATCATCAGTGCTCAGTGTCATCAGTTCTCAGTATCAGTGCTCAGTATCATCAGTGCTCAGTGTCATCAGTGCTCAGTATCAGTGCTCAGTATCATCAGTGCTCAGTATCATCAGTGCTCAGTATAAGTGCTCAGTATCAGTGCTCAGTATCATCAGTGCTCAGTATCATCAGTGCTCAGTATCATTTGTGCTCAGTATCATCGGTGCTCAGTATCATCAGTGCTCAGTATAATCAGTGCTCAGTATCATCAGTGCTCAGTATCATCAGTGCTCAGTATAATCAGTGCTCAGTATCATCAGTGCTCAGTATAATCAGTGCTCAGTATCACTGCTCATTGTCTTGTGGTGCTCAGTAATACTACATTACTAATACTAGTACAGTGTCTTGTGCTAATCGTGCTGCTCAGTGTCAGTTCTCTGTAGTATCATCAGTGCTCAGTATCATCAGTGCTCAGTAGTATCAGTGCTCAGTAGTATCAGTGCTCAGTAGTATCAGTGTCCAGTATCAGTACTTAGTATCATCAGTTCTCAGTATCAGTGCTCAGTATCATCAGTGCTCAGTATCATCAGTGCTCAGTATAATCAGTGCTCAGTATCATCAGTGCTCAGTATCATCAGTGCTCAGTATCAACAGTGCTCAGTATCATCAGTGCTCAGTATCATCAGTGCTCAGTATCATCAGTGCTCAGTATAATCAGTGCTCGGTATCATCAGTGCTCAGTATCATCAGTGCTCAGTATAATCAGTGCTCAGTATCATCAGTGCTCAGTGTCTTGTGGTGCCAGTAATACTACATTATTAATACTAGTACAGTGTCTTGTGCTGTATCTTGCTGCTGTAGGGTGCTGTGGTAGTGTCCTGTCACTGTGCATACAGATAGAGCCATGTTTATCTTGGCCTTTAATAGGATTAATTGAGCCAGGGCAGTCACACTTAATCCCCTGATGTATTGTACTCTCTGTATTGTATTGCAGCTGAGAACAATAGATGAAGTGTTTATGTTAATAAACCATGGTGTGCCGAGGCACAGCAGAGAAGCCAAGATAATCGTGGCTCTATCTGTAGGTCATCATCATTCCAGTCACAATGGTTTCTGGTATCTATCTAGTGGTATCTAATTCCAGACATTACTGCCGTCTAATTCCAGATATATTACTGGCATATAATTCCACACATTAAAAAAAAATGGAGGGTAAAATTATAGGGATAGATCAAGATCCACTTCCACCTAGTGCTGAGGCTGCTGCCACTAGTCATGACAGAGATGATGAAATGCCATCAACGTCGTCTGCCTAGGCCGATGCCCAATGTCATAGTAGAGCGCATGTAAAATCAAAAGTTCAGTAAAATGACCCAAAAATCTAAATTAAAATCGTCTGAGAAGCATACACTTGCCAATATGCCATTTACAACACGGAGTGGCAAGGAACGGCTAAGGCTCTCTCCTATGTTCCTCATGACTAGTGGTTCAGCTTCACATGATGATGGAAGCACTCATCCTCCCCCTAGAAAAATGAAAAGAGTTAAGCTGGCAAAAGCACAGCAAAGAACTGTGTGTTCTAAATCACAAATCCCCAAGGAGAGTCCAATTGTGTCGGTTGCGATGCCTGACCTTCCCAACACTGGACGGGAAGAGGTGGTTCCTTCCACCATTTGCACGCCTCCTGCAAGTGCTGGAAGGAGCACCCACAGTCCAGTTCCTGATATTCAAATTGAAGACGTCACTGTTGAAGTACACCAGGATGAGGATATGGGTGTTGCTGGCACTGAGGAGGAAATTGACGAGGAGTCTGATGGTGAGGTGGTTTGTTTAAGTCAGGCACCCGGGGAGACACCTGTTGTCCATGGGATGAATAAGGCCATTGACATGCCTGGTCAAAACATTAAAAAAATCACCTCTTCGGTGTGGAATTATTTCAACAGAAATGCGGACAACAGGTGTCAAGCCGTGTGTTGCCTTTGTCAAGCTGTACTAAGTAGGGGTAAGGACGGTAACCACCTAGGAAAATCCTCCCATATACAGTACGTCACCTGGAGCGCATTCATCAGAAGTCATTGACAAGTTCAAAAACTTTGGGTGACAGCGGAAGCAGTCCACTGACAACTAAATCCCTTCTTCCTCTTGTACCCAAGCTCCTGCAAGCCACACCACCAACTCCCTCAATGTCAATTTCCTCCTTAGACAGAAACACCAATAGTCCTGCAGGCCATGTCACTGGCAAGTCTGACGAGTCCTCTCCTATCTGGGATTCCTCCGATGGATCCTGAGTGTAACGCCTACTGCTGCTGTTGCTACTGGGACTGCTGTTGTTGCTACTGGGAGTCAATCGTCATCCCAGTGGGGAAGTCGGAAGACCACTTGTACTACTTCCAGTAAGCAATTGACTGTCCAACAGTCCTTTGCGAGGAAGATGAAATATCACAGCAGTCATCCTGTTGCAAAGCGGATAACTCAGGCCAACTATGTTGGTGTTAGACTTGCGTCCGGTATCCACTGTTAGTTCACAGGGACTTAGAGAATTGCTTGAGGTAGTGTGTCCCCGGTACCAAATCCCATCTAGGTACCAAATCCCATCTAGGTTCCATTTCTCTAGGCAGGCGATACAAAGAATGTACACAGACGTCAGAAAAAGTGTCCTCAGTGTCCTAAAAAATGCAGTTGTACCCATTGTCCACTTAACCACGGGCATTTGGACAAGTGGAGCAGGGCAGACTAAGGACTATATGACTGTGACAGCCCACTGGGTAGATGTATTGCCTCCCGCAGCAACAACAGCAGCGTCGTCACCAGTAGCAGCATCTCGCAAACGCCAACTCGTTCCTAGGCAGGCTACGCTTTGTATCATCGCTTTCCATAAGAAGCACACAGCTGACAACCTCTTACTGAAACTGAGGAACATCATCGCAGATTGGCTTACCCCAATTGTACTCCCCTGGGGATTTGTGATATCAGACAACGCCACCAATATTGTGCGTGCATTACATGTGGGCAAATTCCAGCACGTCCCATGTTTTGCACATACAATTAATTTGGTGGTGCAGAATTTTTTGCAGGGGTGTGCAGGAGATGCTGTCGGTGGCCCGAAAATTTGCGATCCACTTTCGGCATTCAGCCACAGCGTGCCGAAGACTGGAGCGCCAGCAAACACTCATGAACATGCCCTGCCATCAGCTGAAGCAAGAGGTGGTAACGAGGTGGAATTCAACACTCTATATGCTTCAGAGGATGGAGGAGCAGCAAAAGGCCATTCAAGCCTATACATCTGCCTACGATATAGGCAAAGGAGGGGGAATGCACCTGACTCAATCACAGTGGAGAATGATTTCCATGTTGTGCAAGGTTCTCCAACCCTTTGAACTTGCCACACGTGTAGTTAGTTCAGACACTGCCAGCCTAAGTCAGGTCATTCCCCTCATCAGGCTTTTGCAGAAGTTGCTGGAGAGATTGAAGGTGTGGGACTTGTGGATGGAGCCCTTAATTCGCTTAACCAGGATTCACGGGTGGTCACGGGTGGAAATCAGAGCACTACATTTTGGGCGCTGTGCTCGATCCTAGGTTTAAAGCCTACATTGTATCTCTCTTTCCGGCAGACACAAGTCTGCAGATATTCAAGGACCTGCTGGTGAGACAATTGTCAAGTCAAGCGGAACGTGACCCGCCAACAGCTCCTCCTTCCTTTTCTACCGCCACTGAAGCTGCCAGGAAAAGGATAAAATTTCCAAAACCACCCACTGGTGGTGATGCAGGGAGGTCAGGAGCAAGTGATGACATCTGGTCTGGACTGAAGGACCTGCCAACGATTACTGACATGTCGTCTACTGTCACTGCATATGATTCTGTCACCATTGAAAGAATGGTGGAGAATTATATGAGTGACAGCATCACTGTAGGCATGTCAGACAGTCCGTACGTATACTGGCAGGAAAAATAGGCAATTTGGAGGCCCTTGCACAAACTGGCTTTATTTTACCTAAGTTGCCCTCCCTCCAGTGTGTACTCTGAAAGAGTGTTTAGTGCAGCCGGTCACCTTGTCAGCGATCGGCGCAGAAGGTTACTTCCAGAAAATGTGGAGATGATGTTCATAAAAATGAAATATAAATTCCTCCGTGGAGACATTTACCAGCAATTGCCTCCAGAAAGTACACAGGAACCTGTGATGGTGGATTCCAGTGGGGACGAATTTATACTCTGTGAGGAGGGGGATGTACACAGTGAAAGGGGTGAGGAATCGGACGATGAAGATGAGGTGGACATCTTGCCTCTGTAGAGCCAGTTTGTGCAAGGAGAGATTTATTGCTTCTTTTTTGGTGGGGGCCCAAAACAACCAGTCATTTCAGCCACAGTCGTGTGGCAGACCCGGTGGCTGAAATGATGGCTTTGTTAAAGTGTGTATGTGGTGTTTATACAACATCAGGGTGGGTTGGAGGGCCCAAGGACAATTCCATCTTGCACCTCTTTTTTTTTATTTATCTTTGCATCATGTGCTGTTTGGGGACTATTTTTTTAAGTGCCATCCTGTCTGACACTGCAGTGCCACTCCTAGATGGGCCAGGTGTTTGTGCCGCCCACTTGGGTCGCTTAGTTTAGTCATCCAGCGACCTCGGTGCAAATTTTAGGACTAAAAATAATATTGTGATGTGTGAGGTGTTGAGAATAGACTGGAAATGGGTGGAAATTATGGTTATTGAGGTTAATAATACTATAGGATCAAAATTACCCACAAATTCTATGATTTAAGCTGTTTTTGAGGTTTTTTTTTTTAAAAAACACCCAAATCCAAAACGCATCCGAATCCGACAAAAATCCAAAAGGGTGGTTTTGCCAAAACGCGTCCGAATCCAAAACACGACCGCGGAACCGAGTCCAAAACCAAAACACAAAGCACGAAAAATGCCCGCTGCACATCTCTAATTGCAACCCATCAAAATTTGAAAAACTGACCTAAAAATAACTATTGCAAGTTTGCCTTGTTTTCTGAGTGTGCCAAGGCCTTCTGATGCAGATTTACTGGTCCAGAAACCTGAATACCTCAACCTTCCTTAGTAACCTGAGGATTACTCAGATGACCGATGTTCATGTACGTGATCCGATGCTGCATGATCTGCATGCACCAGCAGATCGCAGAAGCCAATAGGAGACAACTCTTTACACAAGACGCCTCTTGTGGTATTAGTATCATTTATTCATCACAGCTGCTATTGCTTAGCACACCAGGTTGAATCAGGCCCTTAGGCCCTCTCGTAGATTCTGTAGTATATAACATTTGCAGATATTGACCGGGATTAGCATCACATGGAAAACATAATACATTTTATATGCATGGTGGAATATAAATGTCTTGTTTAGGTCTGCCTACTTTAGCTTAGCAGGGGTTAAGGATTTCTAAGGGTTTGCCATGTTTATGGCCAGGTTTGGTGGTAACCTATGGTTTCTTAATGGATGGATCGAAGGGTGTTTTTTGGGGGCTTATCTTTACAGTTTGTAAGTGGGCAGGCCTCTTGCTGCTTTGGATTTTCCACCCTCCCCTTCTCCTTCACTCGCTATTTTTTTTAGTATTGTTGGCTTTATTTTTGTGGGAATGAATGGTAACAGTACCTGTCTGCTTTTAGGTCCAATACACAAGCTAGACAGATTTTACCCTACTTGGGTCATCAGTACATCCAGTCCTGATGGGCCATTTGTGTGTCATTGGTAGGGCAGTTTAGTTCCCACAACTTTTGAGTGGCAGTTGGATCCCATTTAGGCCTGAGTTTTGTTGAATAGATGGTTATCTGTGTTTTCTACTAAATCATTACAGGTTGAGTATCCCATATCCAAATATTCCGAAATACGGAATATTCCGAAATACAGACTTTTTTGAGTGAGAGTGAGATTGTGAAACCTTTGTTTTTTGATGGCTTAATGTACACAAACTTTGTTTAATACACAAAGGTATTAATAATATTGTATTAAATGACCTTCAGGCTGTGTATATAAGGTGTATATGAAACATAAATGAATTGTGTGAATGTACACACACTTTGTTTAATGCACAATGTTATAAAAAATATTGGCTAAAATGACCTTCAGGCTGTGTGTATAAGGTGTATATGTAACATAAATGCATTCTGTGCTTAGATTTAGGTCCCATCACCATGATATCTCATTATGGTATGCAATTATTCCAAAATACGGAAAAATCCGATATCCAAAATACCTCTGGTCCCAAGCATTTTGGAAAAGGGATACTCAACCTGTATTATAGATAAAGCTGAAGCTGACTTTTCCCCACCATATATGACTTCATGTCTTTATTTTATAGATAAGTTTATTATGGTTATTGTGTAGAAACATAGGCTGACATCTGACAATATGGACCTTATTTGCTTTTTTGGGATGGGATTTACTGTGACATATACTAACTTAGTTTCTATTCTAATAAACCAAGTCAACCAATGGCTGCTTTTAATTACTTTGATGTGTTCAAAATCTAATACACTACTGACATCTAAACGTTATTACTAATGGCAGATCCATAAGATAGTATAGTTGGCAGTAGTGTGTAATGGAGGTTAGTCCACACGGTAGATTACTTAACCAGGTCTTAGTTTTATTAGTCAAGCAGAACAGTTTAACAGCATGACACATGATTAATGCAGCAAGTAGACATGTACAACAGGTACACAGTGTAGCATATGATGTTTGCACCAGGTCCAGCCAAGAATGTATAATGGAGTGCCAGGTGGTGTGCAACATGTTTGAACACACATCAGTGTATATACATACAGTTGTGCCAGTGGAGTATACATGCTGGCTTCTCTACGTGCAACTGTATCAGGGGTCTATGAGACCTCTACTGTGAGGTATAGTCTGGAAACTCTCAGAGGCATGTCCTACCAGTATGGAGAACAGAGCAATGAAACATGTAGTTAAATGGTTAAAAACTGCAAGCTTCTCTTAACTGGAGTGATATTGTGCATTGCATGACATATTAGCAGCAATAATATCACATCTGAGTTATCATGCATGACTCATCAGCCTCAATAACACCACAGACTGATTAGACTGCAGGTGCATGTAGTTTACCTGGCTCTACAAAAGGCTCTGCATATGCCCAATCCTGTCAATGCATTATTAGAGCATCACAGTGTTGTACGGCTGTACAGAACATAGCCCAGGAGAGAGTAATACCTTATCATACTGTATTGACTGCTGTTTATCTTCTATCACTGGTATTCTGTTATCTTCAATAAAACCTACTCTGGTTGGAATCAATGTATGGTCTAACCTCAATGCTCGCATCTTCTATGCATCTACCAACTGGTAGGCATCTGCCACTACAGAAGATGCGTAGACACACCATGAAAGCACAGTAGTGCAAAAGGGTTGGATGTCACACCTCTGTCAGTGTGGGGTTCCTAGTGCTCAGATTGAGAGACAGCGCAAGGTGTTCTGTCCTAACAACTTCCCATCAGTTTAGGTGAGCCAAAGTAATCAAACAGATACTGAGAGACACTAGCTCTGGATTACTTGGACACGTATATTTAAATTTATTTATTTGTTTATTTTTGTTAGTGATAATGATAATGAGATATTGATCCAAACTATGGGACATGGGGAGAGATGTATAAAACTTTCTAAAGAGGATAACTGGAGAAGTTGCCCACAGCAATTTATCAGCTTCTAGCTATTATTTATTAAGTACATTCTATAAAGTGATACAGTAGCTTGAAGCTGATTTGTTACATCTCAATCCATGTCTCACAATTTGGATAAATGTCCCATCGTTGCCATCGACATTATCATCATCCTAAACATTAAACACCCAAGTCCTGGACAATCCTTATGTTGTAAATCTTAGTAAGATATGGAACATGTCTTCTTGACTCCTTTGTAGAGCATCTGTTTTCTTTTTATACTTGTAGTCATCATGATAATTTCTTCAATGTTCTCACTTACACTACATAGCTATGCTTCCAAGGTATTGCTATAGCAACCAAATAACATTCTAGCTATCATTTTATAGAATATACTTGATAAATAATAGATTCTGATTGGTTGCAACAGGTAACATCTTCACTTGGTCAAAAAAGCATTTAATTACAAGAACATTACATTATACAGTAGTCGAAATGGTACCCTAAAATCATTTTAAAACACTAATAATATCCCCATCTGAGCACTTATGAATTTTCCATTTGTCCATATCTCAGAGAAGAAGCACACATGCTGCAACTCTTGGTGATATTAAAAAGGTCAGTACAGATAGAACAGAGAGTTTCTACAAGTTAACTTTTATTGACAGATAATAGTTAGACAGATGTCATCTTGTCCAGGATCTGAGTCATGAATCATAGAAAAAATTGTTAAAAGTTTACTGCAGAGAACAAGTTAAAGTCAAGAAAAGTGAGAGCTTTTGCCCAGAAAATAATCTGGGAATTCATTCATATGAGCTAAAGTCAGATTTTGTCACGTTTCTCAGTACAACATTTTATGCTGATGTTACAGTATAATTTTAATATACACTATATGGACAAAAGTATTTGGACACCTGACCATTACACCAACAGGGACTGTAATGGCATTGTTTTCAAATACATATACTTTGTTTTGGTGTTTGCCCCTCTTTTGCAGCTATAACAGCGTCCACTCTTCTTGGAAGACTTTCCACAAGATTTTGGATGCCCATTCATTCTGTAGAGCATCTATAAGGTCAGGCACTGATGTTGGACGAATAGGCCTGGCTCGCAATCCATATTCCAGTTCATCTCAAATGTGTTTGATGAGGGTTAAGTTCAGGGCTCTGTGCGGGACAGTCAAGTTCTTCCACAATGAACTCATCAAACCATGTCTTTATAGTCCTTGACTTGCGCACTGGGGCAGTCATGTTGGAATAGAAAAGGGGCTTCCCCAAACTGTTGCCACAAAGTTGGAAGCATAGCATTGTTCAAATGCTGAATGCATAAAGATTGCCTTTCATTGGAGAAAAGGGGCCTAGCCCAAAGAAACAGTCCCATACCATTATCCCTCCTCCACCAATAGTCACAGTTGGCATAATGCAGTCAGTCAGGTAATGTTCTACCGGGATCCTCCAAAACCATCTAAGTGCCAAAAAGAGAAGAGTGATTCATCACTCAACAAAAAAATTTTCCACCGCTCCACAGTCCAGTGTCGGTGTGCTTTACACTACTCCATCCGACGCTTGGCATTGGACTTGGTGATTTGAGGCTTGCATGCATGCAGCTGCTCGGCCATGGAAACTCATTCCATTAAGCTCCTGCCACACAGTGTTTGTGCATACATTAATGTCAGTGGAAGTTCAGAACCCTTCAGCTATGGAATCAGCAGAGCACTGGCCACTTTTAAGCACCATGCGCTTTAGCAGTCGTTGACCTCGCTCTGTCATTTTAAGTGGTCTTCCACTTCGAGGCTGAGTTGCTGTTGTTCCTAAACGCTGCCACTTTCTAATAATATCACTCACAGTTGACCATGGAATTTCCAGCATGGATGAAATTTTACGAACCATCTTATTGCAAAGGTGGCATCCTATCACAGTACTTTGCTTGAAGTCACTGAGCTCCTCATAATGACCCATTTTGTATCACAATTGTTTGCAAATGGTGCTTGATTTTATACACCTGTGGCAACAGCTCGGATTAAAACACCTGAATTCAGTAATTATTAGGTGTGACTACTTTTGTCCATATAGGTACATATACTGTACAGTAAAACATGCTATAATACATTAAAAATGTTGAGATAATATGAAAAAAAAAATGACAAAACATACTGGTAGGTTAATAGGATTCTGTCTGAAATTAACGCTAGGGTAAGTGTGCTTGCAAGTGTTAGGGAATTAAGACTGTAAACTCCAATGGTGTTGGGATTTATATGAATGACAGATATTATCTGGCGTATAAATTGGTGGCGCTATGAAGAAAATTGTGCCTGGCTCTTTCCAGTGCATTCTTTACTGCAGTGTTAGCGTCATGGAGAGAGCCCCATCTCAGAGCAGTTTCCTCTTTTGTACAGAACAGGACAAAATACAAAAGAAGTCATCATGCATCACGAGACAAGATTGTTCTGGGCCAGGGAAAATGTAGTACACAAACCCTGATGCGGACAAAGTCACGTCCTATTCAATACAAAGTCACGTCCTGTCTGGGCAGGTGTCCAGGTGTATTGCTAGCTGAGCTGTATGCTCCATGATGACATCACATTTATGAGGCTATTCATGGTTTAGGTGTCACTCTCTTTTGTCAAGGAGCCAAAATTCAGCAGGATGTTACAGCCCCTACAATCCTCTGGGGTGCAACCCCCCCCCCCTAAAAACAAAACAAAAAAAACAACCTGACAATTGGTGAGAGGACAGTTGAGTGTCAGGAACTGTTAGCAGGCTAAGCAGAAGCTCCCTGATTCTGAGGTGGCAGTTGCCTGAACTAGCAGGTAAAACCAGAGGAACACTGGGGCCATTAGGAAGAGAAGCGCCATCTTGTGAGGAGCGGAGGTGGATGGAAAAACAGCTCCATAGTGAGCAACATAGTACTGAGCACAGTAGTAGAGAGTAAACCGTGGTTGCAGGCTGAGAGATCCTGAGAAAGAGAGGGAGAAAGAGAGACAGCTGTTGAAATCTAAGCGAGATCCTCAGTGTTAGAATGAAGAGGACATACAGTACAAGTTGCAGGGAAGTGATGAGCTGCAGAAGTTTGGAAACTCAACAATTTTCCTGCTGAGACTGGAATCAGAGAGGAAGCACTCCCTGTTAGACACTGTTTGGTCAGAATGAATCCACTTTGTAACTTTTTTCAGACAGTGCAGTAGCTGTATGTGTTATATGCAGGACTTTAAGATTTAATCGTACTCTTATGCTAGCCAGAGTTTACTGTGCGCCAAACATCCACAACAGGTACTTTAATGCTAATTTACTGTTTTGTATATGATTTTAGGGTAATTTAATTGATACAGTATAGTGTGAGCTGGAGACTCTGTAGAGGATTGAGAGAGCTTTCAATTCAGCGGGATCAGTATGTGACCCCGCCACACAGAATGCTGAATGTCAGTATACCGACCTCGGCATCCCAGGTGCTAGGATGCTGGCAGGGAGGAGAGCGCAACAAAGCACCTTGCGGGCGCGCTGCACTCGCCATGCTGCGGGCTCAGTGGTGAGCTGAGCTCGCCTAAGGTTCTATTCTCCCTCTATGGGTGTAGTGGACATTATTGAGACAGCCGGGATTCCGATGGGCAGTATGTTAACCACATAAACAATTCAGCATAACATGTGCTGCAGGCACAGAATCTAATCAGGGCCGGTTCTAGACCTTGTGGCACCCAGGGCGTAAGTATCTGTGCCCCCAGTAGCTGTTATGCCCCCTGCAGCTGTGCCCCCATTAGTTGTGGCTCCAGTAGTTGTGCCCCCTGCAGCTGTGCGCCCATTAGATGTGACCCCAGTAGTTGTGCCCCCTGCAGCTGTGCCCCCATTAGTTGTGGCCCCAGTAGTTGTGCCCCCCTTAGTGTGCCTCCTGCAGCTGTGCCCCCATTAGTTGTGGCCCCAATAGTTGTGCCCCCCTTAGTGTGCCCCCTGCAGCTGTGTCCCTATTAGTTGTGCCCCCATTAGTTGTGCCCCCCTTAGTGTGCCCCCTGCAGCTGTGCCCCTATTAGTTGTGGCCCCAGTAGTTGTGCCCCCTTATGCCCCCTGCAGCTGTGCCTCCATTAGTAGTGCACAAAAGTAGCTGTGCACCTAGTAAAAAAAAAATACTTACCAGCCCCGTTCCTGTTCCCGACCAGTGCACTCTGTCTCCGGCGCCGCTCCTCTCAGCTATGGGAGAGACGTCATGACGTCTCTCCCATAGCGCTGCACAGAAAGGTCCTCTCCGCAAAGGGAAACTAGACGCTACCTCACTGCGCGTCTAGATTCCCTTCGCGGAGAGGACCTTTTCAAAACCACCGCCGCCGCCATCCAAGTTAGTAGCGGCTCTTGCCACGGCAGCAGCGCCCCCAGGACAGCAGCACCCCGGGCAAAAGTCCTGCTTGCCCGTGGCAAGAGCCGCTACTGAATCTAATGTACAAGTGATAAATAATGTTGCATTTTATATTGTGTATATTTGAAAAACTACCTTGTTGAATCAAAGTGTTGCTAACTGTAGTTATATACAAACCCATAAGACTATGGGCCTAATTCAGAGTTGATCGCAGCAGCAAATTTGTTAGCATTTGGGCAAAACCATGTGCACTGCAGGGGGGGGGGGGGCAGATATAACATGTGCAGAGAGAGTTAGATCTAAGTTTCTCTGTAAATGTTATATCTGCCACACCTGCAGTGCACATGCGGGGGTCATTCCGACCCGTTCGCACGCAGCGGTTCTTCACTGTGGTGCGCACGGTACGGAAATGCGCATGCCCGGCGAACACATTGCGCACATGCGTCGTTGCCACCGCCAGCGAGAAAATTGATCGCAGCGGCAATCGCAAGAAGACGGACAGGCGGAAGGCGTTCTGGGGTGGATACTTACCATTTTCCAGGCGTGGTGAGACCAATGCAGGCGGATCCAGGTGTTTGGAGGGCGGATGTCTGACATCAGAGCCGGGACATTCATCGCTGGATCCGTCGCACAGGGTAAGTAGCTTCAGGACTGGTCTTGTTTTGCTTGAAACTTTTTTTAGCATAGCAGGGCTGCACAAGCGATTGCAGCCCTGCTATGCTAAAATACACTCCCCCATAGGCAGCGCCAGGTTGATCGCGCGAGCAGCAAAAAGTTGCTATGTGCGATCAACTCGGAATGACCCCCGTGGTTTTGCCCAACTGCTAACAAATTTGCTGCTGCGACTTACCCCCATATTGTAATTGTAGGATATAGCTTTGATTATTGACATTGATATCTGTTAACCTGGGGTAAATCATTGCCTCTCTGATGGCAGGGTACTGCAGGAAAGTATTTTCAGAAGAGTTCCATACTACATCAAGGTAATTCCACTTTAAATGCATGGCACCCAGTCCTCCACATTATCCACTGGGTTATTACATTTGGTGCCACAAACAGGATTGCAGATTCCAAAGCAAGGTAGACCAGACAGCATGCCAGCAACAACCAGGAGAACTCCTGCAAGATTTAGCTCTTAGGGCCTAATTCAGAGTTGATCGCAGCAGCAAATTTGTTAGCAGTTGGGCAAAACCATGTGCACTGCAGGGGCGGGGCAGATATACTGTAACATTTGCTGAGAGAGTTAGATTTGGGTGGTGTGTGTTCAAACTGAAATCTAAATTGCAGTGTAAAAATAAATTAGCCAGTATTTACCCTGCACAGAAACAATATAACCAACCCAAATCTAACTCTCTCTGCACATGTTATATCTGCCCTCCCCTGCAGTGCACATGGTTTTGCCCAACTGCTAACAAATTGCTGCTGCGATCAACTCTGAATTACCCCCTTAGTCTTTAAGAAGCACTCTGGGCCATTTTGGCATTAGTCCCAGAATAATGAAGGAGGGCTGATGAGACATTGATGAATTAGTTCATAGAGTTGTCCACTGGAGAAACTGAGTAAACCCTACTACACCTACTACGACTGCACTTGCTGGGACTGTAGTCTCCAAGTAGCTCTTTCCCAGACTTCATAGAAACAGCTATCAAAGTGGTGGGTCCCAGTAATGTCCAAATTAATTCCTTACATCAATTGACAAGATATCAACTGGTAAAATGTCTCATGGATGTTAATTACCCTAGCCTTGGGAATATTCACTGATGAACAAGATTGCAGTCCAAAGTGTACAAACCCAGTTACCCAGTCCCAATCTCATTCATGATATGATGGGTAGATTGCAGTATTGACCTTGAGAGCTTTCAAAAAGTGCAAAGGGCTCCTGAACATTAAGAAACACCAGACCCAGTATAGGCTGCGGGGCATGGTAGCGCTCAGAAAGATGGTGACGTAATGAGGACTGGTGGAACCCACCTCAAAGAATGCGAAGAAGGCACATTAATCAGTTTGACTCACAAATGTGGCCTATATGTACGTGATAGAATAAAAGCGGCTATATTGAACACCAACAATGCTAGTAATGCTCTTCCAGTTGGGAATTGGGATGGGGTGTGGCGACTGTGTGTGATAGCAAGATGTAATATTGTTGCACAAGAGCCAGGATACCATTTAATGGCTGTTGAGGAGGAAGAGAGAAGTTAGAGTTTGAATGAAGGGAAAAACCATGACATTAATCAACATTCTAATGAGAGGTGAACGCTAGAGCAAGGGTACAGAAGGACAGAGATGGGACCACAGATAGTAGTGTAGAACCCACACAGGTACTCTCTTTGATGATCAGGTGTATGTAAAACATTTTTTTTTGTAGCAGTAGGGCTGGTCGGGACATCGAGGTGATAATTGAACACATAAGGAAAGCAGTGTCCTAGGGATTTCTCTGCCCCACGCATCACAGAAGGACCAGGATAACTAGATTTTAAAGTCTATGCCTGTACCACTGTAAAAGAAAGCATATGGGACTATTAGTTTCCTTAAATTGTAATATGTGAGATATACTGTATGCATTAAACACACAAAGGATGCGATGATTTCAATATTATCTCTCACGGGTTCAAATAATTAACTATAAAAAGGCTTAGTAATGTCCACTGAAACTCAAATCCACAGGAGAAATAAAGTAGACTCCAACTTGAAGTCACCCAATATGGAATAAAAGTTCTCTCTCCAGATGACAATTCTTCTTCCCAAGCCACCAATCAGTTTCTTGTATAGAGAGTTTTTAGTCCTTTTATACAGTAGATTCATGAATTAAATTGTCATACCAATAAAATCACAGGAAAAAGGGAGGCTCAAAGGCTGAGATGGCCCTAGCTATTGGCAAGCTAAGAAATTGCCTAGGGCATTTGGAATGCCTAGGGGCATTCAAGCATGTCTGCAGGATCTTATGCTGGGAGTAAGGAACAGTCTGAAAAACTATTTGCTAATTAACAAATGTATTCAGACACTACTTGTATACACTGTTGATTACATTTGGCAAGTAGATTGCAGACTGTCCCTTACTCTCACCGAAACTTGTGATACCCGAAAACAGAGAATGTGCAGAGAAGGGAGCCAGGACAGCAGCAGAAGCCCAGTAACTGCAATTCTTGGACCTCACTGTGACATATTCATTGACTATGTAAGGTTATTACCTGGATGGCTCCTTATGATACCACATGTGTATTTTGACAGACTGCTCCAAATAATACTGACATCTATACTGCTTGTGCTTAAAGTATGCACATGGGCGAGGAGGACCCTGTCATCCTGTGTGTGTCCCTTATACCTGGCAAACCCCAGGTGTCTACAGGGACGTATTATGGGCAGTGTTCTCCCCACACTTTATCAGTCAATCCACGTTGTAAAGTTCCCCTGCTACCCAGCACTGTAACGTGGTCAATAAGTTGCGTCAGATTGGAGGGCAGAGCATATCTATAGGGCATGCAGTTGCCTGGGGTAACAACACCAACAAGCACACTGAACAGTGAAGAGAGTGGACAGTTGCAACATGTTTGTTACTGGTCTATTTTTGTAAACAGCAATTACTGTGTGACAGTGTCTGGACATTGCTGCCATCTATATCCAACTAGCAAGTTGTGCTGACTATCTGTGTCCAACCAGCAAGTGCACAGTATCTAGGCAAATGTATTTGTGTCCAAAAAGTGAAAAAAGGGGTGAGACTTGCAAAGGATGGCATTCTCTGTGAGGCAACATCCCTTGTAGTGAGGACATGCCCTTTTATCGGGTGCTAGCGAAAGCACGCATCCCCCCAGCAACTACCACGAGTTGCAGGCCATGATGCACAAGCTGCCCACTTCAACTTCCCCCTATCATGGTGTCCCTCCTGTCATTTTCTTCTAGATCTGCCTTTGAGTGGAGGTCCTACTTGGGCTGACTACTGCAATTGGAGCTCTCAGCAGCAGGAACTGATGGGTCAGTAACAGTCAGTGAGGGCAGCGGGGAGCATCAAAAATGGCTGCGGGAGAAGGGCTGCTGCACAAGACCAGCAGCAGCAGCTCCTCCTCCCATGGGCCTTTGTGAAGACACTGTCTCCCTACAGCCACGCCACCACCCAGCCTGCCACCGCACCTGCACCTCACAAGGCGGATTCAGGGAGCTGCAGGGACAGCCACACTGACTACCAGCCAGCCAGCAAGCAAAAGTAATTTAAAAAAAAAAGCTATTAGCATTACTAATGTGGGACATATGTGTAAAGTGCATTATTGTGTGAAATTATGTGTATTATGGGCATTACTAATGTGGGGCATATGTGTAAGGTGCATTACTGTGTGGCTTTATGCAGGGTTGGACTTGGCCAAAGGGGCACATGGTAAACTTCCGGTTCGCCCCACTAACTGAGGGGTGCTGGGTCAGATGCAGAACTAGTGGCGGAAATCTTTCCTAGGGCATCAAATTGGCTAGGGCCAGTTCTGCCCAAAGGCCACTCATTAATACAATTTACAATATTTATTCATGAACAGGGCCAGTGCTATGGAGTTCAGCATCCTCCCATACAATACAAAGGGACAGCACTCTCCTTTGAAAAAAGGGGTGTGGTCCTACAAGAAAGGGGTGTAGCCAAACAATAGTACCCCCATTTCAAATTATGCCACACAGTCTTAGTGACATTACACTGCATGTAATGCCCTTGATTCATATTACACCACATAGTAGCAGAGGTGCCGATTTATGTTTTCGCTGGTGGGTGCCCAAGCCTGTGACGCCCGTCGCCGAGGTAGTGTAGCTTCATAAAAATGGGCATGGTCTCGCTAAAATGGACATGGCCTCGCAGGAAAAGATTACCTTACACCCCAGTTTTTGACCCTGCATCAACAGACCTTGGCCACCACAGGGAAAAAGATAAATTCCTGTTATGCAAAACAAATGGACTCACAGACAGACTAGGGAATATGACATAACGTACACAGAAGGTGGTAGGGTAACAAAATACACACAACGTGAACAGAGAAGCCCAGAGGCTAAGGAACTGGGTATCTCCCTTGTATTAGAACTGCTCAGATGTGAAAAGCAAGATGTTGTGTTTTAATACATAGAAAACCCGAAATGCTGTTGCTAAGGGCAACAGCAAAACCCTAAAGGGTTACCAACGGGTGTGGCAGTAAACTCCTTGGTCAGAGATGGAATGATAGACACAAGGAGATTCTCCACAATCCTAATTCTCACTTGCAGTGCACAGGTTCGGTTTACTGCCACTAAACTGACCCCTGACACCTAGCACAATGAGACAGGATTAGACAGGCAAGTCTTAGAATACAGCCGCAAACTTGCTAAGTTCACAGAGTAGTAACAGAACCCCAGCAAGCTAAACGACTGACTCCAGTCTTACTGCTAGGTCTGGATTGGCAGAGTGTAATACCAAATCCCCAGGCCTATTTGCAGTAAGCAACAAACAAATACAAAGCTACACAGTACTGGCTAACTTTCAGAAACTGACTAACCAACAAAGATTCAGCAGCATCTGCTTACCCTGAAAAGAGGCCTTATAAAGCAGGTGCTGTCCACGCCCCACTCAGACCTCACAGACTGTGAGCACAAAAACCAGCACCGGATCCCCTGCCATGCACAGAGCCTATAACCACTGCACAGCAAAAGACCCGAACCGGAGTATCAGCTGCGCTCAGGTTACTCCGCTAGCACTTGTCTCCCGGTTGCCATGACGACGTGGCAGCACAGGGCAGGAGACCCTAACAGTACCCCCCCTCTGACGAGGGGTCAAAGAACCCCTACCACCGGGTTTATCGGGGAACTGCGAGAAGAAAGAGCGTATCAGTCTGGGGGCATGAAGATCACAACTGCGCACCCACGACCGCTCCTCCGGGCCATACCCCTTCCAGTGCACCAAAAATGACAGCCGACCCCGAACCACCTTGGAGTCAAGAATCCTTTCAACAACAAACTCCCTCTGGCCACGTATCAGAAGAGGGGAAGGTCTTCCACTGGAAGAAGGATTACTAATCGCCCGTTTTAAAAGGGAACAATGAAATGTTTTATTGATACCCAAAGAACGGGGCAGATCTAACTGAAATGCCACCGGATTGATAACCCTGGTGATCTTATAAGGGCCGATGAACCGGGGGCCTAACTTATGAGATGGCTGTCTCAACTTCAAATTCTTGGTAGACAACCAGACGAAGTCTCCTAATTTGAAGCTGCAGGGTCTTTTCCGCTTATCAAAAACCCTTTTGGTCACTAATGACACAGACACAAGGGCTTTCTTCACTTTCCGCCAAATACCTCTAAGGACCGAAACCACAGAGGAACCACCAGGCGTGGAGTCCAGGGGGTCAAAAGAATTGGCCTTAGGATGATGCCCATACACACAAAGGAAGGGAGAGATCCCTGTAGCAGAGTGAGCCGCGTTGTTATAGGCAAACTCCGCCATGGACAGATGAGCAACCCAGTCAGTCTGACACTTGGAGACATAACACCTGAGGAACTGCTCCAAGGACTGGTTCACCCTTTCAGTCTGCCCATTAGACTGCGGATGGTAGCCCGACGACAAGCTGACAGAAATCTGGAGATCGGAACAAAATGCCCTCCAGAATTTGGCCACAAACTGGGATCCGCGGTCAGAGACCACATCAAGTGGCAACCCGTGGAGACGCACAACATGCAGCATAAATAATTCAGACAGGCGTCTGGCCGATGGCAGCCCAACCAGTGGAACGAAGTGCGCCATCTTCGAAAACCTGTCAACGACAACCCAGATGGCTGTCATCCCCGAGGATTTGGGCAAGTCCACCACAAAATCCATTGAAATGTGGGTCCATGGCTTAGATGGGATAGAGAGTGGATGTAGTGGGCCAACAGGAACCCCTCTAGGAGTCTTATTTCGGGCACAGATGTCACATGCCCGAACCCACTGATCCACATCCTTAGCCACCGAGGGCCACCACACCGCCCTAGATAGCAACTCCCGAGTTCTGGCAATACCCGGGTGACCTGCAGACTTCTTGGCATGGAATTCCAGGAACACTCGCTGTCTTAACCTAGGAGGCACAAACAAAAGACCTACCGGAAGGTCTGGAGGAGCCTGCTCCTGTGCTCTAAGGACTAATGATAAGAGGTCCTGGGTAATGCCCACTTTAATACATGATGGGGAAACAATGGGCAACGGCTCCTCGGTGGTCTCCTGGATTGGAGCAAAACTCCGCGAGAGCGCATCAGCCTTGATGTTTTTTGACCCAGGGCGATATGTTATCAAAAAATTAAAGCGAGCAAAAAACAAAGCCCATCGTGCCTGCCTGGCATTGAGACGCTTCGCTGACTCTAAATATGCCAGATTCTTATGGTCAGTGAGAATTGAGACCACAAACTTAGCCCCCTCAAGCCAGTGTCTCCACTCCTCGAGTGCATCCTTAATAGCCAACAATTCCCGGTTACCCACGTCATAATTCATCTCGGCAGGCGAAAATTTACGGGAAAAGTAAGCACAGGGATGAAGGCGATTATCTGACACTCCCATCTGAGAAAGCACTGCCCCAATACCCATCTCAGAGGCATCCACCTCCACCACAAAAGGACGCTCTGGATCTGGGTGTCGCAGCACCTTGGCCGAAACAAATGCCCTTTTGAGACGGGCAAAAGCCGCTTTAGCCTCACAAGACCAGTGAGCAACATCCGCCCCTTTCTTAGTGAGTGCCACCAAGGGCGCCACTATAGACGAAAATCCAGCGATAAATCGTCTATAAAAATTCGCAAAGCCCAGGAAACGCTGAAGCGCCTTCAAACTAGTGGGCTGCACCCAATCCAGGACTGCCTGTACCTTGGAACCCTCCATTTGGAAACCTTCTGGGGAGATAATATATCCTAGAAATGCGATTTGCTGAACTTCAAATTCGCACTTCTCCAGCTTCGCCCCAAGCCGGTGGTCTCTGAGTTTCTGGAGGACTAAGCGTACATGCTTCCGATGTTCCTCCAGGGAATTGGAGAAGATTAGGATGTCATCTAAGTATACAACTAAGAATCTATCCAAATATTCCCTGAGCACATCATTCATGAAATCCTGGAAGACTGCCGGGGCATTACAGAGCCCAAAAGGCATCACCAAATATTCATAATGCCCCGAGTGGGTATTAAAGGCAGTCTTCCATTCATCCCCCTCTCTTATTCGGATTAGATTGTACGCACCGCGTAGGTCAATCTTACAAAAAATGGTGGCAGTACGAAGCTGGTCAAACAAGACCGAAATGAGAGGCAGTGGGTATGAGTTTTTAATCGTGATACGGTTCAATTCCCTGAAGTCGATGCAGGGTCGCAACGAACCGTCCTTTTTACCCACGAAGAAGAACCCCGACCCAACTGGAGACTGTGAAGGTCTGATAAATCCCTTAGCCAAGTTCTCCTGAATGTACTCTGCCATAGCCTGAGTCTCAGGACGTGACAGGGAGTACAACCTGCTCTTGGGAAGCTTAGCATTTGGCAACAAATCAATGGCACAGTCATAGGAGCGATGGGGAGGTAGTACCTCTGCAACTTTTTTGGAGAACACGTCCGCAAAATCTGCATAACACCCTGGCAATCCTGGCAAACTTAGCTGCGAGAACCTGACTGGAAGGCTCAAGCAACTCCTGAAACAATCAGTACTCCAACTAAGAATCTCCCCAGAGACCCAGTCAAATTGAGGATTGTGGGCCCTTAACCAGGGTAACCCCAACACCAATGGGGCAAAAGTACAGACAGTCACATAAAAGGACAATTTTTCAGAGTGTGTGGCTCCAATAAACAAAGAAATCTGGCTAGTGCAAGAGGTAATTTTACCTTGGGATAATGGTTCCCCGTTTAACCCACAAATCTCAATTTCCGATGCCAAGGGTACTAAGGGAACAGAGTGTTTCAGGGCGAATTGGCGGTCCATAAAAACCCCGTCGGCCCCACTGTCCACAAAGGCCTCAGTCTTGACAGTTTGACCGAGGATCTTCAAAGTCACCGGAATGATAAAAGTCTTCTTGGGAAATTCTGACTTCTGGCCTGACAGGATATTTCCCATCACCCTCAGGCCCTGAAGTTTTCCGGCTTTTCTGGGCATGATACTACCACATGACCTTTATTCCCACAGTACAAACACAACCCCTGCTGTCTCCTCCGCATCTTCTCACGCGAGGAGAGGCGGGTAGCCCCAATCTGCATAGGCTCCTCGGAAAATTCCTCAGAGTCTGAGGTTCCCTTGGGAAGGAAGGAAATCTCAGTCTCCCTTTCAAGCCTACGCTCTCTCAGCCGTCTATCCACCCGGATGGATAACTGCATGAGCTGATCCAAGCTATCAGGCAAGGGATGTTGTACCAGTTGGTCCTTTATCTGGTTAGAAAGACCTCTTCGGTACTGGTGTCTCAGGGCTGGGTCATTCCACTGGGTATCATGGGCCAACCTCCGAAACTCCGTACAGTAAACCTCAACTGGCCTTCGCCTTTGCTTAAGGATCGAAATCTGAGCCTCGGCTGAGGCCGTCTTGTCAGGGTCATCATACAACATGCCCAGTGCCGTAAAAAAAGCATCAACACTTTTAAGCGACGGACAGTCAGGCTGCAACCCATATGCCCAGACCTGTGGGTCTCCTTGTAGCAAGGAAATCACTATGCCCACCCGCTGAATCTCCGACCCAGAAGACTGAGGCCTAAGCCAGAAGTATAGCTTGCAGCTCTCCTTGAAACAAAAGAACTGCGAGCGATCTCCAGAAAAACGATCCGGGAGATTTACTTTCGGCTCCTTAACCCCTGCAGGTGCTGCTGCTGCGGGAGCTCCGCCAGCAGCCTGGGAGGTGTGCATTTTAATGGACAAATCATTACATTTTTGAGTCAGGACCTGCACCTGATCAACCACCTGTTGCAACGTATTTTGAGGGGTATGCTCCATATTCCCACAAAATTTCAACAGGAGTATTGGGCTGCTGAATATGTTATGCAAAACAAATGGACTCACAGACAGACTAGGGAATATGACATAACGTACACAGAAGGTGGTAGGGTAACAAAATACACACAACGTGAACAGAGAAGCCCAGAGGCTAAGGAACTGGGTATCTCCCTTGTATTAGAACTGCTCAGATGTGAAAAGCAAGATGTTGTGTTTTAATACATAGAAAACCCGAAATGCTGTTGCTAAGGGCAACAGCAAAACCCTAAAGGGTTACCAACGGGTGTGGCAGTAAACTCCTTGGTCAGAGATGGAATGATAGACACAAGGAGATTCTCCACAATCCTAATTCTCACTTGCAGTGCACAGGTTCGGTTTACTGCCACTAAACTGACCCCTGACACCTAGCACAGTGAGACAGGATTAGACAGGCAAGTCTTAGAATACAGCCGCAAACTTGCTAAGTTCACAGAGTAGTAACAGAACCCCAGCAAGCTAAACGACTGACTCCAGTCTTACTGCTAGGTCTGGATTGGCAGAGTGTAATACCAAATCCCCAGGCCTATTTGCAGTAAGCAACAAACAAATACAAAGCTACACAGTACTGGCTAACTTTCAGAAACTGACTAACCAACAAAGATTCAGCAGCATCTGCTTACCCTGAAAAGAGGCCTTATAAAGCAGGTGCTGTCCACGCCCCACTCAGACCTCACAGACTGTGAGCACAAAAACCAGCACCGGATCCCCTGCCATGCACAGAGCCTATAACCACTGCACAGCAAAAGACCCGAACCGGAGTATCAGCTGCGCTCAGGTTACTCCGCTAGCACTTGTCTCCCGGTTGCCATGACGACGTGGCAGCACAGGGCAGGAGACCCTAACAATTCCACCATATTAAGCTACACACAGTAATGCCCCCTGCAACATATTATGCCACACACCACAATGCCCATGATACATTATGGCCTACAGTAAAGCTTCTAATTACTTTTAAATCACCTGCTTGTTGCCAAGGGTTTCATGCGCTAGGTGTCATGCTTGTTGCCAGGGGTTTCATGGGCTGGGTGTCTTGCTCATTGTCAGGGGTTTCTTGCTCTGGGATCCATCTATAATGCAACTAGCATGACCCCTGGCAACTAGCATTACCCCTGGAAACTAGCATGATACCCATCCCAGAGCATTAAACCCCTTACACACATAATGCCCACAGTAGTAGTGCCACTTATATGCATAATGCCCACAGTAATAGCGCCCTTTATATATAATGCACATAATGCATAATGTAGTGCCACTTATACATAAGATCCACAGTAGTAGTGCCACTTATACACATAGGGGGTTAGTCAGGTTGTTAGCAAAGCAAAAAAGCACACTTATTGGCAAAACCATGTTGCACCGAAGGTGGGGCAGATGTAACATGTGCAGAAAGAGTTAAACTGGGGTTTGTTATATTACTTCTGTGAATGGTAAATATTGGCTGCTTTATTTTACACTGCAATTTAGATTTCAGCTTGAACACACCCTACCCAAATCTAAATCTCTTTGCATATGTTACATCTGCCCCACCTGCAGTGCAACATGGTTTTGCCCATTAGTGTGCTTTTTTAGTTTACTAACAAATCTGAATAAGGGCCATAATGCCTATAGTAGTAGTCCCGCTTATATACATAATACCCTCAATAGCAGTGCCACTTATACAAATAATGTCCAGAGTAGTAGTGCCTCTAATACACATAATGCTCACAGTAGTAGTACTGCTTATACGCATAATGGCCACAGTAGTAGTGCCCCTTATACACATAATGTCCACAGTAGTGGCACTTACACACATGGCACTTACACACATAATGCCAACATTAGTAGTGGTGCTTACACATAATGCCCACAGTAGTAGTGCTGCTTAAATACGTAATAAGTGCAGGAGGGACCATGGAATGTGGTTTTTGTAGAATGCAACTAGCAAAAATATAAAAAAATCAGAATTTACATTAGATGCAAGGTTGCCTATATCCAAATATCTTGAAGAAAGATAAGTGTATACACTGCCACTAAGAAGGGGGCGGGTACTTATTATCCGGGGATATCCAGATGGTCCGCTGCCCCCCTCCTCTATCAGCAGGAGCTTTGTTCTCCAGCCAGGACATGCTGCTGTTTGCTGGCTGGGCTGTGGTGGTGCAGGGAGGCTGCTGCCACTTAGCAGCAGCAGTAATATCTTCTGCTTGTGTGTGTGTGTGTGTGTGTGGGGGGGGGGGGGGGTAGGGGGGAGCAATCACACTGATCTTAGCCCCTATGGTTTTGCCCCTAGAAGGATAGTGCCCCACAAATCTGTGTCAGCATAGCAAAGATTTTATTCCCCTGTCATTTGTATAAGGGGGCGTGACCACACTTCACTCAATTAGGCCATGCCCCCAAACCCGTACCTATGCCCGTCAAAGCTCTCTACACCCCTAGGTGTATGTATGGATTTTTGCTCGTCAGTATAAGTCACATATTAATATTTAACTCTAAGTGGCCTCTTCATGATCACTAATCGACTTGTTATGCATTTTCGCATATTTTTATTAATAGGCCATTGAATATTAGGGGCCCAATGGGGCAACATAATATTCTGCAAACTTGGAAAACTGAAGGTTTTGGAGATTACCTACGCCATCATCATCTTAAGAGCAAGTACGAGTTGCGCACCTACTAACCTTGCATCCCGTGCTGCAGCACATACAGAAGGCATGTGCTCGGATCACTCAGGCCCATTGGGCAAACTCAGCAGTTGAAAGTTCCACGGCAACTGAAGCAGCATGTTAGGGATTGCAGGGACATCTGATTTTCAGATCACCTGTTCCTGCAATGGACCAATGCTGAATTGCTCCAGTAGTTAAGTATTCACAGCTGGAACTTTTAATGAGTTGAATACTTAATAACTGAGGGCCAATCATAATGAATAGGCCCTAAATCAGTTGCTTATCATATTGTAAATGTTGCTTAAATATGAACCAGTTAAAAAAATGCTTCATATTTTGATTCCGATGTTTAATTATATCTCGTAAGCATAATAACAATATTTTACTATGTTTGAATAATGTGGCCTTACAGTGCAAATACCTTTTGTTAAATACTATGATTATTTTATGCTTTCCCTTGTTTAAATGGGTTCAGTACTTCAAGAATATTGCAGCAGTGTGGAGTATAAAACCGTGATTCTTATTTTTAAAACAGCCAGTTGCATGAATTTATACTGTGGGCAAAGTGCAAGAACGCACTTTATATTGTATCCACGTACAAAAAATGGGATTTCATTTTATGGGATTAGATATTTAAATGACAGCCAGCGGTAAAGATTGCACCTTTGTGGAGTTTCCTTTTTGCATGATTTCAAAGATGCCAGTGATCAGAGATCAGCAAATATTTTCAATGGGCCTTATTCTGCAGCATCTCTTTAGGAATTCACAAAAACAGACACAATTCTTATTCTACCAGTGTAATGAATTAAATGTACAGTACACATAACACATGACAATGAATGCAGTCCCAGTTACTATTTGTGCCCATTCAGGGGCAGTAGAGAGCCAGAATAGGTGGGGGAAGGTTTTGGGAGGCGTGGCCTAATTGTGGGAGGTGTGACCGTGGATATAAATATGAACAAAAGTACATTAAGCACCATGAAGCGGTGGACATGGGTGCACAGTGAGCCCCTCAGCAAGGAGCAAATACAGGACAGGTGGGGCACGTGAGCAGTGTGATCTGTATCCCCACTCACAAAGGCAGAGGTGACTGCTGCTGCTGAATGGCAGTAGTCTCCCTTGCCACAAATGGCATCCAGAACACAACAGCATGTGCTTGCCTGACAAGAATTGCTGCTGCTGTTTACAGGGAAGGGGAGGGTAGGGGGTGGCGGACCCAGGCCCCCACTGGGCGCCTCCATCAGGCCTGGGTCCAGGTAATTAGTACTCATCCCCCTCTCTCAGCGTCATTGCTCCCATAACATACAACCTTACAATATGCCACACATTGCATTTACTCTGAGGAACCTCTAGAAGCAGAATGTACACAATAAATGCGCCTTCCGCCTATTTTATTGTTAGTGAATGGTTCTTAAGAATAGATTCAATTAGCCATGGGTTGAGTCATGTGGTATGTTCTCCCAGGTAAAAGGCTCAGAGCTATTCAATTACAGACCCCACAATCAACCCACTAGCAGCAGTTTACTTCTTCTGCTCACACCCTCCCTTTACCACATACTTGCCTCGTGATTTTTTGGGTAGTCCCCCACACCCCTGAAGTGGGCGGGTCTCACTCATCCCATCTGAGTAGGAGATAATCACCATAATTGCAGCGCTGTGTTAAGGGAGCAGGGCTAAATGACACAATTTCCATAATTCTAGCTCTGCCCATCCCAGAGGGCCCACGAATCACACCATTTTGCAAAGATGGGGTGTGGCAAAATTATGTGAAAGCCCACTTCCAATAGCGAAGTGTCCAGCAGTGTCTACTCTCCCAGAGAGGAGACACAAAAAATAGGCAAGTATGCTTTACCATCTGCTTCTACTAGTATGCTATTGATATAGAAATGTTAGTAATAATAATAATAATAATAATAACAATAATACTTTGCTTTCTATTTTATTTCTGTTTTTGCCGCCTATTAATTAAGTTATATTTTGGTCACTTCTGACAAAACATGATTCTTGAAGAATTGCAACAATATTTAAGTACAGTACTATAGCCATTTACCAAAATTTACCAGCACTGTCCCTACCAGAGAATATTTCTTACTTGCACAAAATGCAGCGATAAGACATGATAAACCTTTGTGAATGTTGGTATATCGGCCCCTTCATGGAACAGAATTGTTTTCCTACAGACTCTTAACAATGCTAAGATGATGATCTCACGATGTAGACGTTGCCTGAATATTAGCCAGACAAAGAAAGCTTTCATTTTTTAATTCAGATGTATTATGTCAGTTCAGTCACGTGAATAAAGCAAAACCTAGGCTAGCTTATCCACATGAGTAGTTCACTGGTGATGCCTCCATGACACCCTTTCCCAAGAGTACAGGAAAAATAAATATATTCTATTTGAACAAGGCCAATGACAGCACAATTGCTTACTTGTCTTTCAATAGACTCTAATAATGTGTATCAAGGGAACGACCAGTTGTCTGATGGAACAATCGTCTCTAGAGTAAAACAAAATCTTTCAGTTGGTGAGGAAAGGCAGTATTGCTTTAGTTAATTATAAAATAATTAAATTTAAGAACAGGCAACATACTTTTAATGTCGTGGCTATTATGAGATATTGTTTTTTGTATAACTTAATAATTCATTAAATTATGTACTCACAGTCTGTGATAAGTCCCAAAGGGAAAAACAAAGCTAAGAAAATAAAATGACATGTTCTGTACTGCTAAACTAAACAAATAATTAATAATTATTTCCTTGCATATGATAGAAACTATCCATCATATTTTTGCTTAAGAGAATTGTGGCTATTAAGTTACAGTGGTATAAGTAAAAGCACATTACAGGTATACTGTAATAATAGTAATGTTAATAGTAATAAATTATTATTTAGGACACTGCTGTTACGGAGCTTCAGGCATTTACTGCCCAGAAGATGAATGTTTTACTTTAAATATATGGATCGAGTCAGGGGCGGACCGAGGCTCTAAAACAGCCCTGGCATAGTACTCGCACGACAAGGGGGTGTGGTCAAAGCTTATGGGGGCATGTCACGAGTCACGGGGGCCTGGCCTCCCAGCACATCACTCTGTATGTTTGGCGGCTGAGCAGAGTGCTAGGAGGCGGAACTGCTGAGCCATCCCCTTTCCCTGTGTGCTGGGCAGTCAAGCAGAGTGTCGTAACGCGGAGCTGTTGAGCCATCCCCTTTCTCTGTATAACAGGTAGCCAAGAAGAGTGACAGGAGGCCAGCTTCGGTCTCTCTGTGTGGCCAGACTGGCCCATCAGACCATCCACCCTTCTGGCATTTGCCACTCTGGCCCGGAGGATAGGACAAAAGAGAAATAATTCACATTTTTGGAATGAAGGATGGTCTATAAAAATTGTATGAGAAAATGTTGTAACTTAATATTAAACTTCTATCCAATTATACTGAGGAATATATTGTTCAGAGTTTCTATATAACATGATTTCTCTCATGATGTACCTCATTAGTTTATATATGAATATTTGAACGATTTTTCCTTCAAACGCTTATGGTTGGCAAATACTGTAGATGATTCAAAATGTCAGTTGCTGCTACAACGTGTGTAAACAAAGGGAACAAAAGTTCTGCATCCAGAAATGAGCGTGATGCCAGAGAGAGCACCAGACATACTGTACAGCTACGCTGAGCTGGCAGATGACAGTAGGAGAACAGCCCTAAAGACAAAACTTTCTTGAGAACCAGAAGAAGGTAGAGTGAATATAAATGGTGAAGAACAGTCATTGGGGGTCATTCTTACCTGATCGCATGCTGCAGTTTTTCGCAGCGTAGCGATCGGGTCAGAACTGCGCCGGCGCCGCAGTGCGCTGGCGCATGGCCTCCCATAGCTGCGCTACGATTGCCTCTGCCTGATTGACAGGCAGAGGCGGTCGATGAGCGGGAGGGTGTGAAACGGCACCATTTGGCCGCCGTTTCGTACGTGATGTCACACGCAGCCGCTGCAACCCGGGGATCGAGGAGTAGCTCCCGTCCAGCACGCTAAAGCTGCGCTGGCCGGTAGCTACTCTTGAAGTGCAAAGGCATCGCCGCTGTGCGATGCCTTTGTACTTCTGCGGGGGGGCTGCACTGACATGCGGGGCGGACTAGCCCTGTCCTGGACCCCCTGCATGTCTGAGTTCATGATCGTAGCTGTGCTAAATTTAGCATAGCTACGATCAACTCGGAATGACCCCCATTGTTGCCAGTAGATGATTGTGTAAAGGTATTAAAAAGCCTAGTACAGCATACCTCAACCCTCCACTGTCTCATCATTCCAGCCATAAAACACCACGCACAAAAATGACAATGGCTGCTTTAATATCGGTGAGGAATAATTCATGTTTTAGGGAATGAAATATAAACATAGCTTCTACTTTACAGTAGTCACTCACACTCTCCACACCATAAGATACAATTGTTATTCCTGTTGGAGATGAGTGCGCTCCTGCACAGTCTTCTTCTCCACAGTGCCAGTGACCCCTGGCAGGATGACATCACAGCAACCAACTACGTTTAGTGTTGTAGTATTGTGCAGCTGTGAAGCACTTGGCTCCTCAGAGGTGAGACTACCTAGAGCTGCTGTACCACCTTATATACTCCTGATATCACCACCACTATATGTCTCCTATACCGCTGTGTATTTACTGCTGTTACCGCTGTTCCATGATAAACCTACAAGCCTGGCTAAGGATCACTGTGTGTCAGGGATGGACTGTGGCTGCTTGGCAGTGCTGGCATTATAGTGTTGGCACAGTTACGATGAGGAGTTGTAGTCATTGCTCACGGGGTCCTGGTCTCATATCATGTTCCTCTCTATCTGTGTACCATCATGAATGGACGGGGGAGTGGGCTCGGCTCTCTGTGTGGCCTAAATTCCATTTCACATTCTGCTGGTGCCTATTGCAAAACACCCAGGTTCTACACCAATAGGACATAGCAACAATTTTGGCTACCTTATGTATCAATTGTTCCCGCACCTCTTAGATTGTAAGCTTATTTGGGCAGGGATATTTTTAGCTTTTGTTTCATTTCATTGTATGCTATCCAGGGCCGGCTCAAGCGTTTTCAGTGCCCCGGGTGGGCAATAGGGGCATGGCTTCATACAGGGGGCGTGGTCAGTTACGCCCCCTGTACAGTAGTAGTGCCGCTGAAATGATGTGCGGTGCGCGATGACGTCATCGTGCACCGCACAGCAAAGGTCCTCTCCACGAAGGGAAACTAGACGCTACGCGTCTAGTTCCCTTCGTGGAGAGGACCTTTGCTGTGCGGTGCACAGTAAAGGTCCTCTCCACGAAGGGAAACTAGACGCGTAGCGTCTAGTTTCCTTCACGGCGGGGGGCAGCGGCAGCGGGCAGCACACGGCACAACAGCAGCGGATCTTGCCATGGTGCGGCGCCCTCCGGATGCGGAAGGTGGCGCCCCCGGCAAAAGTCCTGCTTGCCCGTGGCAAGATCCGCTACTGATGCTATCCATCTGTATTTTCTTTGTACCATTGTACAGTGCTATATGATACATCTGTGCCATATACATTAAGGGTGGTAGTAATAATAATAATAATAATAATAATAACAAAAACAAATTATTCTAATTTTAAGCTGTCAGCAAATATCTGGTTTAATACACTTAAGATATTTTGATATTTTCATTAATCTAACTTTATAAAAGAACCTTTATATTGTGTTATGTACTCCCCTAGCTGCTCTGAAACATCTGAGCGTTGATGCATTACAGTGTTGTTTCTAATAATGGATTCTAGTCTGGGAAGAAAGCAGTAGTGCGGCACAGCAGTCGCATGCTGACTTGACATATAGCCATGGAAAGTGAACACAACCCACCGCTGTTCTGTGTAACAGAAGTTCAATTCCTGGCAAGGCCACTGAGGTCACAGATCAAACCAGCAGTGTTTGACAACAATCCAGTTTATTCTAAGCAGTATTATAGTCAATGACTGTAAGAACTCACAGTATGCTGACTGACACAATCATGGTGAAGGCTTTCTTTTCTGCCATTGAAACTTGAAACTGAACATGAGGAAGAACAAATTGAATCGCTCTTCTTAAAAACAAGCTTTCATTAAAAAGGTGTTTTGTTAGCACTTTATTTATTGAGAGAATAAAGTAGCATAAAAAATGATTGGTGCCAAAAACCGTTTCAAATAAAGTTAGTGAAAAATAAATCAAAAAGAAACAGAAATGCAAAAGTACCCATCAGTTAGCCTTTATACACATTGCATTAAACACAGTAGTTCAACATATACTAATGCCTGGATTGTACGTTAAAAGATAAAAAATAATGTACAGCAAGAGAATGGGCCTGTATAAACACATGCTGACAATCAGCATTTTTATCATTGCATGCAGCGTTCATGATATAAATGCTAGATACAGTGCATCCGGAAAGTATTCACAGTGCTTCACTTTTTCCACATTTTGTTGCGTTACAGCCTTATTCCAAAATGGAATAAATTCATTTTTCCCTCAAAATTCTATACACAATACCCCATAATGACAACGTGAAAAAAGTTTTTTGATATTTTTGCAAACTTGTTAAAAATAAAAAACTAAGAAATCACATGTACATAAGTATTCACAGCCTTTGCCATGAAGCTCAAAATTGAGCTCAGGTGCATCCTGTTTCCACTGATCATCCTTGAGATGTTCCTACAGCTTAATTGGAGTCCACCTGTGGTAAAATTAGTTGATTGGATATGACTTGGAAAGGCACACACCTGTCTATATAAGTTCCCACACTTGACAGTGCATGATTGAGCACAAACCAAGCATGAAGTAAAAGGAATTGTCCGTAGACCTCAGAGACAGGATTGTCTCGAGGCATAAATCTGGGGAAGGGTACAGAAAAATATCTACTGCTTTGAAAGTCCAATGAGCACAGTGGCCTCCATCATCCGTAAATGGAAGAAGTTTGGAACCACCAGTATTCTTCCTAGAGCTGGCCGGCCATCTAAACTGAGCGATCAGGAGAGAAGGGTCCTAGTCTAGGAGGTGACCAAGAACCCGATCGTCACTCTTTCAGAGCTGCAGCAATCCTCTGTGGAGAGAGGAGAACATTCCAGAAGGACAACCATCTCTGCAGCAATCCACCAATCAGGCCTGTATGGTAGAGTGGCCAGACAGAAGCCACTCCTTAGTAAAAAAAAAAAAAGCACATGGCAGCCTACCTGGAGTTTGCCAAAATGCACCCGAAGGGCTCTCAGACCCTGAGAAACAAAATTCTCTGGTCTGATGAAACTAAGATTGAGCTCTTTGGCCTGAATGCCAGGCGTCCTGTTTGGAGGAAACCAGGCACTGCTCATCACCAGGCCAATACCATCCCTACAGTGAAGCATGGCAGTATCATGGTGTGGGGATGTTTTTCAGTGGCAGGAACTGGGAGACTAGTCAGGATAGAGGAAAAGGTGAATGCAGCAATGTACAGAGACATCATGGATGAAAACCTGCTCAAGAGCACTCTTGACCTCAGACTGGGGCAATGGTTCACCTTTCAGCAGGACATCAACCCTAAGCACACAGCCAAGATATCAAAGGAGTGGCTTAAGGACATCTCTGTGAATGTTCTTGAGTGGCCCAGCCAGAGAGAGATCTAAAAATGTCTGTGCACCGACGCTTCCCATCCAACCTGATGGAGCTTGAGAGGTGCTGCAAAAAGTAATGGGTGAAACTGCCCAAAGATAGGTGTGCCAAGCTTGCGGCATCATGTTCAAAAAGACTTGAGGCTGTAATTGTTGTCAAAGGTGCATCAACAAAGTATTGAGCAAAGACTGTGAATACTTATGTACAGTATATGTGATTTCTTAGTTTTTTATTTTTAATAAATTTGCAAAACACTCCCAAAAACTTTTTTCACATTGCCATTATGGGGTATTGAGGGGGAAAAAATGAATTTATTCCATTTTGGAAAAAGGCTGTAACATAACAAAATGCGGAAAAAGTGAAGCGCGGTGAACACTTTCCGGATGCACTGTATATAATGCATTTTGCTGCATAAGACATACATCATCTATTGCTGGAGTTTTGCCTGCGACCATAGGCATAGCTAGCTACAGTAGGTGCAGGAGGTGTGACTGCTATGGGGCCCGGGGCCCCTAAATGTCCCAGCCCTCCACTGTCACCAAATGAAGCTGCACCACACTGAGGGGGAGATGTACTAAGCATTGGAGAGTAATAAAGTGGAGAGAGATAAAGTACCAGCCAATAAGTTCTTTAGTGCCATGTTAAAGGCACTGGTGCCGAGAGGGAGGAAACGTGTACTAAATACCCAGGCATGCTGTATCCAATGCACTGCACCCCCCCCCCCCCCCCAACAAAGAGAATACTTACCTTCACCCCCGGGAACTGGGTCCCTCCACCACACCTGGCACCATTTTCCCAGTGACATCTTCAGGAAGATGTTGCTGCACACCAAGAGCAAAGGATCTGGAGAATCTTTGCTTTCTATTGCACATGCGCCATCTTCCCAAATATCACTGGGAAGATGGCACTGGCCAAGGAGGGGGGCCCCGCTTCCTGGAGCAAGCAAGGTAGGAAGCGGTTTACCTCCTCTGCCCCCCTTGCATTTTAATGTCACCCCCTTTGGAGCACGCATGGCTGCAATTAATATTGTTTTTAATGTCATTTATTTTTGGGGGGCATGCCACGTCCCCATGCCAGTACCGGGGCTCTGCAGCCCTGGTTACAGGCTGTTTAAAAAATAACAGGAGCTGATTGGTTGGTAGTTTACCTCTCTCCACTTTATCACTCTCCAAGGCTTAGTCATACCTCCCTACATTCCATTATGCTGAATCGGTGTTGAAAAGGGATGGAGTCTCCTCACACCAACCACCGTTTGCATAACTTTGGGGGGGTGCCCAGCACTCCCACACAACTTTCCCCCACCGTGGGATACTGCAGCCCACAGGTGGAAGAGTGGCATAGTCCCAAAATAGCAGGACAGTTGGGAGGTACAGTATAGCTTAGTACATCTGCAGCTGAGTCCCTACCACACAGTGCAGGGCAGGATCTTACCTCCTGAGCCCCGTAGGGGGCTACTGCAGGCTCTATCTCTCCTGATACCGGGAAGGGGCATCAGTGAACACTGACAAAGCTGGCCAGAACAGCAGATGTGCCTGCAGCAGCAGCTGCCCTGAGTAGGGCACAGCAGGGTGGGGGTGTAAGTGAAAATTTTGATATTGGGCCCCCATTGCTCTAGTTATGCCCCTTGCTGCTGCTGTATGCTAATGACAGTATCAGCCCTTTCCCTGGTGTACAAGCATGTGTCTGATTGTGCAAGGTCTGAGAGGCCCAATTTGGGTTTCCTCAGATACTAGCTCTCATAATACTTTTTATATAAATATACAGTAGTTAAATGTTGACCAGTAGATTATTCGAGAGTAGCTGGTGATATATGAATAGGCGCACCACACCCCACACAAACAGCCAAAAAGCCTCTCAGAAGTAACACCCAACTTCTCAAACAAATGTAGAGGAAAAACAATGTAGAGACTTCAATAGGCGCTCGGTAAGGTTACATAAACACAAAAGAAAGAGTAACAGTGAGTCACTTCCACCAAAATGGATGATATCTTCCCTCAGATGGATCTTTCGACAGCAATACAACAGTCCCAAAGATTCTTGATTCTTTTCCTCCTTCCAGATAGATTCCTTTTAACAGTTATTCGGAATGTACCCAAAAAGAAAAAAGACAATAATAGTGTAATCCTGTCGGATTTAGCAGCACAAGGGTGGTTTAAGGTTGCACTTACATTTCAGAAAAAGAGTGAAGGCATATATTTCACTCAATGGTGAGTAATTTCCAGGTTTTAGATGATCCTTTCCCTCCTCAAATAGGCCTCTAGTGGACAATCCTCCAATGCAATACCACCAAATAAAAAGAACAAATAATGGTGCAAATAACGTCTTTTTTTAAAAACAGCAATATCTTTAATTGATAACACTCACATTTATAAAAACAAACACGAGCATATCTACCCAACATCTGGGTCCAGGAGTTAGAAATCAAGCAGCAGGTTATCCTCACAGATGGAAAAGTGCACGTGCAGTAACGGACAAACCAGTCTCCTCAACACAACCCCGAGTCCACAGTGGATGGAGATGAACAGCAGCTTAACGCGTTTTGAACCTCAAAGGGTTCTTCCTCAGATGCATGCTGTTGGTCCTTCCTAGACCTCCTAATATACTAGATCTAATTGATACTCCTCCCCTTCCTTTTCATGCGGTTTCCCGCACTTTTTTCCATATTTAATTCGGCTGGAAGTGACATATTCACCGGAAGTGATGTAATTCCAATCACTTCCGTCAACAATAAGGCCACATTTTCGAATATAAAACTCCACACACATACATGAATCATATTTGATATCCAGCAGTCCGGCACCCCTATACAATGCCACAACATCAATAGTTCAAACAGGGAGCGCGGCGGATCCCAGCCACAATAGAGCCGGAAACCGGAAGTCATCACGACTCCGTCCATGCGCTCCACATGCGGTTCACACCACATCCGGGAACAGAACTTTAAAAAACAGTGGGCCCCATAGATCCGAGCCGCGACGCAACCGGAAACCGGAAGTCGTCACGATTCATTCCGTGCGGTCCACATGCGGTTCACACTACCTCTGGAAATATAGCACTTATCCATCTGCCAGTACTAAAAACTACACCAGTGTGTTCCATATGCGGTTCACACCATTCGTACAGGCACAATGCTATATATTAAATATTTGTAAAACTACACAAAACAACCTCTTGTTACAACGAACTAAGGACAATATAAAAGGAGAAATTTCTAGAAAAATTAATCCTTTAAAAAACACTTAAGCTCAAATTCTCCATTAAGTCCTTTTGGGACAAGAGTTTTTAAGGTATGTATCCATTTCATCTCATGTTTTTTAAAGGATTAATTTTTCTAGAAATTTCTCCTTTTATATTGTCCTTAGTTCGTTGTAACAAGAGGTTGTTTTGTGTAGTTTTACAAATATTTAATATATAGCATTGTGCCTGTACGAATGGTGTGAACCGCATGTGGAACGCACTGGTGTAGTTTTTAGTACTGGCAGATGGATAAGTGCTATCTTTCCAAAGGTAGTGTGAACCGCATGTGGAGCGCACGGACAGAATCGTGACGACTTTCGGTTTCCGGTTGCGTCGCAGCTCGGATCTATGGGGCCCACTGTTTTTTAAAGTTCTGTTCCCGGATGTGGTGTGAACCGCATGTGGAGCGCATGGACGGAGTTGTGATGACTTCCGTTTTCCGGCTGTATTGCGGCTGGGATCCGCCGCGCTCCCTGTTTGAACTATTGATGTTGTGGCATTGTATAGGGGGGCCGGGCTGCTGGATATCAAATATGATTCATATATGTGTGTGGAGTTTTATATTCGAAAATGTGGCTTTATTGTTGACGGAAGTGATTGGAATTACATCACTTCCGGTGAATATGTCACTTCCGGCCGAATTAAATATGGAAAAAAGTGCGGGAAACCGCATGAAAAGGAAGAGGAGGAGTATCAATTAGATCTAGTATATTAGGAGGTCTAGGAAGGACCAACAGCATGCTTCTGAGGAAGAACCCTTTGAGGTTCGAAACGCGTTAAGCTGCTGTTCATCACCATCCACTGTGGACTCGGGGTTGTGTTGAGGAGACTGGTTTGTCCGTTACTGCACGTGCACTTTTCCATCTGTGAGGATAACCTGCTGCTTGATTTCTAACTCCTGGACCCAGATGTTGGGTAGATATGCTTGTGTTTGTTTTTATAAATGTGAGTGTTATTAATTAAAGATATTGCTGTTTTTAAAAAAAGACGTTATTTGTTCTTTTTATTTGGTGGTATTGCATTGGAGGATTGTCCACTAGAGGCCTATTTGAGGAGGTAAAGGATCATCTAAAACCTAGAAATTACTCACCATTGAGTGAGATATATGCCTTCACTCTTTTTCTGAAATGTAAGTGCAACCTTAAACCACCCTTGTGCTGCTTAATCCGACAGGATTACACTATTATTGTCTTTTTTCTTTTTGGGTACATTCCGAATAACTGTTAAAAGGAATCTATCTGGAAGGAGGAAAAGAATCAAGAATCTTTGGGACTGTTGTATTGCTGTTGAAAGATCCATCTGAGGGAAGATATCATCAATTTTGGTGGAAGTGACTCACTTTTACTTTTTCTTTTGTGTTTATGCAACCTTACCGAGCACCTATTGAAGTCTCTACATTGTTTTTCCTCTACATTTGTTTGAGAAGTTGGGTGTTACTTCTGAGAGGCTTTTTGGCTGTTTGTGTGGGGTGTGGTGCGCCTATTCATATATCACCAGCTACTCTCGATTGTTCTTGTTTTACACCTAGATATTTGTTGGCGCACACATGTTCGCTTATAGGGAAAGTAGGAGGGAGCTCCTTACTGATTTATTTTGCACTGAGGATGTAAATGTAGAAGATGAGGATCTTCAAAATGCCCTCAAAAAACTTGAAAATGCCATATTGAAGGAGAATTGAATATGGTGGGAGGTGATTAGTCTGGAGAAATATCAGACAGAGGAGATAATACCGAAGGGATTAAACATTTCTAAATTACCCTCTTTTACCTCTAAAGATGAAAGATTTGTGAAAGAATGGGAATGTATCTTATCCAATTGTTCATTTCGATTAATTGATCTCATTCTGAATGAAAGGAGAGCCACCTTAGATACTTTGAATGAGGAGATCAATGCATTATTGGTATTGGTCAAACCATTCAAAGATTTGGAAGACTTTAAGACTGCAGAAACAATGATTGTGAGAAAAACAGAAAAAGAAACTAAACTTCTGAAAATAAAGAAAGTTAAGAAATTCCAGAGAGATGTAAAAGGGGAAAAAGAGTTCGTTTTGACAAAGGATGGGGGGGAGGAACTTAAATCTTATCCACCACAAACCCCGTTTGTCAAATGGAATAAAGTTCCTGAGAGGAAGAAGAGATTCTTCAATAAAAGAAAATATAATTTAAGACAGAAAATTCCTTTTGAGGAACCGGAAAATGATAGGTATGTCTACCCCAGTAGGAACAGAAATAATATGAGAAGGTCAACAAATTGGGGCCCACAAAGGTCAGAGTCACATCCACCTCTAAGAAATAGATTTTTCCCCTTACAGGATGTGGATGACAGTTCTCTGTCACCTTCTTTTTGGGGGGAATATTGGAGGGACAGAAGGAGAAGATTCAATTAAAGAAACCACAGAGGGGGAAAAGGGGTGGTACCAAACGATGGAAAAAGATTGCCAAACCCCCTCAAATTGAGATTGACCCCCTTAGTGGAGATGACAATCCTCTTAAAAATGAGGATTGTAAAATTTTTAATTTAATTTAAGTAAGAGGTGTCTCACTAAAGATGAAATTGTTGTTTTAAAAAAGGGTTTAAAATTTGCACCCACCAGTACTGCAGATCCGTTTGAGATTTATATTGACCTTCAGAAATATATTAGAAAGTTAACTGTAAAGAAGTTTTTTATGAATAATAAGAAAGATGACGCTATTAATGAGGATGAAGACGTAATGTCTTTGAACTCTGGCTTACGACTTAAATCTGCGTTTTACCCTTCACAATGTAGAGGGAGTTATATTAATTGTTTTAACCGTGTAGTAAGCGATGAAGTAGAGTCCATTGTAACAAATGGCAAAAGAAAAAGGAATTATAACTTGACAAAAAATGAATCCAATGCTACTCAGTCACTTAGGAATGATGCCGATTTAGTCATAAAACCGTCTGATAAGGGGGGGGGGTTGTCTTGTTAAATAAAGATGATTATATATCCAAAATTAATAGACAACTGGATGACGGAGTCACCTATAAGAAATTAAAAAGTGACCCTACTGCCACAATTGCAAAGAACCTACTTGAACTCACTAAGGATGCGCTAGCTAAAAGCGTTATAAATAAGTCAGAATATCTCATCCATCTGTCCCTACCATCTATGTACTGCCCAAAGTACATAAGAATCCCTTGCAGCCTCCGGGTCGACCCATAATCTCTGGGGTCAATAGTTTAACTTCCAATCTTTCATCCATTGTAGATTTCTATCTACAACCTGTGGTAAAAACCACAAGGGCTTACCTCAAAGATACATGGGATGTTTTGAGAAGATTAGTTAATATAGAGTGGTATGAGAATTGTCATTTAGTTAGTGCGGATGTAAGCACTCTTTATACGATCATTGAGGCCAATAATGGGATACAAGCAGTATCATATTTCTTAGAAATTACAGAATATTCAAGGGATATGAAGGAATTTATTCTGAATAGTATTAAATTTATTTTAAAGAACAATTATTTTTATTTTAATGGAACTTTCTACATTCAATTGTTAGGCACAGCCATGGGCACCAGATTCGCTCCAAGTTACGCCAACCTCTTCATGGCCTATTGGGAGGAGTTGGAGGTCTGGAGGGATGGTGTTCTCTGGGCGTCTCTGGTGTCCTGGCTAAGATTTATAGATGACGTCTTTTTTATATGGTGTGGATCGCAGGAGTTACTTGAAAATTTCTGCAAAGGACCTAATGAGAACCTTTTTAAAATTAATTTAACTTTTACCAGTAGTAAGGTAGAGATCTCATTTTTGGATTTATTAATTTATATTAAGGATACTCTGATACATACAAAGATTTTTAGAAAACCTACGGACTCAAACTCTTATATTGAGAGGAACAGTTTGCATCACAGGAATTGGCTTGAGGGCATTCCCTATGGCCAATTCGTGAGAGCAAAAAGGAATTGTTCTGAGATAGCTGTATGTGATACCCAGATCGATGAGATGACGAAACGCTTTAGAAATAAGGGTTATACTAATGAGACCTTGCAAAAAGCGAAAGAAAAAATTGTCAAAGTAGAAAGAAATTCTTTGTTACTAGAAAAAGAGAAGGGAGCAAAGGCCAATGCATGTTATGAATGGGCCTTTTTGAGTAGATTTAATGTTCAACATAAGGAAATTGAACAGATTTTTAGAAAGAATTGGCACATCTTAAAAAAAGATCCAACAATAGGTGCCATACTTCCAGAGAACCCTACGTTTATTTATAGGAAGGCTTCTTCATTGAAGAATAGTTTGGTTAAGAGCTCTCTGGAAGAAAATAAGCGAACAAGTTTGCGGAATCAGGGTTTTCATTGGTGTGGCATGTGCTTGATGTGCCGTTCGGTGAAAGGAGAGAGGAAATTAAAAGAATTTATAGTGAATGGAAAAACATATAAGATTCGGGAATTCATTACATGTGATTCAAAAAATGTTATCTATGCCCTCCAATGTAAATGTGATTATATTTATATAGGAAAAACTGGGAGAAACCTAAAGGTCCGTTTAGCGGAACATATATATAACATAAGGAAGGGCTTAGACTCTCACACAGTATCCTCTCATTTTAAATCTACTCATAATTGTAAAGAATCTTGTTTAAAGGCCTTTTGGGGTATTCAGCAATTCTCCCTAGATGGAGAACTAAAAGACGTTATTTGCACCATTATTTGTTCTTTTTATTTGGTGGTATTGCATTGGAGGATTGTCCACTAGAGGCCTATTTGAGGAGGGAAAGGATCATCTAAAACCTGGAAATTACTCACCATTGAGTGAAATATATGCCTTCACTCTTTTTCTGAAATGTAAGTGCAACCTTAAACCACCCTTGTGCTGCTAAATCCGACAGGATTACACTATTATTGTCTTTTTTCTTTTTGGGTACATTCCGAATAACTGTTAAAAGGAATCTATCTGGAAGGAGGAAAAGAATCAAGAATCTTTGGGACTGTTGTATTGCTGTCGAAAGATCCATCTGAGGGAAGATATCATCCATTTTGGTGGAAGTGACTCACTTTTACTTTTTCTTTTGTGTTTATGTAACCTTACCGAGCGCCTATTGAAGTCTCTACATTGTTTTTCCTCGACCAGTAGATTATATCTACAGGTATAATAAGTGCATGTTGTGCATCAAACACCCATATGTTATACTCAACTCTCCGGAATCTCCAGAATGTTCTTCAGTATTTATGCCTATGTATAATTTTCTCATATTGGTTTTGGAATGGCCTGTGTTTACATGCAATGGTTAATGTGTAGGTCCGTTATCAATTTATCAATCATGAAGTATGAGAATATATAAATGATTATTCAGGTTCAGTATGTTTGACTGGCGGTCGGGATGCCGGTGGTCACAATATTAACGCCGATATCCCAATCTTTGAAATCCCGACAAGCCTAACCCTAACCCTCCCCATTATAGTGCCTAAACCTAACCTCCCCCTGGTGGTGCCTAACTCTAACGCTCCCTCCCTCTGACTACAACAATTAATAGAATAATGCAAACAAGATATTTATAACTTACATATCTTCTTTCTAGTGTTCTACTAATTGTCTCAGTTTCTGCAGGGGGAGGAGGTAGGGAGAAGCCAGGCAAAGGCAGTGAGCAGCTCTGCTACCTCTCCGTATGTCAGACGGTGCCTGGAGCTGGGGGCGGGGCCGTGCTGCAGCCAATATAGCTGCATAAAAAACGGAGCATGTGAGGCTCTATCAGATCTGCCTCAGAAGGGGGCGTGGCCTGTACTCTCACTTCACTGCGTGGCTGCACAATCTCAGTAGCCTCTCTCCCTGTGCTCCCCACCCCCTGTCCATGCTGCCGATGTAAGAGCCGGCCCAGTAGAAAGCCCTGCACCGTTGTCAGTGGGGGAGGACCCAAGAGCAGTAGCAGCAGTAGAGGACCCAGGAGCAGTTCTAATAGCAGCAGCAGCAGCTGAGGTTACGCTGGGAAACTGTCACATGAGGCAGCAGGAAGTGCTCCCAGTACTCCTGCAGTGCATGGTGTAACCCAGCAGCCAGATACCACCAGGTACTCTGCCACTCCTTCCCCTCCTCCTCTCACTCCATACAGTGCCCTTCCTGTACCATGTGTTATCCTATTCCCCCCTGTACCATGTGTTACCCTGTGCCCCCGAGGCCATGTGCTAACCTGTGCCCCCCATGTGCTCCTCTTGCCATGCGTTACCCTGTGCTCCCGGTGCAATGTATTAACTTGTGCCCCCATGTACCTGCATTACCCTGTGCCATATGTTAACCTGTGCCCCCTATGCCATGTGTTAATCTCTGCCCCTGTGTCATGTTTTACCCTGTGCCCCCCTTGCCATGTGTTACCCTATGCCAAAGCAAAATTGCTTCTCCTTACACTCATATGCTGGGGGCTGCCCAGCACAGGGCAAGGAGCCCAGCATGCTAATCGACGCCCAGCGATGCGATTCGCAGAAATCGGCAGTTTGTGGAAGCCCTCTGCGCATATGTTTCTTATCGTATATCCTTCTCCTTCCCCCCACCGCTGCATCACCACCCACCGAATGCCCGAAACCTGTCACTCAAATTATGATTGCATCCTTCTGGGATGCGATTACATGTGAAAGTCCACGCGCACTGTGGACTCTGCTTGCACAGATGGCCAGAAAGCATCCATCTGCGAATCTAGCAGTTTTCCAACTGCTACGAATTAGGCCTTGTGATTGCTGCCCATTGCTGTGCTGCATGCAGATGGGATGGACTATATATAGGGTGGTATATGGTATAAATCTGACTCTGATACTAGCCAGTGCCTCCCCAGCCATTGACCTTACCGCACGTCACTGTTGGATGTGTAGCATAGGAACTAGTTGAGGATTTAAGGGAAAAGGAAAGGCTGCTCAATTTTTTTTTTAAATTTTTTTTTTGTTTCTTGTAGTTTAAACAAGTCTGTGAAATGAAATCTGGACAGCTGCCATGGTCGTCGTCTTCTTCTTCTTCTTTTTCTTTCTTCTTTCTTCTTCTTCCTTCTTCTTCCTTCTTCTTTCTTCTTTCTTCTTCTCCTTCTTCTTCTTCTTCTTCTTCCCTTTAGAGCCCCGGTCTAACCATTGTACTCATTGCCCCACCATGATGATCAATCAATAGCACATTTATTGAATAAACATAATAAAGGTAATTTATGAAGTTGCAAAATGTGTTGCCTGTAGATCAATTTCATTTTCTTTCTATTAAGTAGTTATGCCCCTAGCTTACTGTAGTTCAATTTTGCCCATTTATAAGAGTAAGTGCATGACATCAAATGGACTGTGGTGGTGCAAAATTTGCCAGCCATCTCCTGTGCACAAGTGACACATAATGTATGGGACTTACCAGTGCATTTGGAAGATATTCCACTTGTCTGACTGCTACCAGGGTCAGACAAGTCAAAGAGAGCACCTGGCTTTATATCAGAAGGAGCTAACAGACTCAGGATGTGCGTTTAACATCAACCAATTAAGATAAAACTGTGGCGATCTCCAGCCTTTTAAAAGGTGTTGTGGGAAGGGTGATCGATGCTGAACCAGCAACTGTATTAGCTAACAGGTCCGGTTCAGGGGCTTTTTGCGCCCCGGGCGGCAATAGGGGGCGTGGCTTCATACAGGGGGCGTGGTCAGTTACGCCCCCTGTACAGTAGTAGCGCCACTGAAATGATGTGCGGTGCGCGATGACGTCGTCGCGCACCGCACAGCAAAGGTCCTCTCCACGAAGGGAAGTAGACGCTACGCACCGCACAGTAAAGGTCCTCTCCACGAAGGGAAACTAGACGCGTAGCGTCTAGTTTCCCTTCACAGCGGGCAGCGGCAGCGGGACACAGCGGGCAGCGGGGGGCACAGCAGCAGCTGATCTTGCCTTGGTGCGGCGCCCTCTGGATGGCGCCGGCGCCCTCTGGATGGCGCCGGCGCCCTCCGGAAGGCGGCGCCCCGGACAAAAGTCCTGCTTGCCCGTGGCAAGATCCGCTACTGTTAGCTAAGTGCAGAGGATCACCAAGAAGAAACTTCTGATTTGTCATAGTTGTGTGCCATCTGACAAAGGAGACATTTAAACCAAAGTTACATTGTGACCATCATCTTGAAGTGTCCATGTTACAGACTACTATGGAAAAAGAGACATAAACGATGATATTACAAAAAATCCAGCAAACATAAATTTTGCTATGAAAGGGGTCTAGAACATAGATTAGTCCTTATAACGATATTCATAATAGAATACTAACGTCATGTCAGTGATGATTATCTACTTCCTATCATAGTGCAGGTACCTTGAATAATACATTATAGTCGCACCCTTTTCGTTTAATATAAGTAGATGTTTAGCTTGTCGAATGTTTTGTCATGTATTTTTTTTACAAGATGAAAGGTTACCAATGCTACATTGTTTTAAATTGTTTAAAACTGATTATAAGTGAAAAGGGGATTGTATAATTTGTCTTATCATTAATACTGAGTGCACTTGTAGTTGTAAATGTCCAAAAAGATATTGCATTCCCTATGTGAAGACATGTGATCACATGTACAAGTAGAGAAGCTGGGCAGTACCTGTATTAGGCACAAACTGCCCCGTTACCCCTGTAATAGTATTCTGTATCGATGCACAGCTAATCTGGCTTCCAAGTGACATACAGTAGTTGCATAAGTGTACATATTAAACCATATACGTTGAATTACAACAATTGGGAACGCCACCTATTTTCCAATACTTAATCCAACAAACGTATCGAATTAATCAGAATATTAATTGATCATGAAATTATTAGAATACTACATTTCTTCAGATAGTGCTTTTGTCAGCAAATGTAATGCAACACTATGCTGGATACACACCTATGCAATTGTCAGACTAATCATGGGTGATCGGGCCACCGATTGTATAGGTGTGTATGCAGGAGCATTTCTGGAGCGTTAGCTCATAACTAGCTTAAAACATTCCTGTAATGCTCCTGCAACTGTTGGATGGGGAGGTCCAGTGGTGCAAGTAGAAAAAATGTCTTATAGGTACTGTGTGTGCGCGCCGAAGGCGCCCGCTCCGAAAAATGGGTGTGGCCAAATGCCACATGGGGCATGGCCAATGAAAATGGGGGCGTGATACACATATCGGGGGGGGGCAAGATACACATATGACCCCAATAGTGCCAGATTCGCCCCTACCGTGCCAGATATGCTTCTACAGTGCCAGATGCATAAATGCCCCACAGTGCCAGATGCACAAATGCCCCCAGTAGTGCCATATATACCCCCACAGTGCCAGATACATATTGCCACAGAATGCCAGATACACATTGCCCCCACAGTACCAGATATGCCCCCACAGTGCCAGATATGCCCCACTTTGCCAGATACACATGCCCCCACAGTGCTAGATATGCCCCCAGAGTGCCAGATATGCCCCCACAGTGCCATATATGCCCCCACTTTGCCAGATACACATGCCCCCACTCTGCCAGATACGCCCCAGCAGTGCAACTCACCGTTGTTGTTGCTGCTGCCTGGGGCTGGCACTGTCTTCTGCTGCTGGCCTGCTGCTGGAGAGAGGAGAGTGCAGCACGCACTCCTCCTGCCCCTATCCTGCCCTCAGTCTGGTCTACAAGTCCTCCTGCGGCGGCATCCTGTAAATTAGATATGGCGTTGGTCCGCAAGCCAATCAGGGCTCGCGGTCCGGCAGCGGTGGCTCCTGATTGGCTGCCGGTCCGCAAACTCTGATTGGCTCACAAATCGGCATTTCAGTGCACGCCGCCGCCGGACTCAGGGGACTCGGGAGTGACTGGGCAGGCAGGAGAGGGGCAGGAGAGGAGAGGCGCATGCTGCGCTCTCCTCTCTACAATACCCGGTGTCTGCAAGGTGGCGGCATGATGCTACGGCGTACCGGCTGGGAATTTCTTACTGGTACGCCGTACCGCCACGTACCGCGATACCTGCAGCACTGCCTTACATCCCAGTTTTTGACCCTGCATCAACAGACCTCGGCCACCACAGGAAAGAAAAAATTCCACCATATTAAGCCCCACACAGTAATGCCCCCTGCACCATATTATGCCCCACACAGTAATGCAGCTGACTCCATATTAGGCCTCACACATTAATGCAGCTGACTCCATGTTATACCCCACACAGTAATGCTCCCTACACCATACATATTAGACCCAACACAGTAATGCCCCCTGCACCTTACATATTAGACCCCACACAGTAGTGCCCCCTGCACCATACATATTAGGCCTCACACAATAATGCAGCTGACTCCATATTGGACCCCCCACAGTAATGCCCCCTGCACCATACATATTAGACCCCACACAGTAATACCCCCTGCCCCATACAGATTGTAATGCTCAGTCTGTGAATAGACTAAATGCAGAGTCACTGACTGTGCTCCTGCAGCAGCCTCCTGCCTTCTCCTTCCCTAGGGGCTGGGTGGTCCTGTGCTGGGTCTATAATAGTGTCTGCCACCTGCTGCTCCGCAATGTCCCCCTCTTCAATGGTAGCGTCCCTTCGTGGAGAGGACCACAGCATGCTCCCTATGTGACGTTGTGATGTCATGACAGCACAACCTGCCCAGCAAACTGAGTACTTCACTGGGAGGAGGAGGAGGAGCAGGTAACGGCATCCAGCAGGGGTTGCGTTGGTGCAGGCTGGGAAGGGGAGGCGCCGAGGCGGAGGCTCGGCGGCATCCGCGCACAGCGGCAGTGGTGGTTTTGGTGAGTGCACTGAGCGGCGGCGGTGGGTACGGCGTACCCACGGCTAAATTCTTAAGGGTACGCCATACCCACGCATACCCGCCCACTTGCACCGCTAGGGCGGTTGCATTCTGTGCGCTGTTGAATACTTTAGATGCCAATTTCCATAGAAGAACGTACACATTGAGCTATTTCTAGCTCAGTGTATAAGCAGGTCATAAGAGGTTAAGCTGGGTACACAGTCACACTACTCTCAGCTGATCGGGAGCATTTAACCTGATCAGCAGAGTGATCGCAAAGGTGTATATCCAGGTTAATGTATTATAGCCAGTTCAAAGACAACTTCTGTTCAGTCCAAAATAATTCTAGTCTGACTCACCAGATCCATAACAGTAGCACACATGCCATCTAGCCACACTCCCCCACTCAGATATGACAACCCTTCTGGAATCAAACACCAACTGGATTCAAATTTGGGTTTAAAGGAGTTCCCATAACATGTTATCCTGTTATCTAATCATTGACAAAAAAAGAAAAATGTCCATAGTAAGAGGTGCAGTTATTGATGCAACTCAGAGGATCTCCCAATTGCAAAGCAAACTCTAAAACTTAACATTCATGAACTTAACATTCAATTAATTCACATAAGTTCCCAGTATGGTTTCAGTGCAAACCAATTATTCTTCACTTTGATTCAGTTTCCAGAAGTACATGTAGCACAGCGCACAGTATGGTGTGTTAAATTGCTGATGATCATTACAATGCGCTGCCATAAAAATCGCACCTGGTATTCTAAGTGTGATATCACAAAGGTATTTCTAATTGATCCTGAGTATCAAAGTCAGGTCCCTCTGCAGAGGTAGAATGTGTTACAGGCACATACAGATTAATTATTTCTCTATTATCACAACTTATTTTTACTTCTATTTAAAAAAAGAATTTGCATTGGCCACTGATTGTTATAAGCAACCTATCACTGGACATGATCTGGTTAAATCTGGTTGCAGCAAAAATTTGAAGCAGCATAATAATAATTGCTAATTACAGTACCTGTGATGATTAATTTACTCATTAATTCTTAATTGTTGTATGTGCACTCTCAAAGGCAAAATATTTCCTATTTATAGTTTATTTTCATCTTTTTTAAAACAATGTTCCGTAGAGCATGTGGGCATTCATTTCTCTGTATAGAAAACATTTGCTTTTATTATCGTGAATGTAAAATACAAGTCAATTAAATTAAATGTAAGGTGTAAACTGTATTATATCAGAGCCCAGAATTGACAGATTATTATAAATAATCACTTGATTTTAGAATTACTCAATTTAGTGTTTTACGCAGCAGAGAAAGCTCTAGACATAATTTTATTGATAAAGCCAATAATGTAATAATGGTCTGAATCATTTATTATATGGTAGATAAATGTGTGTCTTTAATCTTTATTGTTTTTAATTGCCAAATGCCATCTGTAACAAAATATAGGTATGCAAAATGAGACTAACCATACTCTGTGCCAGAGGTTACCAACCAATTTTCTCATGGCACACTAACAGTCCAGGTTTTAAGGACAACCATACTTAAGCACAGGTGATTTAAATAGCACAGTACCTCAGTTACTTTGATGTAACCATCTGTGCTAAAGCAAGGACAACAATAAAACCTTGACTGTAGGTGTGCCTTGAGAACTGTGGTTGGGAACCTCTGCTCTATGCTGTACTACCTGCTATAAACAATCCCAATTATGGCTTTACTGAAGAACCCAAGTTTAGTGAAAATGTAAAATGTTAACCTGATCACACGCATGCAGAGTTGGTCATTTAATCTGGTAGTTTTTTGTAATAATTTGGTTAGCCATTACACTATGGGCCTAATTCAGACCTGATCATAGATGTGCTAAATTTAGCACATCTACGATCAGTCACACAGACATGCGGGGGGACGCCCAGCACAGGGCTAGTTCGCCCCGCATGTCAGTCCCCCCCTCCTCCCCGCAGAAGTACAAAAGCATTGCATAGCGGCGATGCTTTTGTACTTGAAGAGTAGCTCCCTACAAGCGCAGCTCTTGTGCGCTTGCAGGGAGCTACTCGTCGCTGTGAGGGTCACACCGGCTGCGTGTGATGTCACGCAGCCACTGCGGCCCATTGACCAGACCACGCCCCCTAAATGGCAGCCCAATGCCGCCGGCCCATCCCCTCCCGCCTCTGCCTGTCAATCAGACAGAGGCAATTGCAGGGCTGAGACGGCCGTTGCCGTCTGGCATGCGCTGGCACACTGTGGTGCCGGCGCATGCGCAGTTCAGACCATGTGAAAAACTGAAAATGTACAGCACCGATCAAGTCTGAATTAGGCCCTGTGTGTGGCTAGGTCCAGACAGATCAGAATCTGATCCAGGTGGATTTGAATTGATATGCCAAAATGAACATCTGATAGTTTGAAGGTCTTCATCATCTCATATCAACCTGTGTGGAATGGCACAAAATACCAGTGGCGGCTCCATAACTGGATGGGGGGTTCTGTATCATGTTTCCGGCTTCCTGCCCTCCGGTGATTGACCGCTGACTTCACATACCCATTCATAGTATCATGGCACTGGGGCTGTAAGGAGGGTAGTGCAGGAAGCACAGCTGCACTTGACAAGATAACACAGTGGGCTCACCCATGGACTGCTGTGTGCTGTCCTCCATGTCCTGGCACCTGTGTCTCTGTGTAAGGTGGTGGAACATCCTCCAAATGGTCCCGCCCAACCTCCCAACATTTGGGGCGCTGGGTAATGTCATCCATGGTGGAGCACTCGGGGATTGGGCGTCAGTGGAATTGGGGGTGGGG